>NC_065587.1:87325722-87633379 GCF_024542745.1 Macaca thibetana thibetana | reverse complement strand
CAGCAATCCAGGGCCTAAGAAGAGTCTACCCTCTGTCAAACATCCCAAACCAAGAATTAAAAATGTTAAAAAAATTAAAAAGTATTATACCTTACAGTCAGATTTTCTAATTTATGGTTCTTTTTGATGTGTACTTCCATTTTGTAACCCAGAAACCTTTAGGAAGGTCAGTCTTTTCTCAATTACACTATTAAGAGAAAGGGCTATATGCCCATTTGAGCCGGAACATAGGTGAGAAAACTCCAAGAAGGTTAGTTTTGGGATAACAAGACCTGGGCCATATGATCCAGCTACCCAACACAGGAAAGAGTCTCCTTAGATAATCTGTGTTTTGTTTTCCCATTTAGGAAGGTGGACAGTTTCACAGTTGACTATACAATCTCATGATATTGGTGAGGATATTTGGCAGTACCATCCCCATCATCAGAGGCTGTAAGACTACCCTTGTAATTTTATTTACTTTCCTGAATGATCTTCCTTTCATGCAAGGAGATCTATCTCTTCTTCTGAATCTTGTTGTTTCAATCTCACTCACACAGAGTGAACACAAGCTGGTGTCATTGGAAGCTGCCTGAGAAGGTCCACTTTTCAACTTGCACCACCTTCTGGGTAGCAGTCACTTGAGTTAGTTAGTGTCATCTCCTGGATCTGAGGAGTGGAGCTGAGTCATCTAAAAGGCATCTTCTTAAGGAGGAGTATCTCTCTGCAGCTGTCCTCAGGATAGGCTGAATTTCATAAATGCAGCCATTTCATTCTGGGGCCCAGAATGAAAGAACACATGTGGTGACCATTCTATGCACCTTCCCACCAGAAAGGAATAGAAGGTGGGTTAGACTTAGAAGTGGTTGGCACCTGAAAGGCCTACCCTTGGGTTTCAGGGCAGGGCTTAAGTATCTGGCAGTATCCTGAAAAAGCAGAGTAGGCTTCCAGGTTTAAGAGTGTGCAGGGGTACACATCAGGTCACCAGAGCAGGAAATTCATGACAGGAAACATGGCAGAACCTGCCATAATAACTTATATACACAGGTTCTGGGCTTCAAATGAGAAAGGCAGTGCCTTAACCAGAACTGGTCAGACAGACAGCAAGGGGAATGTGAGAATGAGCCCAGGAAGGTAAGAGGAGCTGGTGAACCCCTTGTGAGTGCAGAGGAGGAGAGAGGCAAGGAAATGGTAGTCTTACCAAACCAAGTAAAATGTGGTTGAGTCTCAAAGCTAAACTATCTCATATACAACATCCTACTTAGCAAACACTTCTGTTCCCAAAACAGTTCAAGGCCACATGATAAACACCAGCCCCACTTGATATATGGACTGACATCAGCTACTAATCAGGAAAGATCAGAAAGCAATAAAGGCTCAATCTGGAGATTTACTTTGAGTGTGGATGTCTCTGAGATTGTTAGGGTCAGCAAACACCAAGAGGATTCACTGAGTCCACACCCCAAGCAATTTCTATTTTGAGTTTTGAGGCAATTTCTAATAAAAGAAGTCTGCACTTGACTCATCTTCTGATGTAGAGTAAATATTTGTAGGGTCCCAGTTGTTAAGGGCTCTGCAAGGCCTCATAAAATATTGACGCTTAGAAATAAGTAATACCCTTGCCTTTGTTTCTGTCACAAATGGATACATTGAATGGTATTTAATACACATCACACTTCATTGGCTTCTGCTCAGCAGTCACTCCACATGTTATTTAACTTCAAGATGGCTTTGGGGATAGCCAGCATGAACAGATAAGCTAGACAAGATGATCCTGAAAACACGTCCCCCTGTGGGCATTCCTCTTCTGATAAGGTTTGGAAATCCTAGTTGTAGGTTGTTTTCATTGACTATCCTCCAAGCAAGAGCCTTGAAGGCTGCACTCACACAAGACTCCTCTGAGCCTTAACAGCAACTGTCAAATTCTAAAGGACACCAAAGCTGTTTGCATCTTTAGCAAACTTGAACTCTCTACATTGATCTGATTCTTTGCAGCAGTTCATTTCTAAAAGGCTGCAGTTATAATTGGATTCATGATAAACGTTCGTTTTCTCTTACTCTTGTTTGCAAAAGACATGCTTAGTATTATAAAAATCATTCAACTCTGCTCCCTAACCTATGACTGAAGGTGGGCATTTAATATGAGAACCACTTACGTCTCAGTTCCTTTGAAGATTCCTTGGCACATGAACTCTTAGTGAGTGGGTGGCTGCGGTTTTCTTGTATTTTGAATTGAATTTCACCTCGTTCTGAGAGCATCAGTGGCAACCTACGCATTTATAAGGAAAAGCAAATGAAACTAAATAGGTTAGACAAAGAGAGTCAAGATAGGGAACGTCAGTTTGAGAGTGAGATTTGGGGGGTTTTGAATTTTATATTCACCATTTTACTTTATTTATTTATTTTTTTTTTCTAATCTCGTTCCATGTAGAAACTTTTTAAGGTATGAGAAAGTAGGGGATGGTGGGGGTAGGGAAACACACAGAAAAATAAGTCTGTTATAATTCTACCACCCAAAACCAATGCAGTTCATTTTGACCTATTTCTTCCCTGCCATCATTCTGTGCATTTTGAGCACAGTTGATATAAAATTGTATGTAACTTTGCCTATCCTGTGAACCTTTACATAATAAACAGTTTTCTATGTCATTAGCAGTATAACATAAACACGATCCTTAGAGGTCATATAACATGTCACTGTATGAATGTTCCATGATTTACTTACCGATTACCTTAATGACAGACATTTAAATTTTTAATTTCCTACTTTTATAAATACCTCTGAAGAAACCATCTTCTAATATTTGGCCATAAACCTGGGCTGTGCTAAAGATTATGTGTTTAGGGAAGTTTCTTAGGAGGAAATGTACAGGGACAAAGGAAAAGGATGCTGTTAAGGCCCTTGACACGTGTCATGAAACTGATGAGCTACTTCCTTTGGAAATAGGCAGATTAAGCAAGCAGCTTCACAACCTGGAATCTCATAGGCCTGCTCAGAGGTCTGTTATCCAAGTAGGAGGGCAGAACTGTACCACCTGTCCGTGAGGGCACATCAGTTGGACATAGAAATTATTCAGTAAGCAGAAGTTACAATTATTATTTCTCATATTTTCCAAGATTTATACAGAAATTTTTTAATCAGAGAAAAGGTAGTGGGAAGAGGTGTATAAAGAAGGGATGATTATGGCTGGGTTTGGTGACTGATACCTGTAATTCCAGCATTTTGGGAGGTGGAGGCAGGAGGATTGCTTGACCCCAGGGTTTCAAGAACAATCTGGGCAACAGAGAGAGACTCCTCTCTGGAAAAAAAAAAAAAATGCAGCTGAAAGCTCAGGATCCAGAATGAAATAATGGATGTAGTGACCATGCTATGGACCCCCCCAGCAGTAAGGAATAAGGAGGTGGGTTAGACTTAGAAGTGAGTTAGGCTGTCCAGCCGCAGTGGCTCACACCTGTAATTCCCCCGACACTTTGGGAGGCCAAAGCTGGCAGCTAACTTGAGGCCAGGAGTTTGAGCCAGGCCAACATGGTGAAACCATGTCTCTACCAAAAATACAAAAGTTAGCCAGGCATGGTGACACATGCCTGTGGTCCCAGCTACTCCAGAGACTAAGGTAGGAGAATCACTTGAACCCAGGAGCTTGCAGTGAGCCAAGATCATGCCACTACATTCCAGACTTCATGCCACTACATTCCACACTGGGTGACAGAGCAAGACTCCATCTCAAAAAAAAAAAAAAGAAAAAAAAAAAAATGCTGGGGGATGGAGGTTAGTCTTAGAAAGAAAAAAGAAAGGAAAATTAGCCAGGAGTGGTGGGGTATGCCTATAGTCCCAGCAACTTGAAAAAGCTAAGTTGGGAGGATCACTTGAGCATAAGAATTTGAGACTGCAGTGAATCATGATTGAGCCATTATACTCACCTCTGTTTAGGGCAGTTTATAAATTTTACAAAGCCCTTTGTAAGCATTCCCTTACCTGATCCTCTCTACCACTGTGTATGCTCAGCAGCTCAGATATCATTATCATCCCCATTTTACCAGTGAGAAGATTGAGATTTTCCAGAACTTAAATATTTTTACTAAGGGAATGGACAAGAAAGCCTGTGAACCACCAGATCCTAAGAGAGTTGCCAGTGTTTGCTCCCAGGTCCTTTAACTTAATCTTTTCTCTTGCTCTCATTCATCTGAAATGAATGTGCTGCCGTGGAAAGAGAGCCTGGGTAGCCATCAGTGTGGTACAAAGCTGGAGAGAAAAAGAACAAGTGTATCTCCGCTTAATGTCCCACTTGAACGTTGCCTGGTGAGGGGTCAGCTGTGTTCCTGTGAGTCTTTTCTCTGAGCCTGAATAGCACGTGGGTGGGCTGCTTTTGTAACATGTTACTCTCTCCACCCATAGGGGGAGAAGCATTGTTGGCATTAGCATTGGGGCAGTGGTTGCCAGTGGTTACACTTAGGATAGCCCAGGGAAGGAGCAATGGCCTATCATTGTTCATCATTTATGGGGCCCCTGGACTGTGGAGGAAAAGTGTCTCAGGCATCTTTCTCTGATGTGAAATACCATAATACCTAAAATGTGTATAGTCCATTCAACTTCATCAGAGATAAGACAACTTCTTATAGTTTGATCTTCACAGCAAGCCTGGGGAGGTTGACATCATTATTCTCATCTAAAGAGAGGAAATTGAGGCATGGTGTGGCAGAAACTGGCCAGACACCCACCACTCTTGTGTCCTCTACCTGGGTACTCAAAAATACTACATTTTCCAGACTCCCTTGCAGTTAGGAGGGGGCCATATGTTTGTATCTGCCACACTGGATTGTGGGCAGAAGTGATGTAGTTCATATAAGGCCAAGCCATATAATTTCCCATGTGATTTTTTCATGCCCTCTTTTTCCACTCATAGGCCAGCCAAATGACAAGAATACAATAAAGGATTCCAAGGAAGTTCTCAAAGATAGAAGAGCCACCACATAGAAGGAAACTGGATCTCTAAGTTATGATAGGAAAGAGAGATGCCTGACTCTCATTGGATTGCAATGAGAGTGAGAAATAAACGTGTATGTTGTGAAGTTGGGAGATATGAAGATTTGTTTGCTCTTGCAGTGTTGTCTAGACTAGCTAAACTAACACATAGTGATTGACTCAAGATCACCCATGAATGACACACAGGTTATACCACCCTCCTGTAACTCCTGCTGCGAGCCCTTAAATGGAATCAGGACATTCTGTCTCCAGTTCCTTTGCAGTTCATCTGTGCTCTATGGTGGAGTGACCTTAAGGCTGGAGGCTGGAATCATCCCAAGTTTGTTCTTCACATTTCCTGAAGTTGATGCTGACTGTTGTCTTGGACTTCATCTAGGGCTGTTGGCTAGAAAACCTAAACATGGCTTCTCCATGTGGTCTCTCTACATCCTCACAGCATGGCAGATGGGTTCTTGAGCAAGAATGCCAAGAGGACCAGGTGGTAGTTGTATTACTTTTCATGATTTAACTTCAAAAGTCACGTAGTATCACTTCCAACATAGTTTAAAGCCCACCCAGATTCAAAAGGTTTAAAGCCCACCCAGATTCAATGTGAGGGGTGGCAGGGGCTTGGGAAATGGTAGATCTCAGGGTAAAAATACACTTTTCCATACATGGCTAACCAAGACACACAGTAATAAGAAAAAACCTGGTACAAACAGTTTGGTCACACTTCCCCTACTTTTACAAAGAAGAAATACGTGTGTGTGTGTGTGTGTGTGTGTGTGTGTGTACCTAGAAATTTTCTGGAAATATTGATAAGACACTGTTAACAAAAATTTCCTCCAAAGAATGAGACTGGAAGTCCAAAATAGAAGAAAAGCTCACTTTTCATTGCATACCTTTTTACTGTTTGAGTTGTTTTCTATATGCTCATGCTGTTTTCATAGTACTAAATAGAATTTTAAAGTGATGAATAGGGATATTCTGAAATGATTATACACATTTTCCTTTTTGTCTGTTGAAATCATTAAATTTTTGGAACTCAACCAAAAGATGCCAACAAGAAAAAAGACATTTTTTTATTTTCATTTGAGATGCCAATTTCCATTTTGTACTGACTAGATGACAATTTGGCCACAACTAGAATCAGATTTGCATATGTAAGAAAGTCTTTATTTTTCCATATCATTGGTTACCCATCCCAGCTGCACATCCAAATCACCAGTGATCTTAAAAAAAAAAAAAAAAAAAAAAAGCAAGATTCCTAGGGCCCTCTTCTGACCTACTAAATCACAAACTCTGAGGTAGACACCCAGGAATCTGTAACTTAAAGCTCTCCCATGTGACTGATACCATCAACTCAGCCCTGGGTTTTTGAACTTGACTTTGGAAAGAAAACAACTGGTGGGGCCAGGTGCAGTGGTTCATGCCTGTAATCCCAGCACTTAAGGAGGCCAAGGCCAGCAGATGACTTGAGGTCAGGAATTCAAGACCAGCCTGGCCCACATGGTGAAACCCTGTCTCTACTAAAAATACAAAAATTAGCAAGGCATGGTGGCTCACGCCTATAATACCAGCTACTCAGGAAGCTGAGGCAGGAGAATTGTTTGAACCTGGGAGGTGGAGGTTATAGTGAGCCAAGATTGCGCCACTGCACCCCAGCCTTAGTGACAGGGCAAGACTCCATCTCAAAAAGAAAAAGAAAAAAGAAAACAACTAGTGGTCCTGCCTCCAGGCATGAAACCAAATGGTCTTCAGCCTTGCTGTTCCACATCACAGTGAGACACAGCAGGGACTCCCGTTAGAGGCCTAAGGGCCTTCCAAGCATGGAAATAAAAGAAAATCTTGAGTTCCTTCAAGGGAAATTCCAGGCACCTGGCTAGCCCTGAGAGCAACTTGATATGCAAGAAGGTAATAATAGCTTAAAACAATAGCCAAGGACATTAGAGTCACTAGATGTTTGATTCCCTATAGAAACTAAAGATAACATCCTAACATGTGTGTATTACCTTGTTCTCACACTGCTATAAAGAAATATCTGAGAAGGGGTAATTTATAAAGAAAAGATATTTAATTGACTCATGGTTCCACAGTCTGTACAAGAAAGATAATGCTGGCATCTGCTCAGCTTCTGGGGTGACCTCAGGAAACTTACAATCATGGCAGAAGGTGAAGGGGGGCTGGCACATCATATGGTTGGAGCAGGAGGAAGTAGGGAGAGGTGTCACACTCTTTGAAACAACCAGATTTCATGAGAACTCACTACGTGACAACAGTACCAAGGGGGATGCTGTTAAACCATGAGAAAAAAACTGCCCCCATGAAACAATCACCTCCCACAAGGCCCCACTTTCAGCATTGAGGATTACATTTCAACGTGAGATTTGGGTGGGGGCACAGAGCCAAACCATATCATTCTGTCCCTGGCCCCTCCCAAAACTCATGTCTTTCTCACATTTCAAAATAAAATCATGCCTTCCCAACAGTCCCCCAAAGTCTTAACTCATTTCAGCATTAACTCAAAAGTCCAAAGTGCAGTCTTATCTAGGACAAGGCTAGCCCCTTCCACCTATGAGCCTGTAAAACCAAAAACAAGTTAGTTACTCCCAAGATACAATGGGAGTATGGGCATTGGGTAAATACTCCCATTCCAAAAGGGAGAAATCAGCCGAAAGAAAGGAGCTATAGGCCCCAAGCAAGTCTGAAACCCAGCAGCACAGTCACTAAACCTTAAAGCTCTAACATAAAATGCTTTGATTCCATGTCTCAAATCCAGGGCATACTGGTGCACAGGGTGGGCTCCCAAGGCATTGGGCAGCTCTGCCCCTCTGATTTTGCAGGGTTCAGCACCCACAGTTGATCTCAAGGGCTGCCATTGAGTGCCTGCAGCTTTTCCAGGTGCACAATGCAAGCTGCTGGTGGATCTACCATTCTAGGGTTTGGAGGATGGTGGCTGTCTTCTCACAGCTCCACCAGGCAGTGCCTCAGTGAGGATTCGGTGAGGGGGTGCCAACTTCACATTTCTCTTCCACATTGCCCTTGTAGAGGTTCTCCATAAGGGCTCCGCCACTGCAGCAGGCTTCTGCCCAGACATCCAGGCTTTTCCATACATCTTCTGAAATCTTGGTTGGGGCTCCCAAACCTCAGTTCTTGCATTCTGTGCACTCACAGGCCTAATACCACATGGAAGCCACCAAGGCTTATGGCTTGCACCCTCTGAAGCAGTGACCCAAGTTGTACCTGGGTCCCTTTTAGCCATGGCTAGGGCTAGAGCAGCTGGGACTCAGGAAACAGTGTCCCAAGGCTGCACAGGGCATCAGGGCCCTGGACCTGGCCCAGGAAACCATTTTTCCCTCTTAGGCCTCCAGGCCTGTGATAAGAGGGGTTGCCATGAAGGTCTCTGAAATGCCTTCAAGACCTTTTCCCCATTGTCTTAGATGCCAGCAGTTTGCTCCTCTTTACTTATGCAAATTTCTGCAGGCTGCTTGAAGTTTTCCCCTGAAAATGGGCTTTTCTTTTTCTACCACATAGTCAGGTTGCAAATTTTCCAAACTTTTATTCTCTGTCTCCCTTTTAAATCTTAGTTCCAGTTTCAGGTCATTTCTTTGTTAACACATATAAACATAGGTTGTTAAAAGCAGCCAGGCCACATCTTGAATGCTGTGCTGCTTAGAAATTTCTTCTACCAGATACCCTAAATCATCACTTTCAAGTTCAAAGTTTCACAGATTTCTAAAGCAGGGGCACAATGCAGCCAGGCTCTTTGCTAGAGCATAGCAAAAGTGACATTTATCTAGTTCCCAGTGTAACCTCCCAGTGTATGTCTTGCCCACTGCTTTGACAGAGCTGATTTATCAAGACAGGGAATTGCAATAAAGAAAGAGTTATTCATGCAGAGCCACCTCTGTGGGAGACCGGAGTTTTATAATTACTCAATTCAGTCTCCCGGAGAATTTAGGGATTGAAGTTTTTAAGGATAATTTGGTACATAGGGGCCAGTGAGTTGAGAGTGCTGATTGGTTGGGTTGGAGATGAGTCAAAGGGAATCAAAGCTGTCCTCTTGTGCTGAGTCAGTTTCTAGGTGGGGGCTACAAGATCAGATGAGCCAGTTTATCAGTCTAGGTGGTTCCAGCTGATCTATCAATATCTCAAGCACTGATCATAGGTTTTACAATAGTGATGTTATCCCCAGGAGCAATTTGGGGAGGGTCAGAATCTTGTAGCCTCCAGCTGTATGACTCCTAAACCATAGTTTCTAATCTTGTAGCTAATTTGTTAGTCCTACAAAGGCAGTCTAGTCCCCAGGCAGAAAGGGGGTTTGTTTTGGGAAAGGGCTGTTATTATCTTTGCCTCAAAGTTAAACTATAAGTTCCTCCCATAATTAGTTTGGCCTATGCCCAGGAGTGAACAAGGACAGCTTGGAGGTTAGAAGCAAGATGAAGTTGGTTAGGTCAGATCTATTTTACTGTAATAATTTTCTGTTATAATTTTGCAATGGTTGCTTCAATCATAAGTTCCTCATTTCTACCCGAGTCCTCCTCATCCTAAATTTTACTGCCCATATCACTATCAGCATTGTGGTCACAACTATTGAACAAGTGTCTAGAAAGTTCCGAACATTCCCTCAACTTCCTGTCTTCTTAGCCCTCCAAGCTGTTCCAACCTCTGCTGGTTACCCAGTTTCAAAGCTGCTTCCATATTTTCAGGCATCTTTATAACAATGCCCCCACTTCTTGGTACCAATTTCTGTATTAGCCCTTTCTTGTATTCCTATAAGGAAATACCTGAGACTGAGTAATTTATGAAGAAAAGATGTTTAATTGACTCATGGTTCTATAGACTGCACAGAAAGGATGATGCTGGCACCTGCTCAGCTTCTGGTTAGGCCTCAGAAAATCATGGCAGAAGGCAAAGGGGGAGCCAGTGCTCCACATGGCCAGAGCAGGAGGGAGAGAGAGGAGGGGAGAGGCCACACACTTTTAAACAATCAGATCTCATGAGAACTCACTATCACTATGATAGCACCAAGTGGAGATGGTGTTAAACCATGAGAAACCACCCTCATGATCCAATCACCTCCCACCAGGGTCCACCTCCAGCACTGGGAATTACATTTCAATGCAAGATTTGGGTGGGGACACAGATCCAAACCATATCAGTATGTACCTGAGTTGTTTTTCAGAAATGTGGACCTACACCAAACAGATTTACTGGCACACAGACCTCAGATAAGGAGAAACTGAGGACTGGAAAGTGTCACTGCTGTCCTTTGTTCTAAATTTCTTCCTAAAAGGCCTGGAGGAGGTCACACCCATGAGCCAGAGCTAACATTCTTTTCTGCTGATCCTAAACTTTTTACACAAAGCTTCGCCTCCTTAACCAATTGCAAATCAGAAAATCTTTGACTCCACCTATGACCTTTGGGCCCCTGCTTCAAGATGTCCTGCCTTTTTAGGTCAAAGCAATGCGTAGCCTCCATGTATTGACTCGTGACTTTGCCTGTGACCTCTGCCTCCCCACCTTTAGAAACCCTTATCTGTAAGCCATCAGGGAATTTGGGTCTTAAGCTTTAGCAGTCCTATTCTCCTTGCTTAGCACCCTACCATAAATGCCCCATTTTCTCTCACTGCAATCCCGATATCAGTGTTTGAGTTTGCTGCATTGGGCAGGCAGACCCCGGATTCGTTCAATAACAAGTATCATCTGAGAGCTCGTTGGAGCTGCAAATTCTCAGTTCTCATCCCAAAGCTACCAATTAGAATCTACATTTTAAAAGGACCCCCAGGTGACTCCTGGGCATATTAAAGTTAGAGAAGCCCTGACCTAAAGGATACAGTCCCAAAAGTAGGGAACAAAGGGAAAAATTCCCATCTTCACGGGGCATATTTTCACTTGGGAGAGATAAATGGTAAATAATAACAATAATGTTACATATATTATTTATTTATTTAACTAGAGATATGAAACTGGTGCTTTTGGAAGTAACCAGTGGATTTGTTTTGCTTTAAATTTTGAAAATTGCATGTAAGACATTGATAAGTGCTAGGAAAAAGGAAAGAGAATGTGGGAGATAAGTTTGCATCTTCAGACAGGAAGACAGGAAAGATCCCCATTGAAAAGACAGTATTTGAATAATGGCCTAAGAAGGGGAGAGGGAGAGGCCTGCAGAAATCTGGTGAAGAATATTATGGGCAGAAGGAACAGCCAGAGCCAAGGTCCTTCCAGGTAATGTAGGCCAGGAGGGTGGACAGAAAAGTACCTGGGGCAGACGGCCTGAGCCCATTTGGCATTGGAAAGACTTTGTCTTCTACTCAGAGTGTGAGCTGAAGCTGGGTTACCTAGAACAGTGATGTAATCTAATATGTTTTTAAAAGATTCCTCTGGCTGCTGATTTGAAAATACACCATGGGGCAGAAACAGAGAGAACCAGTCCCAAAGCCATTGCAATCGTCCAGGGGAGAGGCGGTGGTGGCTCAGAGCATGGTGGCAGCAGAGAAGGCCATGAGAACTGGTGAGATATCCACATCCTGCTCTAAACTGGCCATTTGTGACTCCCCTCCTCCACCTCCAACAGGGAGGGACAAAGCTGGCATTGTCTGTGACTCTTAAAAGTGTCACCCGGGCCTCAGGGGCATAAGTTATATAAAGCAATCTGTACCAAAGCTGTGTCTCACTTCCCCATGTTTACATCAGAGCCCACTGCTGACGAAGGCACCTTCTGACTGTGTCATTCACAAAGGTTAATGTGCCATGTTGTTTTACTGTTCTATATAAAGCACTGTAATTGTCGCCGATGGGGGAAATTAGAGTCCCTGTAAAGCACAGGAGTCATAAAAAACCACAGCTCAGTTTCCAGTGAGGTTTGGAAGAAGACCATGGGTGACTCACATGAAATTTCTCTTTTCACTCATTCAGGAGCTGAATGATTGCCATTTATCAGCAAAGATAATTAAATAGCACAATTCTGGTGGGGAGCCAGCCTTGAGCGGAAGGGAGAAGGAAGGGGAGGGAGCAGGAAGCATTAAGTTCTACTTGTCATCACATGGATCATCTCACTGCCCACATTAAACTCATTAAAATGTTCTTTTCCTCAGGTTCACTCTACCCCAAGCTCTGAATCTTCAACCACCATGGCCCATCCTGGTCATCGCTAGTCTCTACTTTCTTAGGAGCCTGAGGTTGGAAGATGAGTCAACAGGAGGAGCTCTGCCAGAAAGATCATAAGAGCTGAGAGAAGACAAGGGCCAGTTGCCATCTTGAAGGACTGCAAAGGCACATACAGTTGCCCAGGTGAAAGTGGGCGAGGCTGCCCCAGACAAGGGCAGAGCACAGATCTCCCTTCTCAACAGCTCTAATTTTATAAACACATGGGAGCTTACAAATGGACCAATTCCGTTCATTCATTTACCCACTGATAAGGAAAGTGAAGCCCAGAAATGCAAGTGATTTGCTCAAGGCCACACGACTAACCAGAACCAGACCAATAAATGAAATGCAGAGACCCTTTTCTTATAACACCGAGTTCGTCTTTTGTGTGTTCATAGTTCAAGACTGGCTTCTTCAGGGACTAATAAAGGGCTCTCCATTCTATCATGGGTCAAAATTGGTGCTTCCCTGGGGAAACCCAAAGACTAATTCCAATATCTAATGCTATACACTGATGTGGATTAGGACACACTACCCCAAAATATAGTACCTTGGCATTTAGCAAAACAGAAGGAGCAGAACGGGTCTCTAGCTTTCTCTCGCTGTTCTCCCTGAAGCAGGCCATAAAAGAATTCTCCGACCTTTATTTAAAGTAGGTAATAAAACCCTAATCCCAGAGGGGTCCTATGCCTGGAAGAAAGACACAGATATGCCAAGGAGAATCTGAACAAACAAGCCTTGCTCAGCTCCTCCCAGCTTGTTACCACTAGATCACACTCCCTTTGTCCAATTCTACTTCTGCATAACTGTCTACTCACCATCAAATCCAAGCATAAAAATACACAGTGTCCCTGTTTCTTTGGGTCATCATTTCTGAAGCCTTCCATCACACACAAAACTTATATTACATAAATTTGTATGACTTTCTCTCATTAATCAGTTGTCATAGGGGTCTCGGTCATGAACATTGTGAGGAGTCAGGAAAAAGATATTACTTCCCCTACTTTCAACCTCATTTTTTTATCAAGAGGCATTGTGAGGAAAGTACATATCACGTCCAGATTCCCACTGCTTTTCTCTGACTCAGCCTTTTTCTCCTACCCTCAAAACAAGTGGAGTTTTTTTTCTTCTGCTCAGCTTACTTTACCTTTCTCAAGACAACTGGCTTGCTAGTACCCTATTCTTGCTATTTTCTCTCCTGTTTTCCAATTCTGCCTGGTGGGCTAGTGTGGAGAGAGATGGGAGGAGGAACTATGGTCCTTCATAAATATGTCATTTGTCCCCATTGCATTGTCCAGGACTCTCCTTGCCCAAACTTCAGGCAGGCTCCTCTGAGCCCTCTTCTCAATGAGGTCTCAGCCTTGGCCTTGGTCCCATCACACTTGGTATCTGATCACACTCAATATCTGATCAAATTCCTCAAATCCACCCATGATATTGGATCACCCTTGCCTGTCTTCAGCAAGGACCCTATCAGCTTCGAATCCCCCATCCTTGATGTCTCCGCCTGTAATTTTCCATCCACTGACCACTTCATTTTGCTCATTGACCATTAAATACCCACTTGTCCTTGCTGTATTCAGAGTTGAGCTCCATCTCTCCTCTATTGTGAGTCTTGACACTGATCACAATAGGCCTGAATAAGGCTGTCCTTAGCATTTTAATGAATGCCAGAATAGCATTTTCTTTAACAGCATGTACATGGGAGAGAGATTGGAAGGAAATAAACCAAACATGAAAGATAATTACCTCTGGATGGTACTTGACTGTATACTTTGTTGTATATCAGTACAACAAATTGATTTTTATAATCAAAAAATTAAATGAAAGTATTATAATTTGAAGTTTTCAAAAGCCATGCCTATCAAATATTTTTTAAGTTTATTCTTAGCTTCTTAAAATAAATGCCACTTTGTTTTAATGAAGCAAGAAATGCCTTACCCACCATGAGTCATCCTAAAGGGCACTGGTATGTGGAAGGGAGTGTCTAGTGGAAACACATTCACCTTCAGAATCATGCCCTGTCCAAACCTTCTTTTCAAACATCCAACCAGCCAGTGATTAGGGACTGTTAACCTGATCAGAGAGCTAAGGCTGTAAGGAGACAGAAGAAACAGTCAGGAAGAGAGTGGCACAGTAGGTCTTTGGTTATTTGAATATGTGTAAGGGTTTATGTCAGAAAAACACTCCATCCCACCATGTTTTTCCTCTACTGTCACATCACAACAATCGTTAATAAACAGGAAGACTTTTGTGACCAAATGTATGGGGGTTTCGTCACAACAGACATACAACAGACACCAGCTGTGTGTCCTCCAAGATAGTGTCAGATCCCACAGGCTGGGGACTCGGACCCCAATTCTGCCCCCCCAGACACCAGTCATAAGTCCAGGCCACCAGAAGTTCTGACCAGCTGGCTGAATTCAAGCTGGGGTTCCTATGACCCCCTCTTTGGGTTTGATTAATTAGTTGGAGAAAATTTATAAATGTGTATTTACCAGTTTATTAAGAGAATATTACAAACGGTGCAGATGAAGAGATGCATAGGGCGAGCCATGGGGGAAGGGGCCTGGAGCTTCCATGCCCTCCCGGGGTGCCACCCTCCAGGAATCTCCATGTGTTCAGCTATCTGGAAGCTCTCTGAACCCAGTCCTCTTGGGTCTTTATAAAAGCTTCATTAAGTAGGAATGGTTGGTTAAACAATTGGCCATTGGTGATTAATTTAACTTTCAGCCCCCTTTGCCACTCTCCAGAGATGGGGGGAGGTGGCTGAAAGTCCAGCCATCTAATCTTGTCTTGATCTTTCTGGTGACCAGCCCCCGCTGTGAACCTGTCAGTCAAAAGTCACACTAAAAGACAGCCCTTTGGAGATCATAAGGATTTTAGGAGTTATAAACCAGGAAACCATGGACAAAACTCATGTATATAAAATACCACAGGTTGGTCAACCATGTAAAGTAAAAAGAAAACATTTCCTAAGGAAGCCCCAAGGCTTCAACCACCCAGTCATGAGACTACTGTCTGACTTGAACTTGATGGTGAACACCACACATGTCACTGTCTCCTTCTAAGAGACCACGTTGACAGGTGTGAACTTTCTAGGCAGCCACTCGCTTTAAATCCTGTCTGAAATTCAATTGAAAGCCAATGTACATCCAAATTTTAGTCATACTTCAAAGCGATCCCCCAACTTTATAAGGGGGAAAAGCCAAATTCTGTCCTTCTCTGGTCACAGCCAGGTATGAGTTTACAAAAAGAGTAAACATACCTTGGCTTCAAACTGAGAAGAATCCAGTTCACCTGATGTAACACAGCACAGATTCCCAGAGGCAGAAGGACCTTGCAGGCCACTTTATAGATGAGGACACCAGCCAAGATGAGACAAGGTTTTTTTATCATTCTCTTTTGTTTTCTATGCATTAAATTTAAATTATATGAGCATTATCTAAAAGCTGATTATGTTAGAAATCTATGGAAGCTGAAAGTGTATCATTTCTGATACCTATCCACATCGCTATGGATATAAAAGTCTACAATTCTGTTTGTGTTGTCATTGGGGTGTGTAGATGAATGAGGTAGTATTGAACATTGTTTTTTTCTGTAATGCTGTGCCTTGGAGATCTTCTGCTGGAGCCCAGAAACCAATACCCCAATAGACAGCACTTTGACATGCTGAACTGAAGCAGAGGCTTCATGTCCTCTCTCACCTCCTGCCACCCTCAATCCTCTGTTTCCCCTAAAGCACAGGATGGAGTCGTTTCCTGAAGTTCCCTGATCCGTCTAAAGTCTTGACCTGACAAAGAAGAAAACAATCACCTTCGGTTCCTTCCCTGAGTTTTCATTAATTGAATTCATGTCGCAGGAAGAAAGACTGAAATCTCTCAACTTACCCGGACAGACTTTTGTCTCAAATCATTGTCTACTCTGCAGGCCCAATAAACTTTGTCTCAGGCTACTATGTGTAGACCACTGAATTCTGCTAAAAATCATTTACTATCCCCACTTTCCCCTAAGAAGAAGATATGCAGCCATTTCTACGCCATTGCACAAGGGGGAGATCACTCTGCGGTCCTGCCCATGCGTGATAACACATTTGCATGCCCTTCCTCCTGTTAACCTGTCTTTTGTCAGTTCATCGTCAGTGAACCTTCAGAGGGCGAAGGGGATGTTCTTCTTTGGCCCTTATACTCGCGATGCTGAAAAATGGACCTACTGTATTCTGTACAGCCGTAGTTTACATAATCGTTACCCTTTTGATGATCTCTTAAGTTGTTTTCCGTTTCTAGCTATTATCAAAAAAATACTTTATTTCTAACCTCTTTTCTATAAAACTCAGCTCCTGATGATGTGCCCCCACCAACCAGAAAGGAGCCTTACTCCACCCTCAGCCTCCCAGAAGCTGACAGACAACTCCTTCCTTCCAGATTGTTCAGGTCAAAAACCCAGGAGTTCGCCTTGATTCTCAATGATTCACATGGTGGAAAATCATGTGGGTTCTACCTTCGAAACACTTGCAGAAAGATATGGAAACAATCTAAGTGTCTGTTAACAGATAAGTGAATAAAGAAACTGTAGAGTGTATGTGTATATGTATATATTTTTATGTGTGTATATACACACACACACATATATATATATATAGAGAGAGAGAGAGAGAATGAAATATTATTCAGCCTTAAAAAAAGAAGAAAATCAGCCAGGTGCAGTGGCTCATGCCTGTAATCCCAGCACTTTGGGAGGCCAAGGCAGGAAGATTGCTTAAGCCTGGGAGTTCAAGATCAGCCTAGTAAATCAACATGGAGACAGGGTCAACAAAGTAAGAATTCATCTATACAAAAAATCAAAAATTAGCCAGATGTGGTGGTACACACCTGTAGTCCCAGCTACTTGGGGGACTGAGGCAAGAGGATCTCTTGAGCCCAGGAGATCAAGCCTGCAGCAAGCCGTGATCACATCACTGCACTCCAAACTGTATGATAGAGTAAGACCCTGTCTCAAAAAAAAAAAAAAAAAGGAGGATAATCCTGCCATTTGCCATAACATGGATGAAACCGGAGGACATTAGGACATTATGCTAAATGAAATAATCCAAACACAGACAGAAAAATATTGCAGTATCACTTATACCTGGAATCTAAAAAAAAGGAAAAAAAAAGTCAAATATACAGAGAAAGAGAATAAAACAGTGGGTACAAGTGCAGTGGGGAGGAAATGAGGAGCTGTAAGTAGCAGATGTGTAGCATGAACAAGCCTCAAGATCTAACGTATAACATGAGAACTACAGGTTGTCCACAAAAAGAGTCAAACTCCATAAAATACTTGAAGAGATTTTGTTCTGAGCCAAATATGAGTGACCATGTTCTGTGATACAGCCCCAGCAGATCCTGAGAACATGTGTCCAAGGTGCTCAGGCTACAGCTTGGTTTTATACATTTTAGGGAGACATAAGACATCAATCAATACATATAAGATGTACATTTGGTACAGAAAGGCAGGACAACTTGAAGCAGGAGCTTCCAGGTCGCAGGTGGATTCAAAGATTTTCTGACCAGCAATTGACCGATAGAGTTTATTTAAAGACCTAAAATCAATATGAGGGAGTGTCTGGGTTAAGATAAAGGGTTGTGGAGACCAAGGTTCTTATTAGGCAAATGAAGCCTCCAGGTACCAGGCTTCAGAGAGAATACATTGTAAATGTTTCTTATTACTGTACCAGGCTTCAGAGAGAATACATTGTAAATGTTTCTTATTACTGTACCAGGCTTCAGAGAGAATACATTGTAAAGGTTTCTTATCAGATTTAAAGAGGTGCCAAACACTTAGTTAACTCTCTCCTGGATCAGGAAAAAGACCTGAAAAGGAAAGAGAATTCTCTACACAATGTAGATTTTCCCCACAAGAGACAACTTTGCAAGGCCATTTCAAAATATGTCAAAGAAATATATTTTGGGGTAAATACTTTGATTTCTTTCAGAGCCTGCTATCTCATGTTGCTATCTTATTGCTACAAAGAGTCCGTTTCGTGAGTCTTAAGTTTTAGAGTTAGTGCTGGTCAGCTCTGCCTGAATTCCAAAGGAAGTGAGGCATGTCCGACCACCCATTCCCAACATGGTGTGAACTAGTGTTTCAGGTTTACTTCAGAAA
This sequence comes from Macaca thibetana thibetana, assembly GCF_024542745.1. Taxonomy (NCBI): domain Eukaryota; kingdom Metazoa; phylum Chordata; class Mammalia; order Primates; family Cercopithecidae; genus Macaca; species Macaca thibetana. The sequence continues at coordinate 87,615,144 of NC_065587.1, read as the reverse complement.
GCCCTTGGCAGAGAGGAGGATCCATTCAGTCGATTGAGGGGCGTAGAATTTTATTTTTAGTTTACAAGGTAATAAAATTTTACTTTATTTGAGATTCCTGCTAAATGAGAAGATTTAAGCTGCCCTTGTCACCAAAAAAAAGTGTGGGTAACTATGTGATATGTTAATGGTGAATGCGTTAACTTGCTTTACTATAGTAATTATTCTGTCTATATATAGCCCATAACATCATGTTGTATATACACAATAAAATTTGTTTAAAACATACGCACACACTTGCAGAAGCTGACCACGTTTAACTCCTCGACTGCTGCCCCATTAGGCTAGTCTAAGCCAGGAGCAACACTCCTGGACTGGTCCTGTGTCCACCCTCCTGCTCCTACCATATATATATTATCTACACAGCAACCTTGGGGGATTCGGGGAACATGACACTGAGATGGTGTAACTTCCCTGCTCAAAACCTTACCAACTCCCCTCTTCATTGACAGAGATTGCTGAAGTCCTTACAAAGTCCAGTGAGGCCCCTCAAGGTGGGTGTCCTGTTATCCACGCCGACTCCCTTTCCTGCTACCCTCCCCTGGATCCACAGACACTGGCTTCCCTGATTTTTCTCCAACATGCTAAGCACACTCCCACCTCAGGGTCCTTGCCTTTGCTCTTCCCTCAAACACCTACATGACTCATTCCCACACTCCTTTCAAATCTTCCTTCAAATTTCACCTTCTCCACGACGTCTACCCTGACCGCCATATTTAATACTCAAACTGGTTACCCCACTCCCACCCCAACTCTCAGTACTACAAATTCTTCCTTACCTTAATCTACTTACTCTTTTTTTCCACATTTATTATCTTCCAAAAAACTAGGGGATTTATATATTCCTTATATTTTTATTGTCCATCTGCACCTGTGAGAATACACATTCCAGCAAACAGGAGCTTTGGCTGGTTTGTTCACTGGTATGTCCCAAGCATCTCTGAGCTTGACACAAAGTAGGTGCTTAATGAATATTTGGTAAGTGAATTAGCGATGCTTTCACCATTATTCACTTGCATGCTTGTTACTATTTCTCTAGAAGATATATCTGTAAGTGGAATTGCGTACAGATGCCCACATTTAAAATTTCAATAGACACTACCAAATCGTGCTCCAGAAAAGATGTAACCAATTTATACTTCCAACATCAATGCATTGAAATCTCTGTCTTTCCATCCGGGATAGTAACTGACAAAAACTCTTATGTTGCTTTAATATGTTTCCCATGAATAGGCTGGTGAGGTTGAGCATTTAATCTTATATTTGTCAGCCATTTATAGTTCCTCTTCTTTGAATTTATTATCTTTTCATATTGTAACAGGATAAAAACAATTTTTTGAGATTATACTTTGTCAGGAAAAAATTGTCCAAGATGTGGAAATGGGCAAAAGAGATTCCCTGAGGATTCTTTCAGTAGAGTGTTGGGCATTGCCTAGGAGACCTTCTGGGATGATCTGAGTCTAGAGAGGCCTGTGCCTTTGGATTGACTTTCCATTATTAGTGTATTTTACATGCCTGTAGGGGCAGCAGTTAAAGTGAAGACAACTGGTAGCAATGTAAATGGTTCCTGTCCTTAACAATGCAAATGAATTTTGTCCCAAAGAGAATATAACTCTTTGTAACTCAAATTCTGATTTGAATCTCTTCTAACAACTGACTTGCCCCTTCGATAATTAATGAGCTAAATAAAATCTTTGACACCTGTTCACTTTATATTTGAATAAAAGTCATGTTTCCAACTTCTAGGAAATTATATTCTAGCAGCCTTTCCCCTAATCAGCCTAAGGAATTTGACTGCCCTTGCAGTGGAGGACCGGGGAGGGATTTTAGAATTATCTATAGCAGTGATACCAAGAATTAATATTCAGCGACTGACATTCAAAGTAGGGCTTGAATTCACAGCAAGATAATGGGCTCTAAATCCAGGCTTTGTGGAGAGAGAAGAGATTTTCTAAATTCCCTTATCTCCCTCCTTGAACATATTAAGAGTCTAGAGGACCTAAGGAAAGTCCACACAGAGAGGAAAATAGGGGGAAGTCCCAGTAGCCTGTGTAAACAGACTGTCTTAGTTTAATTGCTCTGGATTGAAGGCATAGAGGAGATAAATTGAGGAAAAATAAAAAAGCAGCAGAACCTCGACCTCACTTTCTATCCAGACAGAGGAAGGAGGCAGCTTTATGCTCAGCCCCCCAGCCTAACTGGAGTGAGCACAACCAAGTCAAGCCAGTGTGCCAGGTGGCCAGGCAAAAGAAGGAAGGCCTCGACTTCAACTCTTCCAAGCAGGCTTTGGCTCCCACATGGCTAGTGTTGACAGACTTCACAAAGAAAAATACAGGATGCCCAGTTAGATAAGAACTTTAGAAAAACAATCAACGTTTATTTTAGTACAACTAATATACTAATATAATGTAATATTTGAGACCTGCAATATTTGGAATGCACTTATACTAAAATATTATTTGCTGTTTATCTGAAATTCTCATTTAACTGGGCATCCTGTATTTTATCTGACACTCCCTACATGAGGCTCTAAGGGAACCCAGAGTTCCCTGTAGCCCTGAGCAGGTACAGAGGTACCCAGATGGCTAGACAGGAGCACTCCAAACAGCCCGTGAGATGATGGGAAGCAGCTTCCAGGTGAGAGCTGCAGGACAGGCCACAGGGTCTGGGGACACACATAGACCTCATGCAAGGTCATAGTGAGGGCAGTAGTGGGGCTGGGTCAGCCAGAAAGTATTACCGTAAAGGGGTCCTGATTCAGACCCCAAGAGAGGGTTCTTGGATCTCACACAAGATAGAATTCAGGGTGAGTCCACAGAGTAAAGTGAAAGCAAGTTTATTAAGAAAGTGGAGGAATAAAGCACGGCTACTCCACAGACAGAGCAGGGTGTTTCCAAAAGTAAGAGGAGGAACACGTCCACCCTAGGTACAATACTCATTTCTATAGAAGAAACAAAGATCACAGGAGATGTGCTCTGCTACAAGGATGTGTGATAAATTACTAATTTTCTTAATTACTATATTTTGCAAGAACCAATATTATCTTTAAAGCAAAATTAGGACTGCTTCTGTTCTCGAGATATTGGGATATTAGGACACTCTCAAGTCTGGGTCTGTTTAGTAAATGTTATCAGTCTGTTCCCTTAACCATAAACATCTAGAGGCTAGCAATATACTTAACTTTCTGGGAATGCAGCCCAATAAGTCCCAGCCTCATTTTCCTAGCCCTCACTCAAGATGGAGTCACTCTGATTTGAATGCTTCTGACAAAAGGGCCATAGGCATTGGCCAAGCTAGGAACGGAACCAGAAACAAAGACATCAACGTGAACCTCAGCCCCAAGTGCCTCCAGAAATTAAGCAGACAGGCATGACGCCAGTTGCACCTGGGCAGTCACTAATCCATGAACTGAAGTGGACATGAGGGGAAATCCAGAAGACAAGAAATGAATCCTCCATTGTCCTTAGCATCGCAAGGCCACACAAGCCACAGCCTCATTCCTACACCCCCTGCATCTTAGGGAGGAAGTCTGGGCATTTCATCCAAATGAGATCTGCATTGTCTAAAGAAACTTTTGGATGCACTGGTTCATATTACACTTACTAGAGTGGACAAAATTATGGAGGCCTTATAGAGGAGATGAAATCAAATGCAAGGAAATAAAGTAGAAGATACTTTATCTGCACTTTGGAGTGTATGGTAATTTTGTGATTCAGTCACACTCATTTTTATAATCCTTTAACTCCCATACGTGGCAAATATTTTCTGGTTATTTAAGTTGTCTTAATGTGTGGTTTTATACCATCGTGTGTTACACAGAAGTTTTCATTTTGATGCAGTCTATCAAAATCTATCAATTATGCCTTCTGTATTTTGTGCCTTGCTTAAGAAAATTTCCCTATCTCAAGATTACTAACAAGTGTTCCTGTATTTTCTTCTGATACTTTTATAGTTACAACTTACACATCTGACTGTTAATTTGTTGTATGTAGCTTCATGATACACTTCATATCTCATAAGACAAGAACCCTGTCATGCTCTTCATAAAAAGAAATTGGCTGACTTACTCTACGTATTATATGCTTTCTTAAAATTCCACTGGTATTTTATGGATTAATTTAGTGAGAATTGAGAAATATACAATATAGGAACATAGTATAGGTTTTCACTTACTCAGATTTCTATTGGTGATGCTTGATAAGGATTCACAATTTTTTATGTAGATCTTTCACATTTGTCATTATATTTGTTAGGTATTTTACAGTTTTGTGGTCATGGAATCCTATTTGGTATTACATTGTCTAATTTATTATTGCTGATGTTTAAGTCTTTTGACTTTTTAATGTTGATTTTATATTAGACTCCTTTGTAGAAATCTAAGTTCTAATAATTTGTCATTTGATTTTCTTAGATGTTCTAAATTATCATATCATCTTCGAATATCTCATTTTCACCTCTCTTATTGCACTGGCTTTTACCATAATGTTGAATGGCAGTGACAATTGTGCTATCTTTTTTCCAGGTTTGACAGAAACGCTATAGTGTTTGGTAGATACTTTGTATCGACATGTTATCTTAAATGTATGTGTCCGTAGTTTGTCAGCTCCTAATATCAGCAGCTACCTGGTACCTGCCTCTCTTTCCCAAGTCCTCATGGTTTCTGCTCACACCCGGCAGAAAATGCTTCCGTCTGCTGCTGCTTGACACAGATAGGTGGCAAGCCACCAGGCTGCACCAGAGGCACGTCATCAATCACCGGGACAGACGACCTCAGGCAATCCCCTCACCCTCTGCATCCACAAACTCAAGTCGGGAGCTCTCCTGGGGCTCTTGTGCAGCACCCCCGGACTACTGCTGCCTTTTTAAAAAACTCACCTCCATGTGTTTTGATCAGTGAACTCCACTTTCAACCTCATTTCCGCTCGCTTCTAGCTTACATAATTTCACATCCAAGAAAAGTAAGATCTAATTTTCTACAGCTGTAATGGATGTGTTTTATGTCTTTTCTGTAATTTCTAGAGATCTAGTGCAGAAGGGAGTACGATTCGCAATTATGCTCATTCTGGTACCTTCATCCAACTCCCTTCCTCTTCCAGATCAGTCTTTTTACACCTTCATCAAAGGTTCCCACCACCCTAAGGAAAGTATCTTCATCTCCTCTGCATGTTACCGGGAACAGTTGGTGATGGATACCTTCTCTGATTCCTCTGGGCTCTCTAGGATGCAAAAGGCTGTCAGGACCCCCTGGACCCAGAGTGAAAGCTAATTACAGATGGAATGTTATTTATGTTGCTGCTGTAAATTTGTCCTAAAATCACCTTTTGAATCGGCATAGTTCCAGAGGGAACATAAAAAGAAATAGAGATTTCATGATGTCTGTAGTCACAAAGGTCCACTTTAGACACTCAAGATGAAATTCGAGCTTGACTATGACCTTGCAAAGAGGCTTCAAAATATTATTGGCACGAAATTTGCCTAAGAAAAGTGCCCCATGGGTCTTTCAGTTGTCGACTGTGTTTCCTGAATGATGACAATACTAATGCTTCTGGTTACTTAGAATTACTTTTTGATCTTCAAAATCCATATTTGCATATTGTCTGACTTCTCTGATACCCATTTAGTGTTTGATAGTTTCTCTGGCTCGGGCTACATTGCCCACTTTGGGACCCGCTATTAGTAACCATTTCAGTTCCATTGACTTCCCTCTCTGAAGAACCATAGTCGAGTCAGGCTCAGAAAAGGGGGTAAAAAAGAGACTAAGTGAGGTAACAAATTACTTTTACGCACATGCACTAACAATTATTAGTCTCAGATGTGTGGATGAGTGGATTTCTAAGACGTAAAAGTGCTCTTCAATTTGCTTTTATAGGAGTCATCCCCCTGCTGGCTTTTCATTTTCAAACTTAACTTTGAACAATTACAGAAACAATATGGTTATGGAGGGTGCTAGGTTCACGGGCAGGGATGTCAGTTTGTTGGAAAACTCAGTCAGGACTAGTAAAAGACTTTCAAACTCTGGAGTAGAGAGACTGAAATTCATCCCAACACTTTGAGGAAAGGATAACAAGTTCCAGCTGAGATGACCAGGACTTTGCTGCCACCTATCCTCCATCCCTAGATCTGGCCTTGCCTCCAAATGCCACACAGCAACCACATACCCTCTTCCATCAACGGAGCCACCAAACAGTGCAAAGCTGATTCTCACAGCATGTCCCCGAATGTCCTGATTTACAGAAACCTGAAGACAGCACAACACTCAAAGGAAAGCAGTGGCCCAGAACGGGTAGAGGACTTGTGAGACGTCATACAGCAAACCATCAGAAACCTGTATACATCTGGACAAGTAAATCCAGAGAACTCCTCCCCTAAAAGGACAAAGAACTGAAGCTCATAGTTCAAAGAGCAGTGATCGTAATTTGTCTAATGTTAAAGGAGAATGTCTAGATGCAGAATACCAGTGCATCTGGTTTTAATCTGTCTTAGATTAGGATCCTCCAAAAACAGACCCTGAAATAAGAATTTGAATATAAGTAGCTTATTTGGGAGGTGATCCCAAAAACCACCACTGGCAGAGGGGAATGTGAGGCCAGGAAGGGAAGGCAGCCAATGCCTGGGATTGATTGGGTTACCACTGCAGGCCACTGACATCAATCATGCTGGGCACTGTGGGAGACAGTGTACAACACAGCTCGGAGCTGTCCCCATCTTGGGACAATGATGAGGAAGTGGGGGTATTTATCCATCAAACAGCATCATCATTGGGGTCCTATCTCCCAGCCTGCCCAGCTTTGACCACGCACACCTTGGATGGAGAGATGAAGGGCAAGTGCTGGGTGCAGATGGACCAGGCAGCAACCACATCTGCAACACTGTTCTTTCCCCTTGGTGAGCTTGGACAGCTGGGTTTTCTGACCCTTGTCTCTTCTCTTGGGTGGTTATATCTCAACATCATTTCTCAGACACTGCAGGGACTCACTCAGGCTAGGGTCACTCTCTGTTCCACAGCCTCCTGAGTCATGCCCTTTCTCACTGGGATGTCCATAAATTCCAGTCTGCAGGGCTCTGCCCATTCTATCAACTCCTGAAGGAAAACGCTTTCTGGAACAATGTTTTGTATGTGCCACTCCTTATTCCAAAACATTTCATGGCTTACCGTTCCCTGCAAGGCAATATCCAGTCCTCTTAACCTTCTGGGTCTCCACAGGTCACCCTCAGCCTGGCCTCTCAGTCTAGGGATCCAGCCAACCTAGCCCCTAAGACAGGAATGACTGGGTCACCTACACCTTTACTTTCCCCTTAGTCTTCTGCCATCCCCTCAGCCATCCACAGAACTGTTATAGAAGGGAAAACAGGGAACGGAGTATCCCTTAGGCTACAAGCAAGTCTACGGAGAAAATGGCTATAGAGAGGTAGAGGTGATCACACCCAGGAAACCAAACGCCTTGGCCTCCAGCTGAACTGTAAAGAAGAGGCAGCATGGTGAGCACAATTAATACAATGTACTTGATGTAGTTAGGCTTTGTATCCCCACCCAAATCTCACCTTGACTTGTAATCCCCAGGTGTTTAGGGAGAGACCTGGTAAGAAGTGATTAGATTAAGGGGGCCGTTTCCCCATGCTGTTCTCTCGATAGTTAGTGAGTTCTCACGAGATCTGATGGTTTTATAAGGCAGTTTTCCCCACTCGTGCTAACACTGTCTCTCCTGCCGCCATGTGAAAAGGTCCAAGTTCCTTTCCCCTTTGCTGTCCACTATAGTTGTAAGTTTCCTGAGGCCTTCCCAGCCATGTGGAACTGTGAGTCAATTAAACCTCTTTCCTTGTTAAATTACCCAGACTCAGGTAGTAACTTTATAGCAGTGTGAAAATGAACTAATACAATACTATATATTTCCAAATTACTAAAACAGTAGATTTTAAATATTCTTATAAAAAATAAGTAGATGAGGTGATGGACAGATTGGTTAGCTTGATTTAATTATTTCATAAGTATACACATATCAAAACATCACACTGTACCTCATATATATATATAATTATTATTTGTCAGTTAAAATTTTTAAAATAGGGTCTGCCAAGGTGTAATGGGCCTTCATTCCATGAGATTTCTCTTCTTGGCCTAAAAATAGAGTGACCTACCAGACTGAGGGAACTTTCAGGATATAGAATTTTGACTTTTAAAACCAGAAGCATCCCAGGCAAACAAGGACCAGTTGGTTCCACAGGCCATTTGCTTTGGCCAGCTGCATCAAGGGAGAAAAGATGACTCTGCTGAGATGAAATAGCTCTGTGCCTACCAGACAGAGTCTACCATAAACCATAGCCAGATGCATATGTTGCTTATTGCACACATTGCTTCTTTGAAGAGGATAGCTTGTGCCAAGCCCCAGGCTAAGCGTGAGCTGGCTGGGTAAGTAAACAGATTGCTCAAGAGAATTTCTTCAGGGTGGCCTGTGAGTGAGCTGCTGACCCTCTCTCATTTTCTGCAGGTGGCTCATTCAATCACCAAATCTTCCCCCACCCACCATCCCAAAAACCTGACCGCCAGTGACCTCCCAGCTGAAAGACATTGTGTGAAAGAGGAAAACACATTCCAGCTTGGCCACTCAGCAATCTTAATTAAGATAAGCCTGCTTATAAATATTCAACCTGTCACAAAGCTCCATAAGCTCCTATTTGCTTATGGAACGTCTTAATTGCAAAGTCTGGGTCTTGAGCGCCTGTTGGTGTCTCAGACTGATGTAAATACCATTAACCCTGAGAAAAAGGTTGCACCCCTGGCAGCCAGAAGAGAATATGCAAATCTGATGGGGGAAAACAGCTACACATTCCTTTGCACATAAAAAAGAAGAAGCATCCAGTGAAAGCTAGGTCTTTCTCCCCTGCTCAGTCTGGAGGCCTGGACGGTGAGCCCAACTCTGCCATGAGGACACCAACTTCCAGGGAGGCATTTGACTTTCCCCAGCCTTATTTTCTTCCATCTGCAAAATGAAGCCATGGATTCAGCCCTTTCAGAGATCTTTTCAGCTCTAGGGGAGTGCTCCATCCCTGAAAATGGGTAAAGACCAAGAGCATGGCTATGGTCAACTGTATAGGTATAGGCTAGAGACAGCTCTGGGGTTGAGGATTTGGGTAACAGAATGCTTACTATGAGCCCACAATGTGAAGTGATCACTAAAGAAGGTTTTGTGAGGCCTCAGCTTAAAGTGTCTGCATAGATACTGTTGGGACTCCACCCAGATGACCTCAGAGCCTTCTCACCATTTGTCATGGACTGAATGTGTCCCATCAAATTCATAAGTTGAAGCTCTAACCCCCAATGTGGCTGTATTTGGAGATAACTCCTTTAAAGAGGTAATTAAGGTTAAATAAAGCTGTTAGATTCTCAGGTAAAGGCAAAAAAGAAAAAAAAGAGGCTGCTAGGGTGGAACTCTAATCCAATGTGACTAATGTCCTCATAGGAACAGGAAGAGAACCAGGGATGTGCAGGCACAGAAGAAAGGCCAAACGAGGACACCATTTGGGAAGGTGGCCACCTGCAGGCCAAGGAGAGAAACCCTCACCAGAAATCAACCCAGTGGCACCTTGATATTGGATTTCCAGCCTCCAGGATGGTGAGAAAAATACTTATGTTGCTCAAAGCACCCAATCTGTAGTATTTTGTCATAGCAGCCCAACCAGACTAAGGCACCCCTGGGTGCCCAGCCCTCTTCTGTGCACTTCACATTTTTTTTAAATTTATGTTTTGAGTCAGGTTCTTGCTCTGTTGCTCAAGCTGGACAGCAATGGTGTGATCTCAGCTCACTGCCCTCTCAATCTCCTGGGCTCAAGCAATCCATCCACATCAGCCTCCTAAGTAGCTGGGACCACAGGCACACACCAAAATATCTGTATCCAACTAATTATTTATTTTTTGTAAAGAGGAGGTCTTTCTATGTTGCCCAGGATGGTCTCAAACTCCTGGCCTCAAGCGACTCTCCCACCTCAGCCTCCCAAAGTGTTGGAATTAGATGCAAGAGCCACCACACCCAGCCTTCACTCCTACCACTCACACCTGCAACCCACTTCAATGTCCTTGCACTGCTGAAACTATGACCCAGAACAAAGAAAGCAAGAAGTGCCTTGGAGTTGATGGCCCTGCCCTCCCTGGTGCAGGGTATGAAAGCCCCACTCCCTGGCCTCGAGGTGGAGTGAACTCTTGGTGCAATTCACACTCCAGAACTGCCCACGCTATCACCTGAAATTACTCCCTTGCTTGCTGCTGCTGCTTCTCTCTCCTACCTGCTATACTGCCTTTTCAATTTCTCTCCAGAGTCCTGCCTTAATGAAACACATGCACACAGATTTTCATAGGTCCTGCTTCAAGGAAGCCCCTCCTGAGGTGCTAGCTCAAAAGATGTGTGCACCCCAACATTGTAGCTTCAAGCCAACTTCATATTTCACACTCCTCTTATCACTTGCTCCTAAAGGGAGATGGGAAGGGCTACTGCTGGCTGCAGTGAGCTCAGTCCTCCAGTTCTGGCACATGTGTGTTCTCAACCATGTCTCTGACTATACAATCGGATCCAGCCTCCAATTTGGAAGACTCCAGCTCGCTGGAGTTGAGCAAGGGAATATGTTCCTCTGATTACCCTTCAAGTGCCCTCCTGAGAACTCAGTAGGCTCCATCCTAGCCTGCTCAAACTCCACCTCGGGGCTGTGCTCATTTTGGGGCTTACGACTTTTGAGAGACACTGATAGGGGGCTCACAGGAGGGACCAGAATGGAAAGGAAACACAAAACTTCACAAAGAGCCTTAGTTTATATTTTCCTAGAGTCAAGTCCAAGAAAAGGATTCACATGCTTTAGTTAGGAGGTGATCCCAGAACTAATGGGGACGGGTGATATGCGGATGTGAAGGAAACCAATGAGAGTACATCACTCAAGCAGGTCCCTGTGGTGGGCACTGCAGCTTCCTCCTGCCGGGACCCTCTGGGAAACCATGTAGAGCACACACCTCAGAGCTTCCCACACGATGGGCAAGGTTGCCAAGGAATGTCTACAACTCCGGATTGGTATGAGGGTTCATTGACTAGTCCAGGGCTGCTCCCAGGGGGTGCCACCTCTGATGGGCACAGGGTGGCAGAGCTGGGACTGTGATCATGCTGAGCCCTCAGATGCTGCACCCATAAGCAAGGTTCAAATGTAAGGGCTAAGGGAATGTGAGGCATGGCAGATCTGCCACACAAAGGATGGTTTAGAAACTGACATTATTAAGCCAGGAATAGAGATCACTCATGGGTAAGTGAAGAGGTCTGACCTACAGTCACAAAATTCTAACTTGAGTTTTGCTTGCTGACCTCGTGAGCCCGGCAAGTTGCTCCACCTCTCTGAGCATCAGTTTCCTCACCTGTGAAGTATGGGTTAAGAGTAAACACCTCAGGGTAGAAGTTTGAGGAATAATGGGTTATTTACCTAATCTCAAAGTATCTCCCCATGAGGCACTTATAAATGACAAAGGGAAAAATAGCGACTTTAAACCAAAAGAAATTGGCAGATACCACCTTAACCAAGTGATTAAAGCTATCACCCTCATAATGGACATGTCAACACCACATACTTCCACACATGCCCTGAGAAGACACAACACACCTCTATGTGTTACTGCCAAAAATAATCACCTGAATCTAGTCATAGGAGACATGAGACAAACTCAAGTGGAGAGAGATTCTGCAACACAATGGGCCTGTGCACTTCAAATATATCAAAAAGTGTATATATGAAAAAAGTGTATATGTATACAATAAGTATATGAAAAAGTATATATATGTGTGTGTATGTATATATATGTATATATATGCATATATATGTATACACACACACACACACACACACATGAGATGAAAGACAAAGTCTAGGTACTGTTCCTGTTGTAGGAGGCTAAAGAAACATAACAACTGAACTCAATGCAGCAGTCACGAATTTTGTTTCATTTATTGGTTTATTTATTTATTTGTTTATTTATTTTTGCTATAAGGGACCAACATCTAAATCATGTCTATAGTTTATATAATAGTATTTTATAAATATTTAATTTCCTGATTTTTATAATTGTGCAATGGTTATATAAGAGAATTTATGTTTAAGGGAAAAACAGTAACTAAAAATGCAAAGGGTTATTGTTTCAGTCTATTTTGGCTTCTATAACAAATATTATAGACCGGGTGGCTTATGAAAAACAGAAATTTGTTTCTCAGTCCTGGAGGCTGAGATTCCAAGATCAAGGCACCAGCAGAGTTGGTCTCAGGTGAGGGCTCTCTTGCTGGTTTGTAGATGGTGCCTTCTTGCTGGCTGTGTCTTTGCATGGTGGACAGAGCAGGGGCACTCTCTGAGGCCTATTTTATAAGGGCACTAATCTCATTAATGAGGGCTCCGCTCTCTGACCTAATCACTTACCAAAGGCCCCACCTCCTAATACCATCACAGTAGGGGTTAGCATTTAAACACATGGATTTGGGGAACACATTCGGTCTACAGTAGACATCACATCTGCAACTTATTTTCAAACAGGAAAAGAAAATCTCACACCTTTTCTGAAAGTCTGAAACTTCATCAAAATTTAAAAGTTAAGAGAAGTTAACAACCACCTCACAGCATTGCTGCTGTTGCTGAAATAGGAGTTAACACCATCTCAACTCCTCTCTCTCTGGAGCTCCTTTATCTCATGAATCCTGCGTGTTCCCTCCCAGCACTCACTTATCACCCTCAGCTCTTCTCAGAGCCTTCTGCCAGCCTCTCTGCCTCCATGTCCCTCCTGCACACTCTACCCCAACCACCACCCCACCGTGGCCCTAAGTCACCTTCCACACTGGCCAAAATGGTCTTCTTAAAATGCAAATCTGACCTCATTTGAAACACTTCCATGCCACCCCCTTGCTTATAGAACAAAATCCAGACAAATAAGACCCTCTGTGACTGGCTGTGGTCCATCTCTCCATCCCTACCTCCCCACCGACTCCCTGACCCATCTCAAACCCAGGCTTCTACAGCACTAGAAGACGAGGTGATCAGAGGACCAGATGGGGTACTGTCCTCTAGACTCACTATGCTGTTTCCCACGTCCATGCCTTTCCACATTCTACTTATTCTGTTTGGAAGTCCCTTCCTCTCTTGACCCCAAAACTTTCACCACAACCCCTCTTCAATATCATCTCCTTTGTGAAGGCTTCCATGACCTACCCTGCCACACCCCAGACAAAGCTAATTAATTGTTCCTTCTTCCCTACAATCATTATGCCATTTCTGTCTCCACAAACACACCTGAAGCAGGTAGGAATCTCAACCCTCAACTCAGACAAGTGTTGAAGGATAACTTTTTCTTTTATCTCAGCTCCCTTGCCCTTGTGAAAGCTGATCATACAAATTGAGTCATTCTTGTCATACCCAACTAAAACAGAATCAAGAGGCCAGGGGAAAAAGTACTCAGGGCACAAAACATTGCTCCAAAAATGTAATTCTCTCCAAGCCTGGCAGATGAACTACCTGCCATAACCTGAAACCAATTTTATCTAATGGCTGCTGATATGACCTGCTGCAACTAAGACTACTTTTTTTTTTTTTTTTTTTTTTGAGACAGAGTCTCGCTTTGTCGCCTAGGCTGGAGTGCAGTGGCATGATATCGGCTCACTGCAAGCTCCGCTGCTGGGTTCATGCCATTCTCCTGCCTCAGCCTCCCCAGTAGCTGGGATTACAGGTGCCCGCCACCACGCCTGGCTAATTTTTTGTATTTTTAGTAGATACGCGGTTTCACCATGTTAGCCAGGATGGTCTCAAAACCAAACAGCTACTGTGGTATGGCAGCAATGGAGGCAAAGGAGATTGTACCCATGGCTGCCATGAGTCATAGACGGGCAGCCTCACCGTCTGTCTGGTGAGAGGTCCCATCCAGTGGCAGTGAACTGCAAAGGGCACAGATACCAGAAACCGGGGGGTGTGAGCCCTGAAGCACACACCTGTATCTAGAGAGGTCAATTTGTGACACTTTAAAGTTGGGGCCCTGACCAACATGAATTACAAAGGGAGCAAGATAGTGAGTTATCATCAACAGCAAGATGGGAACTATAACTAGAGCACTGGAGCTCAAGCTTCGGCTGGCATCAGAATCACCTGGAAGGCTCATTGAACCACATCATACTGAGCGCACCCTCAGGAGTTTCTGATTCCATAGGTCTGGGGTGTAGGGTGTAGGGTTACTAGATTTACAAATAAAAATACAGGATTCCCAGTCAAGTTTGAATTTCAGTTGAACAACATTATTTTTGGTATTTAGTCCCAAATATTGCATAGGACATACTTATTTATTTTTAAAGTCATTATTGCTTATCTGAAGCTCAAGTTTCACTGAGCATCCTGTGTGTTTTCTGACAACCTTACCAGAGTGGATCCCAAACATTCCCATTTCTAACAAGTTCTCACTTAATGCTGATGCTGCTTGACCAGAAACCGCACTTAGAGAACCACCGGCCAACTCAGACACCACTTCAGCAATTTCCAATTCAATTCTGAGTGCTAAAGGTTGGAGTTTTCCATCCTGGAGGTAAATACCTAAGTACCTTCATATGGTGCCTGACGACCAGGTAAGCTGGGTGCCTTTGACAGCTCTGTCTGCCTTGGTAATGGAGAAGTGGTTCTTAAAAACTCACCCCTTAAACTGAGTGATTATAATAATTTCAACAACAGAGCTAACCTTCTTGGGACAGTGGAAATTTGATTTTCTTGGCTAAATTTGTGCAGACTACCATAGAAGTTGGCCCTGCTAATTTTGTGAGTAGGAGATACTGATTTCCTGATGACAAGGAGCTGTTCCTTTGCATTTGGCGATCAATCATCGCCTTTGTTTCCCATTGCAGTGTCTCTGATTACTACACAGACATATCCTCCCTCCCTTTGCTCAGAATCATAGGTGATGATGAATGTTCATATGTCCGGTAGGTGATTCTTTCTGTTTACCAAGCCATTGTTTGTTCTTTATAATTAAGCCCAGGTCTGTGCGTAAGAGTTCCACCTTGGTATGAGGGTAGTTCTTGTCATTTATTTTCCAGGCAAGAGATTGCTTTTTCTATTGATTGTATGTTTTTATGTGCATGAACCATCCATAAAGAGAAGAGAGTAAAAGGCGGAATAAAAAGAAACCAAAGAGAGCATACTTAAGTAAAACTGACAATTTTTTATTGAGTGACAGCTTGATGCACAGGCTGCACTCTGTTGTGATTGCCCTGTCTTCTCTCCCTATATTTCGACCCGTGATGGTCAACATCAGCCATAGAGTGGGTCCACTTGAGCAGCTTGAAGGCTCCTACCCTGGGGTCCTCCACCAGAAATGCTAATTTAATTGGTCTAGGCATAGCCTGACCAAGGGTAGTTTTTAAAGCTCCCTAGATTATACAATCATGTTAGTAAACTGTTAGCCATTAAAATTGAACATATAGTATATTATTATTCGCAGCAGTATATGTTCTATAAAGTCACAGTGAATACTGAGTTGGTGAATACTGAACCATTGCTCCTAGGGGAACTGCAGGATTAGATGCCTGCCAGCCCTTGATCACAAGATTTTGGTCAGCTAGCCAGGTGCGGTGGCTCATGGCTGTAATCCCAGTATTTTGGGAGGTTGATGTAGGAGAATTGCTTGAGTTCAGGAGTTCAAGACCAGCCTGGGCAACATACAGACCCCGACCTCTACCAAAAATTTTTTAGAAAATTAGCCAGATGCAGTTACATATGCCTCTAGTCCAAGCTACTCGGGAGGCTGAGATGGGAGGAGCTCTTGAGCCCAGGAGGCTGAGGCTGCAGTGAGTGGTGACTTCAGAACTGCACTCCAGCAGCAACAGAGTGAGACACTGTCTGAAAAATAAAAAGACTTTACTCAGCCAATCAACACAGAACCTTATTTTATGTGTGTTTCTGTTTAAAGACCCCTTACTTAATGTATGTTGTTGCTACATTCATATTAATCTCATGCCTGGAACAAAGTTTATCTAGCCCATGTATTTTCTCCAAAAGGCACATCCCAGCCTTCTTATGCTTAGGAACACTACATAACACTTCAGCACTACAGTTGGTGCTGGAATTTAAAACAATGAAATCACTCTTCAAAAACAGACAGAAGTGCAAAATACAGGGCACTAGCTACACAGCAGTTTGCAGTATGAGGACGGGGTCTTGCCACGTTCAGGCTTACTGGGAATGTGCATATCAGCTGACTCAAATTTTTCACCTCTCTGCACATGTCCATCAATGACTGTGAAAGTGCCATGAGTATTGATTTTTGAGGCTACAAATATATTTTAGCAAATAGGCAAATTCACAAATACAGTATCCATGAATAATGAGGATTGACTGTACATGCACTCACAGACCCAGCAATTTCATTCTTAGAGAACTGAGAACATAGGTCTACAAAATGATAAGTATAAGAATGTGCAGAGAAGCTTTACTCGTAATAGTCCAAACCTGGGAGTGACTCAGTCATCCATCAACAGGGGAATGGATAAATTGTAACATATTCAAACAATGAAATACTAAGAAGCAATATAAAAGAACTATCAATGCACTCAACAACACACATGAATCTCAAAAACATTAGGTTGAGCAAAAGATGCCACACACAAAAGACCACACGTGTTATACAGAACTGAAAACCAGGTGAAATTAATCTGTGGTGACAGAAAACAGAACAATGGTTACCTTCAAGTGTTGATAGCAAGGAACATAAGGTCTCCTTCTGGAGTGCTGGAAATATTCTATATCTTGATTAAGGTAGTGGTTATGCAGATGTTATGTACGTAAAAATCCATCAAACTGTACACCTAAGATTAGAATGTTCCACTTTGTCATATGTATGATATATTTTTACCTGAATTTCTGAAAAAACTGCCAGTGTGACTCTGCTGTACAGCCAAACTTAGGACAGCTAAGAAATTTTTAGAGAAATTTCTGAGCCCCATGAATGCTCTGGTCATTCCAAGTTATGCTGCCAGATCCACCTTTGGGATCATCCTCAAGTAACAGCCTGCAGGATGAGATCCATGCAACCCAGCCTTTAAAACCAGAAAACCATAGAAAAGCAGAGCTGGAAGGAAACTTGAATGTCATCTGGTGCCAAGATGACTAATTAGTTTCATCTTGAGTGCTAATCCCAGCTAATGCGTAATGGCTGCCTGGAATTCTGGATTCAGAAAGAGTCTAAGACTGTATCCAAATACAGTGAGAAGGACATTGCATGACCAATTAGCAATGTCTGGCTTGTGCACGATGAGGAGAGATGTATGCGCTTTCCTTGTATTTGCCCACCAGTCTAGTCCAGCTCTCTCCTTTTTCATGCACAGATATTGAAACCCAGAGAAATGACTTGCTGAAGTTCACCTTGGTAGTCAGTGGCAAAAGCAATATTAAAACCAAGTGTTTTCTGAGTGGCCTTATCACTCCATGAGATGAGGTTGGTTGCTAGAAAGGATGGATGTGGGAGTGAGGAACCAAGGTAAAATTTTAAATGGACTGGAGATGCAGGCTATCCATGGGCACAGACCATAAAACTGGTCCCCTGAATATTTAGGGAGTTCGAAAGGACACTAGCGCAAACACCCAAATTCTATTTCAAAACTGTATGTGTCCATTCATTTATTCATAATTTTTGCAAGTATCTCAATAGAAAAAGAGTGGACCTGAATGTTCTTTGTAAACCATAAGATACTTTACAAATACTTGCCGTGTTTTATTAAATGCTTTTTATAAATTATAATAAATATCCACTGTGTGCCCAGTCCTGTACTAGAAGTGGAAAATACCACAAAAGTTGGAGATGCAAGTACTTTGGTAACCTGTAGTAGTAGGGCCTCGATTTGTGCATAATGTCACTCAGCAATTAGTGAAGTTTATTCACTCACCTGAGTCTCAGTTTTCCCAGCTGCAAAGTGAGTTTTACATGAGTCTTCACCTTATAGAATCATTATTGGGATCAAATAAAATGTGAAATAACTTTGAGTACCAGAGCCATGCTTTTATAGACAGAATGTTTCAAAGTTAAGTCAAAAGGGCAAATCATGTAGGGTCAAAATTGGCTAAAGGCTGATAAATGTTAGTTACTATTTTGCAATGCTCTTAAAGGGGTTGTCTTGCTTTTCTATCACACTGGTCTCCTGGTTAACCAGTCGGTTAAATTACAGCCACCTCTTGAACTGCAGGAAGATCCAAGTCCATATAAGGAAGATTATCTCTGAGTTCCCACAACATTAAAATTCTGGCTCACATAGAGTGGTGGTTCTCAATCTTTAAACACTGGGGCAGCTTTAAAGGCCAAGCATGTAATCCCAGCATTTTGGGAGGCCAAGGCATGAGGACTGCTTGAGCCCAAGAGTTTGAGACCAGCCTGGGCAACATAGTGAGACTCTTTCTCTACAAAAAATTTTAAAAATTAGCCTTATGTGGTGGTGCATACTCGTAGTCCAAGCTACTCTGGAGGCTGAGGTGGGAAGATCGCTTGAGCCTGGGAGGTGGAAGCTTCAGTGAGCTATGATAGTGCCACTGCACTCCAGCCTGGGCAACAAAGCAAGACCCTGTCTAAAAAAAAAAAAAAAAAAAAAAAAGGCCCATATCAGACTTCTGGTTTCCAGTCCAGCATGTAAGAACCTGGAAGTCACCACTCCATCCTAATAACAAGTGAAAAGCTGGACAACTCTTTATGACATCCTTTCTTTTTCTAATTTTGGGCTTATTTTGTCTTTTTTCTAGTGTACAGTTAGGTTGCTTGAAATCTTTCTTCTTTTTTAATGTAGGTATGTATTGTTTTATATTTCTCTCTTAGCACTGTTTTTGCTGCATCTCATAAGCTTTGGTATGTTGTATTTTCATTTCTCTTTCTCTTAAGATACTTTTTAAATTCCCTTTTGATTTCCTCTTTGACCCAATGGATGTTCAAGAATGTACTGTTTAGTTTCATGTACTTGTGAATTTTTCTACTTCCTTACTGTCATTGATTTCTAGTTTCATTCCATTGTGATTAGAAAAGACACTTGGAATGATTTTAGCCCTCTTAAATTAGTTAAGATTTGTTTTGTGACCTAACATGTGACCTATCCTAAAGAATGTTCCATGTGTGCTTAAGAAGAATGTACATCTTCTGCTGGGTAGAAAGGTCTGTATATGTCTATTAGGTTCATTTAGTCTAAAATGTTTAGTTCTTCTGTTTTCTTACTGATTTTTCTATATGGAATAGCCAAAACAATCTTGAGAAAAAACAAAGCCATAGGCATTTCACTTACTGATTTCAAAATATATTACAAAGTTAAAGTAATCAAAACAGCATGAGACTGGCATAAACCCTGACATATAGACCAATGGAACAAAAAAGAGAGACTAGAAATAAATTCATGCCTCTATGGTCAAATGATCTTTGACAAGAATGTCAAGAACTATGGGGATAGGATGGTCTCTTCAATAAATTGTGCTGGGGCCGCATGTTCTCACTCATAGGTGGGAACTGAACAATGAGATCACTTGGACTCGGGAAGGGGAACATCACACACCGGGGCCTATCATGGGGAGGGGATAGGGGGGAGGGATTGCATTGGGAGTTATACCTGATGTAAATGACGAGTTGATGGGTGCAGCACACCAACAAGGCACAAGTATACATATGTAACAAACCTGCACGTTATGCACATGTACCCTACAACTTAAAGTATAATAATAATAAATAAATTTAAAAAAGAAAAAGAAAAAAAAATAAATAAAAAATAAATGGTGCTGGGGAAACTATATATCCACATGCAGAATAATGAAATTAGACCCTTCTCTCACACCATATACAAAACTCAACTCGAAATTAATAAAGACTTAACTGTAAAATCTGAAGTCTTAAAACTACTGGAAGAAAATGTAAGGGAAAATCTTCCTGACACTGGTCTGGGGAATAATTTTTTTGACATGACAACAAAAGCAGAGGCAACAAAAGCAAAAACAGATAAGTGAGACTGCATCAAACTAAGAGGCTTCTGCACTACAAAGGAAATAATCAGCAGGGCAAAAAGGTAGTCTACAGGATGAGAGAAAATATTTGTAAATCACATATATGATAAAGGCCTAATATTCAAAATATATAAAGAACTCAAAAAACTCAATAGCAAAAAGCAAATAACATGATTTAAAAATAAATGAGCTAAAGATCTGAGTAGACATTTCTCAAAAGAAAACATGCAAATACCCAACAGATGTAGGAAAAGACAGTCAACATCACTAATCATCCTGAAAATGCAAAACAAAGCCACAATGAGATATATCATGTCACACCTGTTAGAATGTCTATTATCAAAAAGACAAAAGGTAACAAGTGTTGGTGAAGATATGGAGAAAAGAAACCCTTGTACACTGTCGGAGGGAATGTAAATTGGTACAACCGTTGTGGAAAACAGTATGGTGATTCCTCAAACAATTAAAAATAGAATTCTATATGATCTAGTTAATCTCACTTCTCAGTATATATTGGAAGGAAATAAAGTCAGGACCTCATATCTGCAAACCATGTTCATTGCGGCATTATTCACAATAGCCAAGATAATGAAAACAACTTAAGTGTCCCTTGATGGACAAACGGATAAAGAAACTGTGAGATACACACACACACAAATGAAATCAAGATGAAAATTTAAAAATTCTTCAAACTGAATGACAATAATAACACAACCTATCAAAACCTCTGGGATGCAGCAAAGGTGGTGCTGAGAGGAAAGTTCATAACCCTAAATGTCTACATCAAAAAGACTGAAAAAAGACAAACTGACATTCTAAGGTTACACCTCAAGGAACTAGAGAAACAAGAACAAACCAAACCCAGACCCAGCAGACAAAAGGAAATAACCAAGACCAGAGCAGAACTAAATGAAACTGAAACAATAACAACAACAAAATACAACAGATAAATTAAGAAATGAAACAGGAGCTATTACAACTGACACCACTGAAATACAAAAGATCATTCAAGGCTACTATTAACACTTTTACACACATAAATTAGAAAACCTAGAAAACAAGGATAAACTTCTGGAAAAACACAACCTCCTAGCTTAAATCAGGAAGAATTAGATACCCTGAACAGACCAATAACAAGCAGTGAGACTAAAATGATCATTTTAAAATTACAAAAAAAAAAAAAAAAAGTCCAGGACCAGATGGATTTACAGCAGAATTCTACCAGACATTCAAAGAAGAATTTGTACCAATCCTTCTGACACTATTCCATAAGATACAGAAAGAAGGAACCCTCCCTAATTAGTTCTAGGAAGCCAGCGTCACCCTAATACCAAAACCAGGAAAGGACATAACCAAAAAAGAAAACTACAGACCGATATCCTTGATGAACATAGATGCGAAAGTCCTTATCAAAATATTAACTAACCAAATCTAACAACATATCAAAAAGATAATTCATCATGATCACGTGGGTTTCATACCAGGGATGCAGGGATAGATTAACACACATGAGTCAATAAATGTGATACACCACATAAACAAAATTAAAAATAAAAATTCACATGATTATCTCAGATGCAGAAAAAGCATTTGACAAAATCCAGCATCCCTTTATGATTAAAGCTCTCATCTAAATCGGCATACAAGGGACATACCTCAATGTAATAAAAGTCATCTATGACAAACCCACAGCCAACATAATACTGAATGGGGAAAAGTTGAAAGCATTCTCTCCGAGAACTGGAACAAAATAAAGATGCCCACTCTCACCACTCCTCTTCAACATATTACTAGAAGTCCTAGCCAGAGGACTTGTCCCAATCAGACAAGAGAAAGAAATAAAGGGCATCCAAATTGCTAAAGAGGAAGTCAAACTGTCACTGTTTGCTGATGATATAATCGTTTACTTTGAAAGCCCTAAACACTCCTCCAGAAAGCTCCAAGAACTGATAAAATAATTCAGCAGTTTCTGGATACAAGATTTATGTACACAAATCAGTAGCTCTTCTATACACCAACAGCGACCAAGCTGAGAATCAAATC
Organism: Macaca thibetana thibetana; assembly: GCF_024542745.1. Lineage (NCBI taxonomy): Eukaryota > Metazoa > Chordata > Mammalia > Primates > Cercopithecidae > Macaca > Macaca thibetana. The sequence continues at coordinate 87,593,061 of NC_065587.1, read as the reverse complement.
AAGAACTCAACCCCTTTTACAATAGCTGCAAAAAATAAAATAAAATACTTAGGAATACACCTAACCAAGGAGGCAAAAGACGGCTACAAGGAAAACTACAAAACACTGGTGAAAGAAATTATAGATGACAAAAATGAACGGAAATACATCCCATGATCATGGAAGGATAGACTCAATATTGTGAAAATGACCATACTGTCAAAACCAATCTACAAATTCAATGCAATCCCCATCAAAATACCATCATTCCTCACTGAATTAGAAAAAACAATTCTAAAATTCATATGGAACCAAAAAAGAGCCCTCATAGCCAAAGCAAGGCTAAGCAAACAAACAAACAAAAAAATCAAATATGGAGGCATCACATTACCTAATTTCACACTATACTGTAAGGCCATAGTATAAAAATAGGCACATAGGCCAGTGGAACAGGATAGAGAACCCAGAAATAAACCCAAATGCTTATAGCTAAAGATCTTCAACAAAGCAAACAAAAACATCAAGTGGGGAAAGGACACCTTTTTCAACAAATGGTGCTGGGATAATTGGCTAGCCACATGTAAGAGAATAAAACTGGATCCTCATCTCTCACCTTATATAAAAATAAACTCGAGATGGATTAAGGACTTAAATCTAAGACCTGAAACTATAAAAATTCTGAAGATAACATTGTAAAAACCCTTCTAGACATTGCCTTAGGCAAGGATTTCATCACCAGGAACCCAAAAGCAAATGCAATAAAAACAAAGATAAATAGTTGGGACTTAATTAAACTAAACAACTTTTGCACAGCAAAAGGAACAGTTAGCAGAGTAAACAGACAATCCACAGAGTGAGAGAAAATCTTCAAAATCTATACATCTGACAAAGGACTAATACCCAGAATCTAAAATGAACTCAAACAAATCAGTAATAAAAAAAAAAAAATCATCAAAAAGGGGGCTAAAGACATGAATAGACAATTCTCAAAAGGAGATATACAGATGGCCAAGAAACATATGAAAAAATGCTCAACATCACTAATGATCAGGGAAATGCAAATCAAAACCACAATGGGATACCACCTTACTCCTGCAAGAATTGCCATAATCAAAAAATCAAAAAAACAGTAGATGTTGGTGTGGATGTGGTGAACAGGGAACACATACACACTGCTGGTGGGAATGTAAACTAGTACAACCACTATGGAAAATAGTGTGGAGGCTTCTTAAAGAACTAAAAGTAGAACTACCATTTGATCCAGCAATCCCACTACTCCATATTTACCCAGAGGAAAAGAAGTCATTATATGAAAAAGATACTTGCACACACATGTTTATAGCAGCACAATTTGCAATTGCAAAATCGTGGAACTAACCCAAATGCCTATCAATCAGTGAGTTGATAAACAATATTGATACAATAGAATAATACTCAGCCATAAAAAATGAATTAATGGCATTTACAGCAACCAGGGTGAGATTGGAGACTATTATTCTAAATAAAGTAACCCAGGAATGGAAAACCAAACACAGTATGTTCTTACTTATATGTGGAAGCTAAGCTATGAGAATTCAAAGGCATAAGAATGATATAACGGGGATTTGAAGCAAGATGGCCAAATAGGAACAGCTCCGGTCTTCAGCTCCCCATGAGATCAACAGAGAAGGTGGGTGATTTCTGCATTTCCAACTGAGGTACCCAGCTCATCTCACGGGAACTGTTTAGACAGCAGGTGCAGCCCACAGAGGGCAAGCCAAAGCAGGGTGGGACATCACCTCACCCAGGAAGCACAGGGGTCAGGGAACTCCCTCCCCTAGCCAAGGGAAGCTGAGAGGGACTTGCCAAGAGGAATGGTGCATTCTGGCCCAGATACTATGCTTTTCCCATGGTCTTCACAAACCACAGACCAGGAGATTCCCTCAGGTGCCTACACCACAAGGGCCCTGGGTTTCAAGCACAAAACTGGGCAGCCCTTTGGGCAGACACTGAGCTAGCTGCAGGAGTGTTTTTTCATATCCCAGTGGCACCTAGAATGCCAGTGAGAACTGTTCACTCCCCTGGAAAGGGGGCTGAAGACAGGGAGCCAAGTGGTCTAGCTGAACTGATCACACCCCCACAGAGCCCAGCAAGCTAAAATCAACTGGCTTGAAATTCTCACTGACAGCACAGCAGTCTGAAGTCAACCTGGGACACTCAAGCTTGGTGCAGGGAGGGGTGTTCACCATTACTGACACTTGAGTAGGTGGTTTTCCCCTCATAGTGTAAACAAAGCCGCAGGGACGTTTGAACTGAGCAGAGTCCACCATAGCTCAGTAAAGCCGCTGTAGCCAGATTGCCTCTCTAGATTCTTCCTCTCTGGACAGGGCATCTCTGAAAGAAGGGCAGCAGCCCTAGTCAGGGTCTTATAGGTAAAACTCCTATCACCCTGGGACAGAGCACCTGGGGGAAGGGGTGGCTGTGGGTGCATCTTCAGCAGAATTAAATGTTTCTGCCTGTAGGCTATGAAGAGAGCAGTGGATCACCTAGCACAGTGCTCGAGCTCTGCTAAGGGATAGGCTTCCTCCTTAAGTGGGTCCCTGACCCTGGTGCCTCCTGACTGGGAGACACCTCCCAGCAAGGGTCAACAGACACCTCATATAGGAGAGCTCCAGCTGATATCTGGTGGATGTCCCTCTGGGACAAAACTTCCAAAGGAAGGAACAGGCAACAACCTTTGCTGTTCTGCAGCCTCCACTGGTAATACCCAGGCAAACAGGGTCTGTAGTGGACCTCCAGCAAACTCCAGCAGACCTGCAGAAGAAAGGCATGACTGTTAGAATGAAAACTAACATACAGAAAGTAATAGCATCATCAACAAAAAGGATGTCCACGCAAAAACCCCATCTGAGGTCACCAACATCAAAGACCAAAGATAGATAAATCCACGAAGATGAGGAAAATCCAGTGCAAAAAGGCCGAGAATTCCAAAAACAAGAATGCCTCTTCTCCTCAAAAGGATCACAACTCCTTGACAGCAAGGGAACACAACTGGATGGAGAATGAGTTTGACAAATTGACAGAAGTAGGCTTTAGAAAGTGGATAATAGCAAACTCCTCCAAGCTAAAGGAGCATGTTCTAACCCAATGCAAGGAAGCTAAGAACCTTGAAAAAAGGTTAGAGGAATTGCTAACTAGAATAACCAGTTTAGAGAAGAACATAAATGACCGGATGGAGCTGAAAAACACAGCACAAGAACTTCGTGAAGTGTGCACAAGTATCAATAGCCAAATTGATCAAGCAGAAGATAGTATATCAGAGATTGAAGATCAACTTAATGAAATAAAGCATGAAGACAAGATTAGAGAAAAAAGAATAAAAAGGAATGAACAAAGTCTCCAAGAAATATGGGATTATGTGAAAAGACCAAACCTACATTTGATTGGTGTACCAGAAAGTGACTGGGAGAATGAAACCAAGTTGGAAAACGCACTTCAGGATATTATCCAGGAGAACGTCCCCAACCTAGCAAGACAGGCCAACATTCAAATTCAGGAAATATGAGAACACCAGAAAGATACTCCTCAAGAAGAGAAACCTCAAGACACATAATCATCAGATTCACCAAGGTTGAAATGAAGAAAATAATGTTAAGGGCATCCAGAGAGAAAGGTTGGGTTACCCACAAATGGAAGCCCATTAGACTAACAGTGAATCTCTCTGCAGAAACCCTACAATCCAGAAGAGAGTGGGAGCCAATATTCAACATTCTTAAAGAAATAATTTTCAACCCAGAATTTCATATCCAACCAAACTAACTTTCATAAACGACAGAGAAACAAAATCCTTTACAGACAAGCAAATGCTGGGAGATTTTGTCATGACCAGGCCTGCCTTATGAGAGCTCCTGAAAGAAGCACTAAATATGGAAAGGAAAAACTGGTACCAGCCACTGCAAAAACATACCAAATTGTAAAGACCATTGACACTATAAAGAAACTGCATCAACAGGCAAAATAACCAGCTAGCATCATATAATGACAGGATCAAATTCACACATAACAATATTAACCTTAAATGTAAATGGGCTAAGTGCTCCAATTAAATGACACAGACTAGCAAATTGGATAAAGAGTCAAGACCCATCTGTCTTGTATTCAGGAGATCCATCGGCGTGCTGTATTCAGGAGATCCTCTCATGCGCAAAGACACACATAGGCTCAAAATAAAGAAATGTGGGAATATTTACCAAGAAAATGAAAAGAAAAAAAAAAGCAGGGTTGCAATCCTAGTCTCTGATAAAACAGACTTTAAACCAACAAAGATCAAAAGAGACAAAGAAGGACATTACATAATGGCAAAGGGGTCAATGCAACAAGAAGAGCTAACTATCCTAAATATATATACACCCAGTACAGGAGCACCCAGATTCATAAATTAAGCTCTTTGAGACGTACAAAGAAACTTAGACTCCCACACAATAATAGTGGGAGATTTTAACACCCCACTGTCAATATTAGACAGATCAACAAGACAGAAAATTAACAAGGATATTCAGAACTTGAACTCAGCTCTAGACCAAGCAGACCTAATAGACATCTACAGAACTCTCCAACCAAAATCAACAGAATATACATTCTTTTCACACCACATCACACTTTTTCTAAAATTGACCATATACTTTGAAGTAAAACACTCCTCAGCAAATGCAAAAGAACAGAAATCATAACAGTCTCTCAGACCACACGACAATCAAATTAGAAATCAGGATTAAGAAACTCACTCAAAACTGCACAACTATATGGAAACTGAACAACCTGCTCCTGAATAACTACTGGGTAAATAGTGAAATTAAGGCAGAAACAAAGAAGTTCTTTGAAACTAATGAGAACAAAGACACAATGTACTAGAATCTCTTTGACACAGCTAAAGCAGTGTTTAGAGGTAAATTTATAGTGCCAAATATCCACAGGAGAAAGCAGGAGAGATCTAAAATTGATATCCTGAAATCACAATTAAAAGAGCTAGAGAAACAAGAGCAAACAAATTCAAAAGCTAGCAGAAGACAATAATTAACATCAAGCAGAACTGAAAGAGAAAGAGACACGAAAAACATTTCAAAAAACCAATGAACCCAGAAGCTGGTTTTTGAAAAAATTAGCAAAATAGATATACTGTTAGCCAGACTAATAAAGAAGAAAAGAGAGAAAAATCATATAAACACCATGAAAATGATAAAGAGGATGTCACCACTGATCCCACAGAAATGCAAACTACCATCAGAGAATACTATAAACACCTCTATGCAAATAAACTAGAAAATCTAGAAGTGGATAAATTCCTGGACTCATACACCCTCTCAAGACTAAACGAGGAAGAAGACAAGTTTCTGAATAGACCAATAACAAGTTCTGAAATTGAGGCTGTAATTAACAGCCTACCAACCAAAAAAGCCCAGGACCAGATGGATTCATAGCTGAATTCTCCCAGAGGTACAGAGAAGAGCTGATACCATTCCTTCTGAAACTACTCCAAACAATAAAAAAAGAGGGACTCCTCCGTAACTCATTTTATGAGGCCAGCATCATCCTGATAGCAAAACCTGGCAGGCACACAACAAAAAAAGAAAATTTCAGGCCAATATCCCTGATGAACATCAATACGAAAATCCTCAATAAAATACTGGCAACCCAAATCCAGCAGCACATCAGAAAGCTTATCCACCATGATCAAGTTGGCTTCATCCCCAGGATGCAAGGCTGGTTCAACATATGCAAATCAATAATCATAATCCATCACATAAACAGAATCAATGACAAAAACCACATGATTATCTCATTAGATGCAGAAAAGGCCTTCAATAAAATTCAACACCCCTTCACCCTAAAAACTCTCAATAAACTAGGTATTGATAGAGCATATATCAAAATAATAAGAGCTATTTATGACAAACCCACAGCCAGTATCATACTGAATGGGCAAAAGATGGAAGCATTCCCTTTGAAAACCAGCACAAGACAAGGATGTCCTCTCTCAACACTCCTATTTAACATAGTATTGGAAGTTCTGGCCCAGGCAATCAGGCAACAGAAATCAACAAAACATAGTCAAATAGGAAGAGAGGAATTCAACATGTGTCTGAATGAATGAAACAGAACAGAGGCCTCAGAAATAACACCACACATCTACAACCATCTGATCTTCGACAACCCTGTCAAAAACAAGCAATGGGTAAAGGATTCCCTATTTAATAAATGGTGTTGGGAAAACTGGCTAGCCATATGCAAGAAACTGAAACTGGACTGTTTCTTACACCTTATACAAAAAATTAACTCAAGATGGGCTAAAGACTTAAACCTAAGACCTAAAACCATAAAAACCCTAGAAGAAAACCTAGGCAATACCATTCAGGACATAGGCATGGGCAAAGACTTCATGACTATAACACCAAAAACAATGGCAACAAAAGCCAAAATTGGCAAATGGGATCTAATTAAACTAAAGAGCTTCTGCACAGTAAATGAAATTATCATCAGAGTGATGAACAGGCAACCTACAGAATGGGAGAAAATTTTTGCAATCTATCCATCAGACAAAGGGCTAATATACAGAATCTACAAGAAACTTAAACAAATTTAAAGAAAAAAAAGAACCCCATCAAAAAGTGGGCAAGGGATATGAACAGACACTTCTCAAAAGAAGACATTTATGTGGCCAACAAACATATGAAAAAGAGCTCATCATCACTAGTCATTAGAGAAATGCAAATCAAAACCACAATGAGATACCATCTCACCCCTGTTAGAATGGCGATCATTAAAAAGTCAGGAAACAACAGATGCTAGAGAGGATGTGGAGAAATAGGAACACTTTTACACTGTTGGTGGGAGTGTAAATTAGTTCAACCATTGTGGAAGACAGTGTGGCAATTCCTCAAGGATCTAGAACCAGAAATACCATCTGATCCAGCAATCCCATTACTGGGTATATACCCAAAGGATTATAAACAATTCTACTATAAAGACACATGCACATGTATGTTTATTGCAGCACTATTCATAATAGCAAAGACTTGGAACCAACCCAAATGCCCATCAATGATAGACTGGATAAAGAAAATGTGGCATATGTACACCATGGAATGCTATGCAGCCATAAAAAAGGGTGAGTTCATGTCCTTTGCAGGGACATGGATGAAGCTGGAAACCATCATCCTCAGCAAACTAATACAGGAATAGAACACCAAACACTGCATGTTCTCACTCGTAAGTAGGAGCTGAACAATGAGAACACATGGACACAGGGAGGGGAACATCACACACCAGGGCCTGTCAGGGGATGGGGGGCTGTGGGAGGGATAGCATTAGGATAAATACCTAATATAGATGATGGGTTGATGGGTGCAGCAAAGCACCATGGCACGTGTATACCCATGTAACAAACTTGTACATTCTGCACATGTATCCCAGAACTTAAAGTATAATAATAATAAAAAAAAGATACAATGGACTTTGGGGACCTGGGGGGAAGGGTGGGAGGGGGGCGAGGGATCAAAGACTACAAATATGTTGCACTGTATACTGGTGATGGGCGCACCAAAATCTCACAAATCACCACTAAAGAACTTACTCGTAACTAAATACCACTTGTGCCCCAATAACTTTTGAAAAATTTTTTGTAAAAGATATGTATTAAAATTTTTTTTAAGTTTAAGGGATATAGAAAGAAATATTATAACTCTCATCAACAGAAAGCTGGAGTGGTTATATTAATTTCAGACAAAGTAGACCTCAGGCCAGGAAAATTTATCAGAGATAAAGAGCAGCATTACGTAATGACAAAGTGGCCAATCCTCCAAGCGGACATAAAATTCTTTAACATATATGCACCTAACAACAGAGCATCAAAGTATGTGAGGCAAAACTGGACAGAACTGTAAAGAGAAACAAATTCATTCACTAGTATAGCTGGAAATTAAACACTCCTTGTGTTATTCTATTTGCACTGCTATAAAAAAAATGTGAGCCTGGGTAATTCATAAAGAAAAGAGGTTTATTTTGATGTATATTGCTGCAGGCTATACAGGAAGTATGGTGCTGGTATCTGCTTCTGGTGATAGCCTCAGGGAGCACATCATAGCAGAAGACAAAGAAGGAGCTGGAATATCACATGGCAAGAGAGGAAGAAATGATAGGGAAAGGTGTCACTCTCTTTTAAACAACCACATCTCATGTGAACTCAGAGCAAAAATTCACTAATTACATTGAGGGTAGTATCAAGCCATTCATGAGGAATCCACCCCTGTGATTTAAACACCTCCCACCTGGCCCCACCTCCAACATTGGGGATTACATCTCTACATGAGATTTGGAGGGAACAAATATCCAAAGTATCTGATTCAGCCCCTTTCCCCCCACCCCTCCACCAAATCTCATGTCCTTCTCTCATTGCAAAATACAGTTACCCCTCCAAGTAGTCCCCCAAAGTCTCAACTCATTCCAGCATCAACTCAAGGGTCCCAAAGTCCAAAGTCTCATCTGAGACTCAAGTAAAGCTGCTTCCACCTATAGGCCTTTAAGATAAGCAAACTATTTACTTCCAAGATACAATGGTTGTACAGGGATTGAGTCAACATTCCAATTTCAAAAGGGAGAAATCAAGCAAAAGCAAGGAGCAACAGGTCTCACACAAATTCAACACCCAGCAAGACAGACATTAAATTGTAAAACTCCAGCATAATCCTTGACTCCACGTCCGATATCCAGGGCACACTGTGCAAGTGGTGGGCTCCCAAGGCATTGGGCAGCTCCACCCCTGTGGGTTTGCAGGTTGCAGCCCCCATGATTGCTCTCATGGATTGGAGTTGAGTGCCTGTGTCTTTTCCAGGCACAAGGTGCAAGTTGCCAGTGGCTGTACCATTCTTGAGTCTAGAAGATGGTAGCCCCCTTCCCATAGCTCCATTATTCAGTTCCCTGGTAGGAACTCTGTGTGGGGTCTCCAGCCCTACATTTACCCTCAGCCCTGACCTAGTAGAGGTTCTCTGCAAGGGCTCTGCCCCTGCATCAGGCTTCTGCCTGGGCACCCAGGCTTTCCCATACATCCTCTGAAATCTAAGTAAATGCTACCAAGCCTCGTTCACTTTTGCATTCTGTGCACCTGAAGGCTTAACACCACCTGGAAGCCACCTTGGCTTATGATTTACACTCTCCAAAGCAGCAGCCCCAGGTATGCCTGGGGCACTTTGAGCTATGGCTGGAGCTGGAGCAACAAGGATCAGGGCAATAGTCTCCCACTGTGACTGGTAGCGCACGGCAGTGGTGCCCTGGGCCTGGTCCCAAAACCATTCTTTCCTCCTAGGCCTCAGGTTCTGTGATGGTAGGAGTTGCCCTAAAGGTTTCTAAAATGACTTTGAGACCTTGTTTTCATTGTCTTGGATATTAGCACCTGACTCCCTTTCAGTCATGTAAATCTCTCTAGCAAGTGGTTGTTTTGCAGCCATAGCCTGCTTGTATTCCTCTCCTGAAAATGCTCTTTCCTTCTCTTACCATGTGACCAGGCTGTGAATTTTCCAAATTGATACACTATGCTTTTCTTTTAGCTATAAGTTTCAACTTTAAATCATTCATTTCCTCCCATATCTGATCATAGGTTGTTAGATGCAGCCAGGCAACTTCTTTTTTTTTTTTTTTTTGAGACAAGGTCTCACTGTCACCCAGGTTGGAGTGCAGTGGTTCTACCATGAGTCACTGCAGTCAGACCACTTCTAAAATGCTTTGCTGCTTAGAAATTTCTTCTGCCAGATACCTTAAATCACCACTCTTAAATTCGAACTTCCACTGATACCCTGGGCATGGATATAATGCAGCCAAGTTCTTTGCATGGATATAATGCAGCCAAGTTCTTTGCTAGGGCGTAACATAGGTGATCTTTACTTTAATTCCCAATAACTACCTCGTTTCCATTTGAGACTTCATCAGCCTGGCTTTTACTGTCTATATCACTATCAGTATTTTAATCACAACCAATTAACAAGTCCCTAAGAAGTGCTAAATTTTCCCTCATCTTCCTATCATCTTCTGAGCCCTCTAAACGCTTCCAACTTCTGCCCATTACCCAGTCCCAAAGCCAATCCACATTTTCAAGTATCCTTATAGCAACACTCCATTCCTTGGCACCAATTTTCTGTGTTAGTCTCTTTGCATTGCCATAAAGGAATACTTAAGACTGGATAATTTATAAAGAAAAGAGGTTTAATTGGCTCACAGTTCTGCAGGATGTACAGGAAGCATGGTGCCAGCATCTCATTCTGGTAAGGGCCTCAGGAAACTTACAATTATGGTTTAGAAGTTGAAGGGAGAGCAGGCAAGAGGAAGCAAGAGAGCAAGCAAGGAAACAATAGAGCAATGAGGAACAGCCAGACTTCTTTAAACTACCAGCTCTCACATGAACTACCAGAGCAAGAACTCACTCATTACCATGGGGATGGCATCAAGCTATTCATGAGGGACCCACTCCCATGATTCTAACACCTCCTACTATGCCCACCTCTAACATTGGAGGTCACTTTTTAACATGAGATTTGGAGGGGACAAAACATCCAAGCCATATTGCCCCTCTATCAAAAATGAATAGATTCGGCAGGCAGAAAATCATAAGGACGTAGTTGATCTTAAGAGCACCATCAATCAACTGGATATAATGGACATTTATAGACTATTTAATCTGAAAAAAGCAAAATATACATTCTTCTCAAGCTCACATAGAAAATTAAACATAGACAACATTCTGAGTCATAAAATACACCATAACAAATTTAAAAGGATATAAATTACACATGTCTGCTCTCAGACCAAAATGGAATTAAACTAGAAATCAGTAACAGAAAACTGGAAAATCCCAGAATGACTCATCTGGGTTCCAGTCTGGTATTTTTCAAAGAATCAGATATGATGGCCAATTTTATGTGTTCACTTGGCTACATTCTAGTGGCCAGTTGTTTGGTCAGACACCGATCTAAATGTTGCTTGCTGTGGAAGTATTTTTTAGATGTAATTAACCTTTGAACCAGTAAACAAGGATTAAGGCAAATTACCTTCCATAATGTGAGTGGGTTCCATCTAACCAGTTAAAGGCCTTAACGAAAAAGACTAAGGTTTCCAAAAGAAGAAAGAATTTGGTCTCAAGATTGCAATATATAAATTGTCCCTCAGTTTTCAGCCTGGTAGCCTGTTCTGTGAATTTGGGACTCAAGACTACATCAACTCTTACGTGAACTTCCAGCCTATTGGCATGTTCTTATAGAGTTTGGACTTGTTAGCCACCACAGCCACATGAACCAATTATTTAAATAAATCAACCTCTGTCTCTCATATATATTTGTGTGTGTGTCTCTGTGTGTGTGTGTGTGTGTGTGTGTGCGCGTGTGTAACTCCACAGAAAGAGAATCATAAATATATATGAACTCTAACACACCAAGTGATAGCCAGTGTGCACCCAAGGTTGAGAACAACTTGTACAATGGATCTGTAAGAAATTGTGATGAAGCCTAACAATATCAATTACACAGATGAGAGTGTTCTTCCACATCTCATGGCCAGCAGAATGACGTGAGTAGTGTCAGTGGTGGAGCTCCGCAGGGCCTAGGGGCCCCACATGGCCTAGCAGCCTTCCACATGGGCAATGAGACTGTAGAGGCACAATACCACAGCAGGCAGGCTATTCAGCCACCAAGGGGATAGGAACCACCAAAGGCATTCCAAGGGTCATTCTGGGGCCAGACTTAAATGACAGTCAGGATCTATGGGAGGGACAAGGCAGGAAATGTAAGTTTCCCTGGTGGGTCTTAGAGCCAGTGGTCATTTCCAGCCCCATTGCTATGAGCTAAATGCAGACAATTTTCATGGATGTGCAGCCCAGCATGGTATAGAGATGGAACGTAAGTGTCCACTCATATTTACAAAATTCTTCCACTGTGCAAATGGCTTTCACACATATGAGACAACCTCGTCCTTCCAACAATCCAGGGTGTAGCTAGGAACAATATTATTACCCTCAATTTACAGACAAGAAAACCAAAGCTCAGAGATTAGATGATTGACCAAATTCACTAAGCCAGGGAGTACTTAAGTTGAAATTCAAACTCAGATTCCTTAACTCACAGTGCAGACTTCTCTTTAGTTACTACCATTAACATTAACAGAAAATATTTATTGAACATTTATGTATTCCAGGTGCTTACCACATTTTATATCAATTATAACATTTAATTCTCATAATTACACTAGAAAGTATTAGGATCACCCCTTTACAGGTGAAGAAACTAGGATTTAACAGTTTAAGAAACTTTTAAAACCTTGCATGATATTCTCTAAGAGTATTTATGGGCAGCACTGCATTAGTAAACCACAAACACACAACATGGCAGCTGGAATGCCTAGTCTATGGTCAAAGAAGCTAAAACCTACATAGATAGGCATAGATCCCACTGGATTTGTTAACCCATGTCTCAATCAGAACTGGGTAAAACAGACTATGCTGGAGGGACATTACTGTCCCCATCCCATCTCCTCATTTCCCAACTTCCTCTGAATCCAAGGAGCTGGGCAGAAGAGCAGAATCCTCATCTTATACAATTCCTGAGGCCAGAGCTCAGATCTGACATGTGGGTGTATCCATCACTTCTCACTTGCATAATCCTTCCCTCAAGGCACAAATCATGTAAATGGGGGATAGGAATGAAGAATGTCTAAGGGAAATCTGATTCCACCAGCCACATGAATCCTCATTTTTAAGAACAGAGCTCCTACTTGATGATTTCTTCTTAAGTTTTTCACTTAGAAAAAACAACTGGTCTTAACATCACCAATTATGGAACAAGTAGGCATCATCTCCTTCCTGATATGATATACTGAGAAAGATGTATGCACATCATTTCTGGGATATTACTGCCAAAAATATATCAACTAAATCTAATCAGGAGGGATATCAGACAAAACAAAATTGAGGGTCATTCTACAAAATAAGTGTCTTATGCTCTTCAAATATGTCAATGTCATGAAAATCAAAGAAAGACTGAAAAATAAGTCCCAGATTAAAAGAGAAGAAAGAAATGGTAACTAATGCAATTCATAACCTTGGATGGAATCTTTGGATCAGGAAATGTTGTTTTGTTATAAAGGATTCTATTGACACTGGACACAATTTGAAGAAGGCCTGTAGATATGGTATTGTATCTATGCTAATTTCCTGATTTTGAAGATTGTACTGTGGTTATGCAAGAGGATGTCCTTGTCTTTTAAGAAACTGAAGCTTTGGGCATGGAGAAAAGAGAGAGAAAAAGTCAGATAGAGAGAAAGAATAATAAAGCAAACATGATAAATGCTAATGTTTGAGGCATCTGGGAAAAGAGTAAAAGAATTCCATAGTACTATTCTCAAAAGTTTTCTCTAAGTCTGAAACTATTTCAAAATAAAACCCATTATTATTTAGACACATTGAGCCTTTATGAGTAAACATGACAGAATCTTCAATCTTGGTGGGAAACCGTGATCAAAGTCTGTGCAAAACAAGTCTTAATATTGTATCATTGAGGCAGGAGGAAGCAGGGGCATTAATCCACCAACTCTTATTCCTCTTTGGTTGAGAATTGTCTCTGAGGCATTAAATCTCCAACACTTTCATGCTGCTCTGTTCACAGACAGAGCACATGCCTACCACCAGAACCCCTAAGGCAGAGAGATGCAAGAAGCCATGATGTGTACAAGAATGGCCTGCAGATGAACTCTGGTACAGGATTAGAGGATATGGACAGAGTAGCTGCAGTGTCTACCAAGTGACGCAACCTAACTCCTACCCACTAGCATAGCATCCTCCATCCGGTCATCTGTCACCCAAAGGGCTTTTAGGCAGAAAAACTTCAAAAAACACGTATGCCTGAAGTTGAGTTAATATCCATCCTCTGGAAAACAAAGAATCAGGTGCTATGGAATGAACAATCAGAAAGCCTTAAGTGAACACAAAGGAAGTATGTATTTTCTGTGTGGATTTTCTCAGGAACAGGCCAGTTCGGTTCTTTTCAGCTAGGGTAATTGGAATAAAGGTGTTCCATTTTGAGACAAGAGGGCAAGCCAGGGTCACTGCTTGCAGCCAGGAGCTAAGATGAGGCTTCCGTGGAGACTGGCAAAAAGGAAGTAAACTGCTGTTGCCTGAGATTATGACATTTATGGCCAAGGAATGTAGAAGGACTTTAATGAAGCTTGATTCCAGGAGCTGAATCAAGGCACCTGCTACCTTAAGAACAGAGAGTTTGCCAAAGAGAAAATACAAATGGCAAAAAAAAAAAAATATATATATATATATATATATGAAAAGATTTTCAACATCTTTAGTCATCAGGAAATGCTAATTGAAACTACAGAGAGGCATCACTACACACCTATCAAAATGTCTAAAATAAAAAGTAGTGATTAAACCAAACGCTGGTAATAATGTAGAGAAATGGGATTGTTCATTCATTGCTTGCAGGAATGTGAAATGACATATCCATGCGGGAAACCCATTTGAAAGTTTCTTATAAAACTAAATATGCAGAGTGACAACAGGAAGATTGGCAAAGTAGAAAGCACAAGAATCTATCTCCCCACCAATACAAAAAATACACTGGCAGGATCTGTCTGATGTAACTATTTTGAAACTCATCTATTTGAAGGCTTTCAACTTCCAGGTGAAAGCTTGAATAGAAAGTTGCAATTAATTTCAGTCCATTTAAACTCTTAACACAGTACAACAATTTAAAAAAAAAAAAAAAGGAAACCACATGGAAAGGGAAGAATCTGATTTTCCGAGTTACCAAATTATAAGATTCAAATGTCAAAAATCAAAAAGCATACAAAGAAAGAGGAAAGTATGACCCAGTCAAATGAAAACAAATCAACAGAAACTCCCTAAGAAAGAATAACTGGCAGATTTATTAGACAAAGACTTTAAAATGACTGTTTTAAAGATTCTCAAATACCTAAAACAAAACATAGACAAATTATTACATGAAGAAAATGATGTATGAACAAACAGAAATATAAAGACAGTATAACAGGAATATGATGTACAGAAAACATAAAACATTAGGATACAAAACAAAAAGGAACAAAAATAAATTCTGGAGCTGAAAGGTACAATAACTAAAAAGAAAAATTAACTACAATGATTCAAAGCAGATTTCGCAGGCATAAGAAGAAATCAGCAAACTTCAAGATAGGACAATTGAAATTACTGAATCTGAAAAACAGAAAGGAAAACTGAAGAAAAGTGAACAGACTCTAAGGGACCTATAGAACACCATCAAGCTGACCAACATATGCATTGTGGGAGTACCAAAAGGAGAAGAGAGAGAGGAAGGGGAAGAAAGATTATCTGAGGAAATATTGGCTAAAAGTCTCCCAAATTTCATGAAAGACATGAGTAAAGACATCTAAGAAGCAATAAATTTCAAGCAGGATAAACTCAAAACACCACACACCAAGACAATATAATGAAATTTTCAAAAGACCAAGACAAAAAGAAAATCTTGAAAGCTGCAAGAGAGAAACAATTCATACTTACAAGAGGTCCCAATAAGATTGGTAACACATTTCTCACAGAAACTTTGGAGGACAGAAGGCAGTGGATTGATAAATTCAAAATGTTGAATGAAAAAAACCATCAATTGAGAATTTTATATCTAGCAAAATTATCCTTCAAAAATGATAGAAAAATTAAGACATTGCCAGATAAACAAAAGCTGAGATGATTCTTTACCACTAGACTTACCATGCAAGAAATGCTAAAGGGAATCCTTCAGGTTGAAACAAAAACCACTGGAGAGTAACTCATAGCTGTTCAAAGAAATAAATATCTCTCCTAAAGGTAAATGTATGAAAAATTATAAAAGCTAGTATTATTATAATTTTAACTAGTAACTCTACTTTTTGTTTTTTGTATGATTTAAGAGAGCAATGCATTAAAATATTATTAGTCTATGTTTAGACACAAATACATAAAGATGTAACATTGTGACATCAATAACTGAAAGGAGATATGGACAGAGCTGTAAAGAAATAGCATTTTGATATGCTTCTGAACTTGCTGTAAGTTCAAGTTAGAGTGTTATAACTTTAGGATGTTAAATGTAATCTCCATGGTAGCCATAGAGAAAGTAGCTATAGAATATACAAATGAAAATGAGAATGAAACAAAAAATGTCACTACAAAAAATCAACTAAATGCAAAAAAGACAAATTCAGGAAATGAGGAACAAAAAGTTATAAATCATATACAAAACAAATAACAAAATAACAGAAGTAAGTTTCTCTTCATGAATAATTACTTTAAATATAAATAGATTAAAGCCTACAAATTCTGATTTGGCAGGATAGATTTAAAAAACAACAACAACGTCCAACTATATGCTGCCTTCAAAGAGACTCCTTTATCTCCAAAATTTGAAAGTGAAAGTAAAAGAATGAGAAAAGAAATTCCATGCAAATAGTAATCAAATGAGAGGAAGGGCAGCTATATTAATATCAGACAAAATAAACTTTAAGTAGAAAAACTTTATAATTGACAAAAGGGACATTATATATTAATAAAATGTTCAACATAGCAAGAAGATACAACAATTATAAACATTTACACATCTAACAGACTATCAAAGTTTATGAAGCAAAAATTGAAGAATTGAAGGGAGAAATACATATTCTACAATAATAGTCAGAGATGTAAATATCTCAGTCCCAATATGAATAGAACAACCAGACAAAAGATAAATAAGGAAATAGAGGTCTTGAACAACACAATAAACTAGCTAAATCTAACATACATACATATACAGAACACTCTCTCCAACAATTACAGAATACACATTGTTCTCAAGTACACATGAGACATTCTCCAGGATATGTTAGGCCACAAATTAAGCCTCAATAGATCTTACAAGACTAAGATATTAAGCAAACTATCTTTTCCAATCACAATAGAATAAAGTTAGAAAATAATAACAGAAGTTAAAAATCAGTCAAATGAATGAAGATAGAAATTTTTAAAAATCGCAAATGGGTGAAAATTGAACCATATACTTAAGCAACCAATTGATCAAAGAAGAAATCACAAGGGTAATTATAAAATATTTAGAGTTGAATGAAAATGAAAACTTATAAGATTCAGCAAAAGCTGTGCCAAAGGGGAAATTTATAGCTATAAACACTTACATTCAAAAAGAATAAATTAAAGTTGTAACAGCTTTAAGCAAAAAAAATAAGAAATAAAATGAAGAAAGATCTCAAATAAACAACTTAACCTTACAAATTAAGTAGCTAGAAAAAGAACAAACTAAACTCAAAGCTAGTAGAAGAAATTAACTAATAAAGTAAGAGCAGAAATAAGTAAAGTAAATCATAGGAAACAGAGAAAATTAACACAATCAAAAGTTGATTCTTCTAAATAAGTAATGAAATTGACAAACCATTAGCTAGATCGACCACAAGAAAAGAAAGAAGATTCAAATAATTAAACCAGGAATGAAAGTGAAGACATTACTACCAATTTTACAGAAATAAAAGGATTATTAAAAAATACAGTGAACAATTGTATGAAAAAATGAATAATTTAAATGAAATAAGCAAATATATAGAAATGCAAAATCCACCAAAACTGAGTCACTAAAATTTGAATAGACCCATAACTGGTAGGGAGATTGAATAAGTAATCAACAAAGAAAACAGCTGGACCAGGTGGCTTTGCTGGTTAATTCTACCAAACATTTTAGAAAGAATTAACATTAATCCTTCTCAAGCTCTTCCAAACAACTGAAGAAGAGGAACCATCCTAACACATTCTATGAGGCCAGCATTGTCCTGATACCAAACTAAACAAAGATCCTATAAGAAACTATAGGCTATTACCTTTATGAACATTAATGCAAAAATCCTTAACAAAATACTAGCAAACCAAATTCAGCAGCATATTAAACGGATGATACACCATGACAACATGAGATTTAATCCTGGAATGCAAGGATGGTTCAACATGAGAATCTATCAATGTAATTAATACACTTGTAATTGTTAAAGTTATGTGTCTATTTGGCTGAATCATGCTGCCCAGGTATGTGGTCAAACATTATTCTGGATATTTCTGCAAGGGTGTTTTTGGATGAGATTAACATTTAAGTTGATGGACTTTTAATAAAGCAGATTGTCCTTCATAATGTGGGTGAGTTTTACCCAACCAACTGAAGGCCTGAATAGAACAAAAAATAAACCCTCCCCCAAACAAGAGGAAATTCTGTAGCAGACAGCCTTCAGACTTGAACTACAACATTAGTTCTTTCCTGAGTCCTGAGCCTGACAGCCTGCAGACTTGAACTGTAGTACTGGTTCTTCTCTCGGTCTGTAACTTACAAGCCCACCCCATAGATTTTGGACTTATTTGCCTTCATAATCACACCAGCCAGTTTCTTAAAATAAATCTTCTTCCATGTTTAGACATATCCTATTGATTCTGTTTTTCTGGAGAATCCCAACTATTGTAACACAACATTAACAGAATGAA
This sequence comes from Macaca thibetana thibetana, assembly GCF_024542745.1. Classification (NCBI taxonomy): domain Eukaryota; kingdom Metazoa; phylum Chordata; class Mammalia; order Primates; family Cercopithecidae; genus Macaca; species Macaca thibetana. The sequence goes on along the minus strand of NC_065587.1, from coordinate 87,574,520 downwards.
GGGAAAAAACATATGATCATTTCAATTAATGCAGAAAAATATTTTAATAAAATGTAATACCCTTTTGATGATTCAAACACACTCAACAAACAAGAAATAGAAGAAAACTGCCTCAATATGATGAAAGTCATATATGAAAAATGTGGGCTGGGTGCAGTGGCTCACTCCTGTAATCCCAGAACTTTGGGAAGCTGAGGTGAGTGGATCACAAGGTCAGGAGATCGAGACCATCCTGGCAAACATAGTGAAACCCCATCTCTACTAAAAAATACAAAAAAGTTAGCCAAGTGTGGTGGTGGGTGCCTGTAGTCTCAGCTACTTGGGAGGCTGAGGCAGGAGAATGGCGTGAACCCAGGAGGCGGAGCTTTCAGCAAGCCAAGATCACACCACTGCACTCCAGCTTGGGCAACAGAGCGAGACTCCGTCAAATAAGAAAAGAAAAGAAAAGAAAAGAAAAGAAAAGAAAAGAAATGTGCAGCTACTATATTTAATAGTAGAAGACTTAAAGCTTTTCCTCTTATATCAGGAACAAGAGAAAGATGTCCACTTATACCATTTCTATTCAACATAGTACTTAAAGTCCTAGCCAGATCAATTAAGCAAAAATAAAAAAAAAAAAGAAAAGGCAACCAAATTCAAAAGAAAGAAGTAAAATTGTCTCAGATAATTTTAATTCTACATCTCATAGAAAAGACATAAATTATCTCATGGATAATTTATTCTATGTCTCATAGAAAAGACATAAATAAATGGAAAAACAACCTATGTTCCTGTATTGGATGACTTAATATTGCTAAGGTGTCAATACTATCCAATGTGATCTACATATTCAATGCAATCCTGTCAATGCCAACAGTGTTTTTATGCAAAAATAGATAAACCTTAAAATTCATATGAAATCTCAAGGGACCATATGACTAGCTAAAATGATGTTAAAAAAGAAGGAAAGGAAAAATTGAAAGACACGCAATTCTTGGTGTCAAAATTTACTTCAAAGCTAAAATAATCAAAACTGTGTTCCTGGCATAACAACAGACATAAAGAGCAGTGAAAGAGAACAGATAGTGCAGAAATAAACAATCACATTTATGGTCACATAATTTTCAACAAAAGTTTCAAGACCACCTGTGAGGAAAGGATAATCTTTTTAACAAATGCTGTTGCGAAAACTGGATATCCACATGCAAAAGACTGAAGTTGAACACATACCTTACACTATATAGAAAAATTAACTCAAAATGGATCAACGACTTAGACCTAAAACTATGAAACTCATAGAAGAAAACATCAGGGAAAGCTTCATGTCATTGGATTTGACAATGATTTTCTGGATGTGAACCTAAAGGCACAGGCCACCAAAGAAAAAATAGACATATTGGACTTTAACAAAATTTTAAATGTTTCTGTGCCAAAGGACACAACCAATAGGATAAAAAGTCATCCCAGAGATTAGGAGAAAATATTTGCAAGTTACTTAACTAATAAAGGATTAATGTCCAAAACATAAAGAGCACTCCTAAAACTCAACAACAACAACACAACCCAATAACAAAATGGGAATAGATTTGAATAGACATTTTTCCACAGAAGATGCACTGTACTAAAAGTTAAGTACAGTATTCATGATGCTCAACATCATGAATCATTAGGAAAATGCAAATCAAAACCACAATAAGATACCACTTCACATGTATTCGGATGGCCATTACTAACAAACAAACAAAAGAAAAATAACACGTGTTGGTGAGGATGTAGAGAAATTGTACACTGCCGATAGAAATGTAAAATGGTGCAGCCAAAACAAAAAGTTAAAAAAAAGAAAATTTGCCAAAAATTTAAAAATACAATTACTATATGATCCAGCAATTCTACTTCTGGATATATGCCTCCAAAGAAATGAAAACAGGAACTCAAACAGATATTTATACACCCATATGCAAAGCAGCATTATTCACAATAGCCAAAAGGTGGAAACAACTCAAGTGTCCATCAGTACATGAATAGGTAATAATTTGTAAAAAGGAAGGAAATTCTGACATATGCTACAACATGGATGAAGTTTGAAGACATTATGTTAACTGAAATAAGCCGATCACAAAAGGACAAATGCTGTATGTACAGTTTAATTTCTATTGGGTATTTAGTGTAGTCAAATTTGTAGAGACAGAAAGTAAAAATGGTGGTTGCTGGGGCTGGGGGTAGGAAGAAACAGGGAGTTACCATTTAATGGGTAGAGTTTCAGTTTCGCAAGATGAAAAATGTTCTGGAGATATTAATAGATGTTGGCATTGGTTGCACAACAATGTGAATATACTTACTGCCATTGCAATATATAGTTAAAATAATTAAAATAGTAATGGCAAATTTTATGTGGCATATCTTACTACAATTAAAAACGTAAAAAATAAACTAAATGCACAATTACCATATGACTGAGGAAGTGCACTCTTGGGCACTTATCCCAAAGAAATAACAGTTTTTGTTTATATAAAAATCTGCACAGAAATGTTTATAGCAGCCTTATTCATAATAGCCAAAAACTGGAAACAGCCCAGATGTCTTTCAACAGGTAAATGGTTAAATAAACTGTGGTCCATTCATACTACGGCATACTACTCCGCACTATTGATGCACACATCAACTTGGATGAATCTCCAGGGGATTATACTGATTGAGAAAAGTCAATCCCAAGGTTACATATTATATGATTCTATTATAGAAATGGAAAACAGATTAGTGGTTGCCAGAGTAAGGATGGAGGGGAGAGGCAGAACATAAGGAAAATGGGTGTGACTACAAAAGGGCAACAGAAGGGATTTTCATGGTGATGGAAATGTTCTGTATCATATCTGTGGTAGTGAATACACAAACCTAGACATGTGATAAGAATGCATAGAACTAAACACACATACATGAACGGGTGTGCACGCGCACACACACACAAATGAACACAGGTAAAACTAGCAGAATCTAAACAAGAAGGGTTATATCAATGTATATATCCTGGTTGTAATATTGTACTATAATTTTGCAAAATGTTGTCATTAAGGGGAACTAAGATAAAGGTTACATGAGATCTCCCTATTATTTCTAATAACTGCATGTGAATCTACAGTTACCTCAAAATTAAAATTTTAATTAAAAATGATACAAGAAAAGAAGAGATGTATATGAAAAGACTCATCCAAAATCTTGGAAATTAAAAAATACAGCCATGGGAAGAAGCACAATGGATGGGGTAACCTTGGCTGGATGGAGTCAAGAGAATACTCAGAATGGAAGCAGCCAGGAAAATAAAGATGGTCCAGGCCAGGATCTGAAGGCTCAGATGTCTTCAGGAGTGAGAAGTCTCATAAATGAGTGAAGTGGGATGACCAGGGGACCAGAGAGGATGCATCCCATCTAAAGAGGAATCTACTACTCATCACCAATGAAGCAGTCCCAGTGTCACTAATTTTTCAATTTTTCTAGAAAACTATTGACTTTAATAAGAAATCTTCCCATTTTTAAATGTTTCCAACTAATTTAACAATTCTAAAACACTGTGAAGATCAAACAAAACACAACTGTGAATTATATTTTTAAAAAATTCAGGTCTCTAGTTCTTGCTCCTTAGTCTAGCCCAACACCCCTTTCCTCCACCTCATCTGATTAAGTTCTACTCATCATTAGGACTTAGTGATGGCTTTGTCTTTTTCTTGACCCTTCCCCAAGCCCCAGACTGGGCTAAGTGCCTTTCTCTGTACTTAAATTGCCCAGCTCCACCTCCCCACCATCCTCTGCTTACCTCTATCAGAGTATTCATCTCCCTGTATGGAAATGTCTGAGTGCCTGGGCACTCTCTACAGCTAACTATGACCATAGTAATGCCACATACAAACAGGTCAGCCAGTAATTGGTTGATCTGGGCTAAGTGGCTCTGCTAATCTGAGCTTGACTTGTTTATGTGTCTATGAGTTGACTGGGGTCAGCAGATACAGGTTAGCCTCAACTGGCATGGCTCTGCTCCATGTGTCTCTCATCCTCCTGTGGAACCAGCGGGCTAGCCTGGACATGTATTTTTCATGGCAGTAGCAGAGACACAAGCAGAAACTATGTCAAGGTTTCTTAAGGCATAGGCTCAGAATTGGCAGTTACTTCCACCTCATTTTATGACCCCAAGCAAGTAACGTAGTCTAACCCCAAGTCAAGGATTGGAGAAATAGACTCCACCTCTTTAGTAGGAGATGCTGAAAAATCAAATGCAAAGGGGATAGACTAGATACAGGGTGGAATAGAGAATTAGGGCAATGATGCCATCTTCCCCAAGCTCCTGTGGTAGGAGTCCTATCTTACTCATTTGTATCCTAGAAGCTCATCATTGTGCCAGCCATGAAGTGGTTAATAGTCATTAACAGAGCTTGGAAGAGAATGAATGAATAAACAAACAACTTTTTCTTTTACAGATGAAGAAACAGTTCCATGAGATGCAGTAACTTGCCCAAAGTCACATAGCTAGTTCATAGCGGATTCATAAACAGAATTCAGATCTCTGTTTCTCTCCACCATGGCTTAGTGATGAAACAGTCATGGCATGGCACCACCACTATGCACACTCTGTCTGCTGAGGACTGGTGTCTGGGGTGAACACCTGCAGGCCAGCTCATAGCCCTTCACAACAGGGCCCTGTGGGTTGCAGCTGCCATGCTGCGAATCCATCTAAGGTGGGGTATGGCTAGTCCTTTGCTGACTTCTTGCATAGAATGAAGAAAGAGGCTTTCTCTGCCAACAGACAGAACACAGAGCCAAATGCCTCCTTGCATCACTGTCATCTTTCCCCCTTACATGCTAATATCCCCATCAGGGGGTTGGAGGAGGCTGCTATTTCTGGGCAGTTTCCTGCAGTTTGATGCTTGTGTTTCTAATCGCTATTGCCACTTGCTGGCATCCTCTCTGGTGTATTAACAGTTTAACCCATGGGAATTTTGTGTGTGTTTGCATCCCAAGGCTGCTTAAAGTGAACGATGGAATTTTATTTGCCTGAAAAACTAAAGACCCCTTCTTCCTTCTGGGGAACTGGTGGCAATTGCTTCACCAGCAAGGGGCAAGGTTGAGGTCTAAAACAATACAAAACTCTCCTTGCCAAAGAAAAGGGCATTGGGCCAAATCTTTCACTGTCCCCACCTGAGGATCAAGGAGGAGGTGGGAGTGCTGCTCTGTCTAATTTCCTTTTTCTTGGCTGCTGGTTAAGAAAATCAGGTTCTCAGTTGGGTGTGGTGGCTCACACTTGTAATTCCAGACTTTAGGAAGCTGAGGTGGGAGGATTGCTTGAGGCCAAGAGTTTGAGACCAGCCTAGGCAACATAGTGAGACCCCCATCTCTACAGAAAATGTAAAAATTGGCTGGGCATGTTGGTGCATGCCTGTAGTCCCAGCTACTTAGGAGGCTGAAGTGGGAGGATCACTTGAGCCCAGGAGTCTCAGGCTGCAGTGAGCTATGATTGCACTGCTGCACTCCAACCTGGGTGACAGAGGAAGACTTTGTCTCTAAAATAGAGAAAGGAAAAAAAGAAAGCAAGCAAGCAAATTAGGTTGAAGTAATTGGCTTTCTCATTAGATAGCTGTGTGACCTTACAAAGGCCACTTCATTTCTCTGCATCTGAGTGGCAATCAGTAAAACAAAGTGGGTTACTAGATCTATGCTTCAGAAGAACAGGCTTAAATCCATCAGATGTACACATCAGAAGAGAAGGGCTGTGTGCGCAGTTGATGGAGGGGGAAAACAGGGCTCAAAGCCATGGGATGAAGCTGTAGAATCTTTATGGGAACTCCAACTCCATGGTTAATACTTTTAAGTACATAGTGTATCTACACCATGGAGTAGAATGCAAGCTTCCATGAACCTTTAGTATAAACAATGGTTAACTGCATCAGTCTACACTCTCCATTCCCAAACTATGCTTTTCTCCTCTTCTGACATCAGAGGCACTTAGTAGAAAAACGTGAGAAGCTCCAAGAGAGTTAATATTCTCTTCAGAAAATGGTTATTGGCATGGGTTCTTTCCAATTAAGACCTGAGTTGATGTGACTTCTACATCTAATTTGGGGAACGAAGGAGGGAACTTTCCACAGGTCTGTAAAAGTTAGGGCTGCCCTGGTTAACTTTTGTCTTCAACTGTGTGTAAATATTGATCTTTCAAGCAGGGTGAAGTGCCAACTCTTCATAAAAATTTAAGTCAGGGAGAGTGGGGTTTGCGCTAAAAGAAATGAGAAAGTTATTGCTATAAGTTAATTTTGGAGACTGTGGTGGGCTTTGTGATTATGAGATGTATAGATCCACCTTATGAAAATCCAGCTTCTGAGAGTGCTGCTGGTAGACATCTGTCAGCCGTTAGCCCATTTGGGAACTGGCTGGCTCAGGGTTATACCTCCTTCCAGGGGCAGCCTGCATCCAGTGATCAGTTGATGTGGGGAAAGAAGGCATGATCCCTCCATGCTCAGGAGTCATTTCTTTTAGTGCAAATCCCACTCTCCCATTACATGGCATGGGTGGCCAATCCACTTGTGATAAAGCCCCAATCCAAGGTTTCCCCCGGTCTGAAGGATGACTGGCGATGACCATGTGGGTCTCTAACTGAAAAGGTGGATGGAATCCCTGTTGTGGCCAAAGCAAATAATAACCTCATTTCCCCTGGCAATGGGTGTTGGCTGGTTGTTAGTCAAGTTATTTCTCTCAGTCTCTTCCTTTAGGAATTTGAGAAAACATCACTTATATTATGCATATCTGCTTCTTCCTTCTTTAGCCATGTTCTGCCAGGGACACCAATTCCTGAGTTAGTCCTGAACAAGAGCATGTGTTTTTGTTTTAGTTTTCTTGAAAGCAGAGCCCGAGACAAGGACTTAGGTGCAGGTGGCTTATCTAGGAGATGGTTCTGAAAAGCCAGGGTGAAAGAGTGGAGAGAGCAGGACAGGGAAGAAGGACAAGCCAAAAAAAAAAAAATGCGTTTTACTGAGTTGATCATTGCTGTGGACAATTGCAGCTCATTCTTGCTGGGAACTCTCTGAGAACTCTGTAGAACACACCTCAGCATTGTCCCTCCATTGGTTGAGGGCTGACCCCAGTAGACTCACAGACCCACAGCTATGAGTGGCACCCAGGGACAGGTTGGGCTACTTCCTGCAACTTCAGAGAAGGTCCTGACCTGCAGAGGACATGGGAGGACCGTGCTAAGATCCCCTTCAAAATGGGACACGCTGTGAGGTACAAATGATGGTGAACTGGCAGCCAGGGCTGGGATAGGTAAGACTCATGCAGTCTCACAGGGTCCCATAGTTAGAAGGGCCCCACACTTGGCTTAATAGTCTGCTGGCATCATCTTAATTGACATCCTTAATATTTTTAACAAGACACCCCCATTTTCATTTTTCCCTGGACCTCAGAAATTATGTTGCTGGTCCTGCTGACATCCTCCAGTTGTTAACTCTCAGGATCCACCTTGATCATCAAACCAAGTTCAGGTTCTTCTCAGGGCAGTGCCCCACCAATAACTGAGCAAGGCAGCAATATAAAGAAGGGCCGAGACCTCTCCATCCAACACAGGACTCCTCTCTTGCACAATCTCGATGGGTGCAGATTTTGTGAGGTCTGTATCAGGGACTGACAGCTCCCCCTGTGCAATCCTGTTTTCTCCTTTTTCCTTTCTCGGTAAATCTTTTGCATTCCTAGCACTGACCCCGCATTTGCTTTCCAGGAAATACAACCTGCTACTGCAGCCGAAGTGAGAGGTGGAGCAAGCGAATATGATGGTAGGTAACAAGAACACCTCATAGGTCACCTCTGCTGCCGCCCAGCCTTGGAAAACTCCTAGTCCCACAACCCAGCAGGTGAGAGCAGCAATTTGTCTTGGTATTGCAGGCCTGGAATGTGTCCAATCAGGGGCAGCCCTTCATCTTAATGTCCACCAAGCTTCACCTAATTTTTACCACAAGCTTAGACAAGACAACTGGGCTTTCGCCTCCGTTTTTCACATGGCACTTGCTATCGTGTGGGTATTTGACCCTCTAGACCTCAGGTTGAAACTTGATGCCCAGTGTCAAAGGTGAGGCCTAATGAGAGGTGTTTGGGTCATGGGGGGTGAATCTGTAATGAATGGCCTGTTGCCCTCTTCGGGGTACAAATGAAGTCTCACTCTATTAGTTCCTAAGAGTACTGGTTGTTGAAAAGACCTTGACGCCTCCCTGCTCTTCTGCCTCCTCTTGCCAGGTGATCTCTGCACAAGTTGGCTCCCTTTCACCTTCCACCATGAGTGGAAGCAGCCTGAGGCCCTCACCAGAAGTAGATGCTGGCACCATGCTTCTTGTACAGCCTGCAGAACTGTGAGCCAAATAAACCTCTTTTCTTTATAAAGTGCCAAGCTTCAGGTATCTCTTTCTAGCAACACAAACGGACTAAGACAGCACGTCAGTTCTACTGCAACGAGGGATATGCATTGTACCCCAGCTCTCTCAGCTGGGACCTTGCCTAGTTCTTGCCAGCCCCTTTTCCTGAGTTACACTGGGAGAATCAATAAAAACAATTAAGGACACAGGCCAGTAGACTTTGACATTTGGAAAAGCCACAGTCCAACACCTTCACGCCACCCAGCACCCCAAATTCCTCATAAAGGGGTCCACTGCCTATTGTTTCTCCAATAACATTTTTCTTTTAGCTAAGAATTTTTGTCTTCTCTCCACATATATGACTTAACCTGAACTGATGACTTTCTTTCTTGAATCACTTTTCACAGAAAAATCAATTTTGTGTCTCTCCATACAAGCTACAGTATGAGTGATAAGGCAAAATTATGTTATTACATACCACATGACTGGTAAATCCATGGATGTGAAAACACTACCCTTGTGTTAGGTCATTTTTGAATCACTATGAAGAAATACCTAAGGCTGGGTAATTTATAAAGAAAAGAGGTTTAATTGGCTCACAGTTCTACAGGCTGTACAAGCATGGCACTGGCATAAGCTCAGCTTCTGGTGAGGCCTCAGGGAGCTTTTAAGCATAGCAGAAGGTGAAACAGGAGCAAGCACTTCACCTGGTGAGAGTGGGAGCAAGAGTTAGGGGGAGGGTCTTAGACTTTTAAACAAACAGATCTTGCATGAACTAACTGAGCAAGAACTCACTTATAAACAAGGGGACGATGCTAAGCCATTCATGATCCAATCACCTCCAACATTGGGGATTACATTACAACATGAGATTTGGAGGGGACAATATCCAAACTATATCAACTCTATACTGATTTAAATATGCAAAGGCCCTAAGTATCCCCTCTGCATCTACCTTAGCCTTAACCATATGTTTAATGAATATATGTAGGCACCTCTACATATGCACCTCTATTTGCAAATATGGATCAATGCCCCCAAATTCTTAGCCTGTGTAGTAGATTCTGTTGCTTTCCCACCCAAGCCCCTTGGCTAACCTCTTGGATTCACCTGCAGCTGTGACGGAGAATTCCTGTATACACCAGCGGTATCCACACTGAAGCACCTCCTCCTTTCAGCTCTGCCTGAGAGCTTTCTCTAACACCAGGGGACCTTGCTCAGACCATGCACAGAGCAGCCCAGTGTGCTGAGGAATCCAAGTTCCCAAGCAACCTCAGCCCACGAGGGAGGAGAGTTGGCAGATTATCACTCCAGCTTCCTCAACCCTCAACCGCTCAGTGGGACAATTCTATGGTATGTTCTGTACCAGTGGTTTTCAAACTTTAGTATGCATCAGAATCACCCAGAAGGCTTGCATGACATGGATTGCTGAAGCTCATGATAGAGCTCCCAGGGTGGAGACTCAAGATTTTGCATTTCTAATAAGCTCCCAGATGATGCTACGTGTCTGATCTTGGAATTGCCTTTTGAGAAGCAGTTCTTCAGGAAGACTCCAGCAGAACGGAGTCCCTACTGCCCGCAGAGGCCACCCTGATCACTAGTGCACACTTCCTTGGCTGCTTCTCTTTCCAATCTCATTTTCTCATCCCTTCATTTGGATTATCTTGGAATCACCTCCCAAATAAACTCCCCCTACTCAAGCTTTTGTCTTGGGGTCTGCTTTTGGCAGAATACAAGTAGGAGGCCATGGCTTCTTATATGATCTCTGAATTACATTACACGTATATATTCTTTCAATTAAAAAAGATACAACTACTAGTGTGGGAGTCTTCAAGGAGGCCCCAAACTATCTGAAAACCATTGATTTAGTTAAACCCTCATTTTACAAATGGTCTACAAATGTTCGGGGTCTTTAAAAAAGAGATTCCGACCAAAATCCAAAGCTCCTAGATTTTCACTCTCTCACACTGCCTATTTAGAAAGTAATCTCTTCCTGATATCATATATTGAATGACTATGGGTCCACCTGCATGATCAAAAGGTGCCACATATGGGGTTGGGGGCCAGTTTTTCTGGTATTTCCTTCTTTTGGGCACCACATTGAGCCTTAATGTCCAAGGTCTTGGAGACTTACTTCCTATCCAAACCACATCTCTTATTTTTTCTGTCCAGGCAGGGTTTGGAATTTCTTGTCTTGTTCTGAAATATCAGGCCTTCCAGGTTCTCTCCATTAAGGCAGACATCTGCCCTGTCCCTCCTCCTTGGTCATCCCCTGAGCCTGCAAGCATCGGTGGCATAGGACTCAGCCTGCTGTCTTCCTCTATTCTGCTAACTGTAAACTAAACAGAGGCTACTGTGAAATTCTCACCTATATGATTTATACAAAACCTCCTACATATTTACAGACAGTGGAGCAAGTGATGAAATGCAAGAAGATACTCTGGTGCTCTAAGCTAGAGGAAAGAAACAACCACTCAGCACCTCTGAAAACCCCACTGTCTGTCTCCTGCAAGAAGCGGCAAGTCTCCCTCAACCCTCACCCTCCTTAGCTCTGTGAGCCTCCATCTGGTTCCCTTCTATGACACTGTGTTTCATTTTTCCACTGCCTCCCCATGATCTGTAGCTGGTGTGATATTTTGGAGTTTGCTTTTGGAAACATTCTTTCAAACATGTCACACCATGATGCCATCTGCCGTGTACATGCCCTCCACCTCCATCAATATGTCCCTTGGCATTTGAAAGTGCTTGGCATTTTAGAAGCCGGTGAGGAACACTGCTTGGGGGATTTGCTGTCAAAATCAAAGATGTCACCCCTGTCCTGACAGAGGTGTTTTGTGTGGAGCCATTGGCCTTGATTGAATTTAGAATTCATTTTCTGAAAGGCATCTCAAGTGACCCAGTGGTAGGCTGAACTCCCAGTATGTCCATATTTTAATCCCTGGAACCTGTGAATGTTACCTTCCATGGGAAAGGGACTTTGCAGGTGTGATTAAGTTAAGGGCCCTGAGATGGTGATATGGTTTGGATGTTGTCCCCTCTAAATCTCATGTTGAATTGTAATCCCCAATGTTGGAAGTGGGGCCTGGAAGGAGGTGTTTGGGTCATGGTTCCGTGCTGTCCTTATGATAATGAGTTCTCATGAAATCTGGTTGTTTAAAGAGTGCGGCACCTCCTCCACTCTCTCTCTTGCTCTTACTCTCCCCATGTGAGTAAGAGCCCCGCTTTGCCTTCTGCCATTATTGAAAGCTCCCTGAGGCCTCCCCAGAAGCTGAGCAGATTCCAGTGCCGTCCTTCTTATACAGCCTGCAGAACTATGAGCCAATTAAACCTCTTTTCTTTATAAATTACCCAGTCTCAAGTACTCCTTTATAACAATGCAAGAATGAACTAACACAGATGGGGAGATTATCTTGGATTATCTGGTGGATTCAGATGTAATCATAGGGTCTATAAAGGAAGTCTATAAGGTGTTGCTTTTAGTCACTAAGGCTGTGATGATTTGTCACAGAAAGGTGTCTTTTAAGTATCTCCTGATGAAGTGATTTGCTTTCAAAGCAGGAACCTGTTCCCAGAGCATGATTCTGTTTTCAAGATACCCCAGTCATGGTGATAAGTTATCGCCACCACTTCTTCCCCTCATGAAGGAGTGGGGACACCATGACACATCCAAGCAATTGGTAGCAAACTTTCTGCAGAGCAAGTAAAATAGGCATGTTGCTCCTCAAGCCTGAAGGTCAGCAACAGACTGTGATATTGTTTGAATTTCCTTCAAGAGCCAATCCCGTATCTACACTTGGGGCTGCTGTGCTCTGGCACTGAAAAGGGGAGAGAGGAGAGACAGGAAGATCTTTGTGACTGTCATGTTTCTTCAGAAAACCATTCAGACCATCCTCTTCCTAGAAAATGAAGTCATTCTTGTTCCAGGAAATTAATTACTGTTCTCAGAACTAGCAGAGATCCATGGATATGCAAATTGTCCATTAAAATGCCCATCAATCTCCTATGTAACTGATGCCCAACAGCATCCCTTCCAAAGGCAACGTGTTTTCAGTCCCTCCTTCTCTCAGGAATAATGCACATCCTAATGGAAACATGTAGATTTCTCTTCACTTCTTTCCTGTTCCTGTTTCCTCTCTGGAAAGAGACATACTATTTGTCCAAGGATCTGGCTAGTCAACTTTTGCTCACCCAGAAGCTGGTCTCTAGTAATACGAGCTGCCAAGAGGCAACTTTCCCTGCACAGAGAGATGTCAATCCTCAGACCTTAGAAGAGAGAGAGTCAGTCTTCTGTAGGGTGGGATAACAAAATATTCCAGCTGGCCTGCGGAAAACCCCAGTTTATGCCTGTAGTCCTTGTGTAATTATAAATGATGTCCTTTTCACTCTCAAAAGTGTCCTGGCTGGATGGTAAATGTATGACCATCCTGCCTGGAGTTTTTCCTGAGGTCTTGGTCTGGGGAAATGGTCTAGGAAGGCAGCATGTTGTCAGTGAATAGCTGAATATCCATCTGGCCCCTAGCCCAGGGTATGCTCTGCCTCCATGCCACACAGAGTTTAATTTCATTCAAGATGCCAGCCATGCATGGGGACAGCCTCTTCCTGACGTCTACCCAGGAGGCTTTGAACTGTGGCATATTTAGATGCCCATCAAGGCATCTAAATACCATTTTCTAAAAGTAAGTTAGGTCTCTACCTTACAGTGAACCCAAAAATAAATTTTGGATGCCTGAATGAGTTAGATGTAAGAGATAAAATGACAATAGAATTAGTAGAGACCCATGTAATCTAGGTTGGAGAAGCTTTTTCTATGCACTAAAAGGAGGAAACTTTGAAAGAAAAGATTGATCTCATTATAATAAATTTAAGTTTTCTGAATGTCAAAAACACACTTATCCACTCAAACTTAAAAGCAAAATTCAATCTAGAAAAAAAAAGTGTGCCATATAGGAAAGACAACTGCTTGATAAACTTAATAACTAGATGTAATTCACCTAACCAGAGTTTCCTATTATATTGGACTAAGAAATGTGGCAATGCCAATTAGATGTGGCCTGAAGTATAAAAATAATAGCTCATACATAATGAACTTTCAAAAATCAATTTGTAAAACTTCAAAGGAAAAAAAACAAATAATTTGAGCAATTTACAAAAGAAATACAAATATCAAATTAAGCATATTTATTCTCTCTCTCTCTGGTAATAAAGCAGCACAAATTAATATGGCATATTTTTCACCTACCATTTCCATGACAATTCCTGGTGCTGATGAAGAGATGGGTCAAAGCACTCTCACACATGCCTAGATGTCAAGTCAACCTTTCTGGAGAACAGTTTGAGCATACATCAAAAGCCTTACGTGTTTACAAACCCCTTGATTGCTCATTTGAGTCATGAGAGCAAAGTCAGATGGTCATCCCAAAGTCAGTCAGACAAACCTCCAGGTTTCCAGGCCTCCCCTCAAAGTTACTACTAGCATATCAGTAATTGCCTCTTGGGAATCTAATTCTGTCTTTGTAAAGTCATTCAATTCAGGACTCCGCAAATACAGGAACTCACCAAAAAGATAACTCCTCACAGTCTGGTTTCCAATTCCACTGCTTTCTGGTTGTAGATGCCCCTATTCCTCTCTTAGGGTTAAGGTTAAAAACAAGTTCGCCAGTCACCAGTTTAATAGACGATAAGGGCTGAGAAACACTAACCTAAGTTATTCCCCTACCCTTGAATCCACACTAAGAATACCCTGTAGAGGCCAAGGGCAGTGGGTCATGCCTGTAATCCCAGCACTTTGGGGGGCCGACGTGGGCGGATCACGAGGTCAGGAGTGGGAGACCAGCCTGGCCAACATGGTGAAACCCCATCTCTACTAAAAATACAAAAATTAGTTGGGCATGGTGGCAGGCATCTGTAATCCCAGCTGCTTGGGAGGCTGAGGCAGGAGAATCGCTTGAACCCGGGAGGCGGAGGTTGCAGTGAGCCGAGATCGTTCCATTACACTCCAACCTGGGTGACAGAGCAAGACTCCATCTCAAAAAAAAAAAAAAAAAAAATATCCTGTAGATCCAGGACATGGAATCCAAGAGCAGTCAAGTCCGCAGGAAGGAAGTGAGGCCAGTGAGGGGTCAGCCTGCATTTGCACTATCTTTTTACTGAGAAACACATGAGTCTGGGCAGCCCAGCGTGCAGGGCACAGACGTGCTCACCCCACCCTGTGGCTGGGGACATGGTGCAAGGAAGCCAATGGCAAGGGTTTGGCAAACAAAATCGGCTTCCAGGCTGGAGGAGAAGAATGGAGTGGGAAGGAACGTTGAGATGAGGCTTTGGGTGCCGCCAGGGCGTTCTCATTTCCCTCCATTCATCGCCCGCCATTGTTCCTGATTACAGTTTTTGCTCCCGTCCATCTTACATCTTTACATTAATCCTTCCAATTCGGGGTAATTTATCATATTGTGTTTGCTAATTTCCCATTTAGAGCACTACGCAGGCAGGTTCCCACTGCTTCCTGAATGGCTCAGAAGCCAGCTGAACAGTCAAGACACAAGAATTCTTTGCTTCTGGAGTCTGCCTTTGTGAAACAGGATTAGCTTTGAAATACAGACATACCAGAAGCAGGGAGCAGCTGTTTCCATAGAAAAACAGGGGAGTCAGGACAGGGGAAGCGGTGCTGAGCGGAGTGGTAGGTGGCAAACCACTAATTTCGGCTCTCAGCTGAGAGATTGACATGGAAGGCAGAAGTAACTGCTTTGCTTCTTTCCTCTTGCCCTTATCAGGCTCAGTAACAAAGGAGTTTTTCTTTGTTCCCTCTCTTGAGAAATGAAGTTAGCAATAGGGGAGTATGAACAGCCTGGCATGACCAAAATGCCCACCTACCCACATGCCCTTGGAAGATATCTCTGAGTCACCAGGAAATGGGGGTTATAGCCTAGGCCACCCAACAGACAGAATAACAATTGTGCATAGCTCTGTGACACATTAATCTAAAACAATTTCTTTAGCTTGCAATTCTGTGAGTCAGAACTTTAGGCTAGGCTCAGCTGGCGATTCTACTGGTCTCAGCTGGCTGCCCCCCTATGTCTGCAGCTGCAAATTGGCTGTGTTGGTCTTGTCTGGGCTTTCTCACAGGTATGGGCCTCAACTGGGACTAGTTGGCTGTGGTCCCCCAGCAGGGTACTCTGGATTATTTTCACAGTAGAGGCAGGAGTTCAAAGAAAACAAGCAGAAACATGCAAGCCCTCTTGAAGCGCAGTCCCAGAATTGACCTACCTTCTCTTCTACTACCTTCTACTAGTAAAGCAAGTAAAAAAGCCAGATTCAGGGGGCGTACAAATAGACTCCCTTCTCAACGGGAGGAGCTGCAAAGTCACATTGCAAGACAGATGCATACAGCAAGGAATGAACAAGTATGGCCATTTTTGCAACCTTCTGCAGCCAGCCACAGGGATTCTTTGCCCAGTCATCTACTATCCCATAGCTATGAAGACAGACTCAAAAGATCTTTTATAAAGCAATTTTGCTCAAAGAACACCCAAGGTCTATCCCCTCCAAAATTCAAGGAACTCCTTCATCATGACACATCAATCTCAACACCAACAACTGTAGCAGCAGCAACATTGCAAAACCCAAGTCTTGGCAGAGAAGGCTTCTAGGGGTTCAACAAAAACAGCAAATGACCTTGGGTAGTTTTAGAAAGACGTTTACTAAAATGTAAAGTATTGTCAGTCACAGTAGCTCACACCTGTAAGTCTCAGCACTTTGGGAGGCTGAGGTGGAAGGATCATTTGAGCCTAGGTGTTCAAACTAGCCTGAGCAGCAAAGTGAGACCCCATCTCTACAAAAATAAACAAAATTAGCTAGGTCTTGTGGTGTGCACCTGAAGTCCCTGTTGCTTGGGAGGCCTAGGTGGGAGGATCACTTAAGCCCAGGAGATCAAGGCTGCATTGAGCAGAGATCACACCACTACACTCCAGCCTGGGCAACAAAGCGAGACCCTGTCTCAAAAATAATAATAATAATAAAATGGAAAGGATTAAAAGATCAAAAAGAGGGGATGCTGATGCACCCAAAGACTAGAAATAGCTAATCATGAGACCTCTAAATTTGGAAAAGATTCTTTCTTTCTTTCTTTCTTTCTTTCTTTCTTCTTTTCTTTCTTTCTTCTTTCTTTCTTTCTTTCTTTCTTTCTTTCTTTCTTTCTTTTCTTTCTTTCTTTTTCTTTTGAGATGAGATCCTGCTCTGTCGCCTAGGTTGGAGTGCAGGGGTATGATCATAGATCACTGGAGCCTTAAACTCCTGGGCTCAAGTGATTATCCTGCCTTATACAGGGTTATAGGCTGCAAGGTGGCCATCCTGACAGGCCAGGAAGCATAGTCTCCCACAAAGACCTTTAGCAGGCACTTTCAAGGAGGAAGGGGTAAGATAGGAATTTTTACTGAGCGGGTTGGCCAAGTATAAATATTCAACAGGTTATAGGATGCTCCATGAATATTCATGAGAGGGGAATCTTAACACATGCATACTGAATAAACATGTATGTTACATAAGACCTGTGTTCATCTTGGGGTGGAGACTTAACATTAACTGTATTACAATTAGGCCCTATATGTCAAAAGGTGAAGCAGGAATACAAAGGGACTTAAGTGTGCAGCCTCTGTAAAACCAGCCAGAGCCAGTCCATGGTCAATGGTCTTTAATTAGGAGTAAGTTACAGAAATCAGTCTCTTGTCCAATCAAAGCTATAGTGATGACTTGTGGAACAGTAGGTGGAGGTCAGCATCTGGTGGTGGGTGAGCTGCAACTGCTTCAATATTGCCTGTCTCAAGACCAGTACTTGTTTAGCTGATAGAGAAAAAGAAAAGCCTTGTGGCAGGTAGAACACAGTTTATTCTTTTAGTGTAGTTCTTTACTTGTATGATTTAACCCTTGCCTGGCACAGCCTTAGGTCCTATTTTGGTATCTTGTTGCCACAGAGAGCCTGTACTGTCAATGGTATGATCTCTGTTTTAGCATTAATGCTAGTAGTTGTGTCTAAACTGCAAAAGGGAAGGGGTAGTAAGGTGTGTATGACCTCCCATCCTGTCATGGCCAGCAACTCAGTTTTTTAGGTTTCTCTGGGGTCCCCTTAGCCAAGAGGGAGTCCATTCAGTCAGTTGCAGGGCTTAGGATTTTATTTTTAGTTCTCAGAAATCATTAACATACCTAGGTCTGAGCTAGAATCCAGTGAGTGCTAGAGCCTTGAGGAGTCAGGTGTAGGGTGGGGGGCAGGGATCAGACAGGAGCTACAGTCATGGAAAGACACAGCCACTTCCAACTATTTTCACAGTTGGTAACTGAAACCATGGATAAGGAGAACTACCGTACTGACTGTTGTGTGCCCAGACCTATTTAAGTTTTTGCCTACCTAACCATATTAAGCTTTCACAACAACTCTATGTAATGGACACTATCACTATTTCCCTTTCACAGATGAGAAACTGAAGCTCAAGGCTCAGAGAGGTTAGGTAACTCACCCATGGCCATAAAACTGGTGAATGGCAGAGCCAGGATTTGAACCCAGGCAGTACATAAACTCCTGCCCAAAAGGCTTTACTGCCTATAGCGAAGCATGGTCCCAGCAGATTTCCTGGGACTCTGCATGATTCCAAGGTGTCTTACATGTCACTCTATTTGCTTCAATTACATTTACCTGATGATAATCTGTTTTGAAAACTGGTCATTGATGTGTGCTAAAAACAAAAAAAAAATAGCCAGATTATTGTCTGGATTTTTATCAAGCAAGGTTTGTTATTTACAATCTATATTACCACCTGTGTAGAATTTTAATATTTGCTGCATTTCTTTTTTTTTTAAAGAGGGACCCCTTTATTACACATTTATAAAATAATCGTATAATATAGTTATTAAAAATGGGACACTTTTTTTCATTTTTGGTATCTTGTATTCAATTTTTCCATCCTCTTCACAATCTTCCATAACTTGCTTTTTGTTATCCAGTGTTCAACTGAAACTTCTACCCCACCATTCAAAATACAACCGAAGAATAAACGATCTAGTAGATTGCTGTGAGAGACATTATCGGATAAATTAACCCAGTATGACATGAAAAAAGATTGAGAGTTTTAAAATAAATACAGTAAAAGCAAAAACATGAAGCACAATTTAATCTGATGATTTAGAAAGCACCCCAAGATTGTGTTGTGGCGTTTTCCTCATGCTGCGTGTTTAGGTGCCTATAACAGAATTCTGGTTAGTAAAATATTGAAAAAAAAATTCACATATAATTCACATTAAATGACTACAGATAGATACAATATGGGCATTTTGATGTGTACATTTGTACTTGACCAGGGCACAATTTATAATATACTAAGAAAACTAAAATTAATTACAAAATGAGTATTTTTAGCACACTTAGTAACAACTACTTGTTTTAAACTATTATTTCATTTTTGTTGACCAAATTATATTTGACCATAATTAAAGAACACATAACCTTAAAATAATATTTAAGAAACATAGTTACAACAGACGTATGTACATTAAATGAAGAAAGGAAAGAAATGTACATGTATTAAAAGGTACTGAGGTTTTTGAAACCTTTTCTTTTGAAAAGTCTTTTAATCCACTTTCATGTAAATCAATTTAAACTTAAAAAGTTTATACTCAGTATACTTACAGAAAGAGGTGAAATCAGTGTTGAGCACATGACTGCCTAACAACCATTCAATGCTGACCATGAACTAGTATTTTTATTTGATTATCCTGACAAACATAATAATTGAGCCCGTGTATATATGCAAGATGTGGAGGATCCAACTAATCAACTCCAGAAAGAAAAATACTCAACTTAAAAAAGGTTGAAAGAAATGACAAATGGAAATGGCTGAATCACTGTGCCTTTTTGACACAACCTTAAATCTTAGTTTTACTATATATTATTTGGTACTCCTGGATTCAGTAGTTGGAGTAAAAAATGTTTCTGTATTCAAACATATCTACAGAATGTCAATATAAAATGTGTGGATATATACATTCAATATACACACACATACACGCACACACACAAACACATACTCACATGTCTAGGAAACAGCACCTAACCACATCCCTGTTTCTCACTAATGACCCAATGAATCATTTATGGCTTTAAGACCAGCTTAGATTCTATAAGGCTGTACAATATATGGCTAAAGAGGTCAAACACAGGCACCCACTTTCAGGCTGGATTCAACTGTTCCTCCTCGTGATTTTTGACAAACAGTAATACCACTTACATAACAACTATATCTCAATAACTTAGAATTCAGAGTATAAAACCATAAACACTGAGCTCCTTCATGGTTTAAACAGCACTCTTTCCATTCTATTTCCACTGACTGATAAGAGGACACACCAAACTAGATCTCTGAACTGTACAAATGATCTTTACTCTTAATCTAAACAAACATGTGTTAAAACATTCTGAAATGCTGCATCCTTTGATTTCTTCATCTTTTCAATTGCCCGATGCAGGTCCTGCTGTTGAACAGGCCGAATTTCATCTTCATCATGGCTTTCTTCTGATGTAGAATTAACATATTCTCTAACACAGAGGAGGGCAGCATCTCGACACATCTCTTTTAGGTCACTTCCTGAAAAGCCATCAGTTT
This sequence comes from Macaca thibetana thibetana, assembly GCF_024542745.1. Classification (NCBI taxonomy): domain Eukaryota; kingdom Metazoa; phylum Chordata; class Mammalia; order Primates; family Cercopithecidae; genus Macaca; species Macaca thibetana. The sequence goes on along the minus strand of NC_065587.1, from coordinate 87,554,521 downwards.
CCTGGGCCACTTCTAGCAGGTCTACATGCCTATCCACATTTTCATTTTTCAAGATGAGTTTCAGGTTGCTTCTCTCTGTTTTAAAGCAGGCTTGTTGATGTGAAATCTTGTAGGCGTTCTTCTCATTATAGCAGAGTCAAGGTCCTGAGGACGATTGGTAGCTCCCATTACTATGACCTGGCAGCTGTGATCAGTATCCAATCCATCCCAGAGACTCATAAACTGAGCTTTCATCATGGCTGTAGCTTCATGGTCAGAACTTGAACAGTTTCGTAGAAAGGAGTCTATTTCATCTGTAAAGATGATGGATGGTTGTAGTTTTATGGCAAGGGAGAAGACAGCAGCAGCCAATTTTTGAGATTCTCCATACCACTTGTCGGTCAGTGTCGAAGGCTGAAGGTTAATAAATCGACAGCCTGCTTCTTTGGCAGTGGCCTTGGCAATCAACGTTTTACCACAGCCTGGAGGCCCATAGAGAAGAACACCTTTTGGAGGCTGCAGAAGCCTGGAATTCTCAAGCAAATGTTTCTTTTTGATAGGTAAGATGACTGTGTCTTTCAGATCCGTAATGACATCATCTAAACCTGCTATATCACTCCAAGTGACCTGTTTCTGAGCTTCTAATTTTTGCTTCCTGGTTGGATCAATTGCATCTACCATCCATTTGATAGTAAAGTATGTCACTGCACCAAATACTGTCAAACGGAAAATTAAACCAACAACTTCATTCCGACTCAAAGGACGAGAAAAGGCTTCAGCATGTACCATCTTGATTGTTAACCCAGGAGCAGAAACAGCGGGAGCAAATGCCTGCTGCATTTCTTAAGCACTTACCCTCTGGGTGCTGAGATAAAGACCTTGTATGTATCATCTGCACAAATCTTCATGATAACACAAGGAGGTAGATGTAGATCATCACGATTGCCATAATTAACATCATCCCATTTTGTAGAAGAAGCTCACAAGAATCCTTCAAGTGCATTATTTTGTGCTTTATAGCCAAAGTGGGAGCAGTTCACGGAGGCCCTCTGAGGCCTTGACCAATCTCTATCAGCTGTAGTTTTCTCCCCTTTTCCACATCTTCCTGCCTTCCTGGTTGCTGCTGTCTCATTGCTTCTCTCTTCTCAGTCTTTCTCTCTCTCACTTCCCTGTCCTGCTCTCTCCTTTGTCCACATCATGGACCACTCAGCAGCTTCCCAGACATTGTTTGCCCTAACGGTGATATCTAAGATCTCATTTCCAAGGGAACAGTTCCTACTAGGAGTACCCCAAACATTCCTCAACACTAGTGACAGGTACAAGAAATGTTTCCTTTTGGGAAATGTCCATCCTGAACATTTGATAAATTCAGACATAGGGACATGGAGAAGGTATAATACTTATTTCAAACCATTGACAGAATCAGGAATCACATTTAAGTTATCTTTAATTATCTAAGCTGACAGAGGCAACAATCAGCATGTACAATCCAAATACATAGGCAAAAGGAGAGAGATTGTGGCTGGGCATGATATTCAAATGTTGTGTTGTGGCCATTCTGACAAGCACATTTTTTCATATTTCACCAACCTGAAATTGGCTATTATAAATGGCATCTTCATAATTGCTGTTGGATGGGCAGCAACAATGCTACAGTTGTCTTTGCCATGATCTCAGTCATGGTTCATTATGTCATCACTTCAGTTGTACGTTGCAGGTTCTGTGGCTGTTGGGTTTAATTTCCATTTAAAATACAAACCAAGGCATATAAAAGGGCAATTTAGCCTTGTCTCTTTACTCCGTCAGGGTCTTTCCAGACTAATCTGATTTAGAGGGTAAGGCCTGTGGTGCATGGTTCATGAATGTTCTTAATCATGGAACACCTACTGGAAACTTCCTTGGACTGTGGCAATGATTGTTTCCAAAGACAAGGCCAAACTTTGACTTTGTGTGTGCTTTCACAAATTTGTTAAAGGGAAGTCAGAAAGAGGAATATAAGAAAGGGCTACTCCACAGTCGTGTAACACCAGGAGGCTCCCAGTCTACAAATTGTTGCTGTTGAAGTTCACATTCTTTGCAAGCCTACTTGGCCCTGGAGTTACAGAGTGAATAAATCCAAGTGCTGGCCTAGTATCTTTTCTAGAGATGACTAGGGCACCTCTGATCCGACCTCCCTCTCTCACAGGATCAAACCTCAGAGCACCACTCCATAAACAAGCCTATGACATGGCTTTTAACATTTTGTTCAAAAAAGAATATTAGAAAACTTTTTGGCAGTAACTACTGAAGTGGACCACAGATGGACTCTAAGGCACAGCAATTCCAATTCTAGGTACATGCCCAATAGAAACATGTACTGACATTTACCAGAAGACATGTACTAGAATCTTTGGCCTTTATTAATAGCCCCAACTAGAAACATATGATGTCTGCCAGTAGCACAATGAATATATAAGCTGTATTTTATTCATATAATCACATACTATAAAGCAAAAAGAATAAACAGTCTATGACTACATGCAACAACATGGAGACTCTCACAGACATAATGTGGAATGTCAGGAAAGTACACCTACTGGATGACACCATTTGTATAAAGTACATTCTAGCTATCTCTTGCTGTGCAACAAATGACCTGAAAAGTTAGTGGCTTTGAACCACAGCAACTTTTTTTTATAAGTCTGCATTTGAGCAAGGCTTGGTAGAGGACAACTCATCTCTGTTCCATTCTGAGGTACATGGGAAGACGGGAATTCAGGGGGCTGGAATCATCTGAAAGCTTCTCCTCCTATGGGTGGTAGCCAATGCTGGCTGTCAGCTGAGACCTCAACTGGAGCTGTGATTGGAACACATCAACTTGGCCTTGCATGTGGCTGGATTCCAAGGGTGATCACCCCAAAAGGATCAGGGAGTCACTGTCTTTTATAACTAAGCCCCAGAAGTCGCATGCTATTACTTCTGCTACAGTCCCAGGTCCACACATACTCAAAGGGAGGAAACAGAGGTGGAGGAATATCAGCAGCACATTCTCAGGAAAGGAAGGATGGGATATATTAGTGCAGCAGTCTTTGGAAAATACACCTGCCATAAGGTACACAGCAGCCAACACTAATCTGTGGTTTTAAAAGGAAAAGTAATGGTTACCCTTAGGAAGAAGGTAGTGACTAGAAGGGAATGTGAGACGGGCTTGGGGGTGTTCATAATATTCTGTTTTTTGACCCAGTGCTAGTTCACTTTGTGAAAATTCATCAAGATGCACATTATGACTTGTGCACTCTGCTTATGTATGCTATAACCCAATAAAGACTTTTTAAAGAATAGTAGCAATGATATTTGACAAAGCTTGGTGGATTCAGTAGGCCCAGTAGAAAATTTTCTCAACAATAGCCACAAGTCACATCCTTTGGGATGTGATTTGAGTCGGATGCTAGCTCTCTCCTTGGTAACTTAAAACTTGCTAATATGGAGAAAATGGGTTTCTTTTTGTAGAGCTAGAGAAAGATTAAAGCCAACTGTGATGGTTAATTTCATGTGTCAAATTGGCTGGGCCACATTGCCCAGATACGTGCTCAAACATTATTTTGATGTTTCTGTGAGGGTGGTTTTGATAAACATTTAAATTGGTGAAGTAAAGCATCATCCTGCATAATGTGAGCCTCGTCCAGTCAGTTGAAGACTTGAAATAGAACAAAATACTTACCTCCCTTGAGCAAGAAGCAATCAACCATGAGAAGGCCTTCAGACTTGTTCTGTGGCATTGGCTCTTCCTGGCTCCATGGCAGACTACCTTCAGGCTCAAACTACCACAATGACTCTTCCCTGGGTCTCCAGCTTGCCAGCCCACCCTGCAGAATTTGGACTTGTCAGCCTCCATAATCATTTGAGCCTATTCTTGTAAAACATAAATTTAAAATATATATATATATATATATATATATATGCATAAATACACACACACAAGTCCTATTGGTTTTGTTTCTCTGGAAAACTTTGACTAATGGACCTGTATTCTTGGTGTCTGTCTTGTATCCTTTCTTATTTAAGCGACTATCCACTGAGTGATCTATGTCTCTCAGAGAGCCAGTAAAACTTAGCCCAGCCCCAATTTCCATGGCCTTATGAGGCTCTAAAGCTGTCCCTACAGACTCTCTCCATCTGGAACTTTCTTCCAAATGCTTCCTTCTCCTTCAAAACGGCCTTACAATTCACACACAATCCCTCATTGGTTCCCATTTTTAAAACATCATTTATCCCAAGCATTTCATGAATTTATTGACTTTATTAATGATTTCAGAGAGTAAAGAAAGAGTTCTGTATTAGTCAGCTATTGCCACAATGTGCTGCATAGCAAATAATCCCAAAGCACAGTATTGCACAACAATGAGAATTTATTCTCTGATCACATATCTGTGGGTTGGCTGGGGTTTGGCTAATAGTCTGGACTTGGGTGGACTTGGCACAAGCTGTGGGTTGGGCCTAGGTCTGTTCCATGTGTTTCTTCTTGTTCCTGGTCCTACAAATGCCCAAGGCATGTTCTTGCTATGATAAAAGTCAGGAGTGCAACAGAGCAAAATCCCCACCCAAGAGCCTTTCAAGCCTCTACCCATGTGATATCTGCTGACATCCCACTGACCAAAACAAGTCACACAGCCAAAGGTAAAGTCAGAGGAAAACGCCTCCTCCCCTTCCCCCACGTCTGGGGCCATGGCAGGGGTGTGGGAGAATTAACATTAATGATCTGAGCTCCCACAGTGAGGCCTCCTGCCAGTCCCCAGCCCCACTCTCCTTTCTCTCTTTCACTTTGCCTCTCTCTAGAACGTCAAGAAAAGGCTTCCCTGGCCTCTACAGAACGGTGTCTCTTTCATCCAGCCTGAAGCATTGTTTTATTCTACAAAGCTCAGGCCATCTTCTCAATGAAAGTGAGTCTCTCCCCAGGAAGCTGGCTGAGAAAAGTAATCTGTTCAAAACCTCATGTAGAACAGACAGAGTCCCCTCACAGAGTCTGTGGCCGTTATCATGCCGAACCAAAAGAAAAGTAAGCCATCCCCTTTCAAGCCCCCAAACCCTTTCTCAGCAAGCTCTGAAGTGGAAAAAGATTAATATCTCCAGGCTCCTGAGCCACTAAAATAAAGAATAAAGTTCCTCTGGGGAGTTGCCTGGGCCTTTTTCTGAATGCACCTCTGGCCAAAAAACAAATAAAACAAACTCTTTCTAGGGATCTCAGGGACAGCACTTTAACGGAGGAGCAATGAAGAACAAAGCCTCCCATCTGCCACCGCTAAAGATGATCCCCGGGCAAACTGGGGAAAACAGAGCAGAAAATTAAGCCTTTGCTTGGTCTCCTCTCCCAGGCTCAGTTCTCACCAGTCCAGACCCGCAGCACACCCTGCAAAGAGGTAGGTGTGATGGAGATCAGGAGCAGAAGCAGAAGACAGCCTGGATATTGACCTTCCCCAGGGATGCTTTGATGCCGAGCTGTTTTATGCCTAGATAATGAACATACCCACAGCACTCCTGGGTCTGAACGCTGATATCACTCTCTGTCCTCTTGCTCCAGAAAAGCCACTGAATAGTGTTACTTGGTTTAGTTTGGAGGGAAGTGGGGAGTAGAGCAATGTGATCAGTTTTCATACAGTCTTTCAAGAAAGATGAAGATAAATCGAGAGTTCAGACACAGGTTATAACTCACTACGAGGCTGCAGGCTTCTGGGAGGCCGTGATTCTGGGGGATGGCAGAGCTGAGCAGCAGGCAGGGATGGGGCTGCGATTTTTGCAGATTCTAACTTATACTTTTTTCTGTATCTCAGCAGTTCTGAAGTTGGGATGCATCTCAGTATATATCAAAGCTTCCTTACAACCATTTCCTCTAAGAAGTAGTCATGCCACATAGTTGCCCCGGACTATTACATGCATGAATATCAAAGCACCAGCATCAAACCCTGGAGAGTGGTATCCGCCATGTGCATGGAAATCCTGGAGCCTCTCCTAATTGGTCTAGGAGTGAGAAGGGAAAATATCCCTTCAGGAGCCCTCCCCAAAGCAGGAATCAGAAGCAGGCTGCAAAACCAGCTTCAGAACCCAGAGCCAACACTTTCAGTTCATGCTTGGATGATAAAAGGCAAACTCATAGAAGGAGAGAGTAGGATGGTGTTTATCAAAGGCTCAGGGATGGGGGTGGATGGAGAAAAGAGAGATGTTGATTAAAACGTACAACGTTCAGCCAGGCAGAGGGTCAAAGCTTTAGTGATCTATTGTACAGCATGATGAGTATAATTAATCATAGCATTGTATATTTCAAAATTGCTTAAAGATTGGGTTTTAAATATTCTTATCACAAAAATTCATGAGTACATAAGGTGATAGATATAATAATTTACTTGATTTTATCATTCTACAATGTAAACACATACCAAAACATCACATTATACCTCATTAATATATGCAATCATTATTTGTTAGTTAAAGATAAAATTAAAGAACAGAATTACTGTATTACCAAGACTCATCATGGCACTCAGGATGGCATTGCCAGAGGAGTGAGGAGACCACAGGCAACAACAATTTGGGAGTCAAAAGTGAATCAGAAAAACCAGGTCAATGTTAATAAATTTAGACTACATTAACCAATTTTATTTTGCTCATATTTTTCTTTTTATATTCACCCAAGTACTATATTATAAAAATTTTTACCTAATTAAATGTAAAGCCCATTCAAATAAGTTAAAAATAAAATTCTAAAGAAAGCAGGATGCCGTAGTTTTCCATTGCAATGTTAGTTCTTCCTTAGTGAGACATAAAATAAAGGTGCATTTGGGATTAGGTTGAGTTAAAGGCCCCCAGTCTAATCTCCTGCTTCAGTCGCAGTGCCCAGGAAAATGAGCCAGAGACAGGCAGAATGCTGAGCCCCACTGAGTTTGTAGTCAAAGTCCCCACCTTGCTTTGGGGCACGTTCCTCTTCCTTCCCTCTTGAATGAAAAACCGCTTCCCTCAGACATCAAGCGCTGCTGCATTCCTGGCCCAGATCAGTTCTCAGGAAGTCTTGTTCTTTTCTTCTTTTTGGGGACAAGTGACCTAGAAGGCTCACTTTGGAGATCATGCCTTCCGGGTGGAGGGGGTGTTGTATTTTAACAGTGGGAAAGGAAGGGCCCTCCCAAAGTGGGATTTCGGGCACTGGTCATTGGAACAGACAAGGGAGAGGGTTCTCACCCTCCACTCCTTGAAGTCTAGCCATGTGGGTGGGAGGCTGGAGCAGCCAGTGAGGACACTCAGCACAATGTGGGCAACCGGACAAGATGGATTTGATTTTATAAAGAATCTGCCTTCCTTCCTTCATGTTCCAAGCAAATGTTCCAGGTATTTAAGCCACATGCTGGGGAGGTAAGAGATAAGCCTCATGCTGGGGAGATAGGAAGATGGGACACAAATCTGGAAACTACCCATCAACAGAAGAACAGATAAATAAATTATGGCATAGTCATAAAATAAAATATGATACAACTAAGAAGATGAATGAGCCAAAATATGTGCAACAAATGCATGAGTGTTACAGAGACAGTGTGGAGCCGAAGAATCCCGACACAAAATCAGAGTGCATGATTTTGTTTACAGGAAGAGCAAAAACTGGGGAAACTAAAGGATGTTATTTTTAAGTCGAATTGTGGTTTCTCTGGGTTCGGGGACTAAGTATTGATGAGAAAGGGGAGAAGGGACATCTGGGGTGCTGGAAGGGATTCTGTTTCTGGATCTGGAAGTTGGTTTATGAAAATACGGGTGCCTGTAGTTTACGAAACTTCATCAAAATGAACACAGGATGCATGCACCTTCTGCAGTATGGGTGCTGTCAAGAAGTTTGTTAAAAGGAAGATCTTTCCTGTGGATCATATGAGGCAAAAAAAGGAAGATCCTTCCGTTTGGGTTGCAGAGATGGGGAAGAAACCCGAACAGGCTGGCTACAGGATCTGAAGTAGGAGACTACATTAATTTTTTAGCTTCCACTTTTATCAGCCTGCTCAAAGCAATGCCCCAAACAAATTATATATTCTATGTCCCTGCAACTTCATGAAATAGGGATCCGCACATAAAAACGTGTTCCCCTGAGAGCTCCAGGAAATGGGTTTCACACACATCCATCAAGACTGCAAAAGGGGCTAGGCGTGGTGGCTCATACCTGTAATTCCAGCCTTTTGGGAGGCCAAGGCAGGTGGATCACCTGAGGCCAGGAGCTCGAGACCAGCCTGGCCATCTCCACTCAAAATACAAAAATTACCCAGGCTTGTAATTTTTGCCTATAATCCCAACTCGGGAGGCTGAGGCAGGAGAAATGCTTGAACCTGGGAGGCGGAAGTGGCAGTGAGCCAAGATGGCGCCACTGCACTCCAGCCTGGGCAACAGAGAGAGACTCCATCTCAAAAAAAAAAAAAAAAGCAAAAGGTCTCCACTTCCTTATTAAAGGAAGATTTGAAAGCGTGCACACACACATACTCACACACACTCAATAGCCTCTAACGGTCATAATTTGTAGCCTGGGCTGAACCACAGCACTATTTCAGTCATTCCATCTGCCCATTTTGTGGCCTGCAAGCTCTACCCAGCCAGAATTCACCCTATGAGCCCCACTGAGCAGTAAGCAGTTATTTACTCCATCAATACTGACTGAACACCTGCCTCCATCCAGGGCCTGTGCTAGGTGTTTAATCTGGCAGTAATCATAGGAGGCAGGGAACACGATCCCCATTTTTACAGATGAAAAAGCTGAGATTCAGGGACATCAGAGCACTTATCCAAGGTTACAACCGGGTGGCAAACAGGGGAGCTGGAGTTCACCCCTATGCACAATTCCTTGCTAGAAATTGTAGCCTTGATTTTCCAGTTATCTAATATTGCATAATGAGGCACCCCAAAACAGTGGCATAAAACCGGAACAATGATTTGCTCATGGATCTGGGGGTTAACTGGGTTCCACTGGGCAGTTCTTGCTCAGGGACTCACATGTGTTTCCAGAGACATGCAGTGTCTGTGGCCCTCTCCAGAGATTCCTCGCTGGGAGTCCAGGCATCCCCGAGCATCTCTGTCTGGTCTCCCCACATGGGGACCTCGGGGTGTCAGAACTTCTCACAAGGGGCAGAAGTCTGCAAGAAACCAGCAGAAGCCTAGAAAGTCATGCAGTGTCACTTCTGCCACATTGTGTTCATCGAGGCGGCCAAAATGGCCCACCCCAGCTCAGAAGGAGGGGACCTGGATCCCACCTCTTGATGGGAGGAGTAACAAAGAATTTGCAAATGTTTAAAACCACCACAACTGATAAGTTTGTCACAGAGGATATTGACCACGATGACTTTCTTCACATTTCCACTGTCTTCCTTCACTTCTGACGTGCACTTTAATGCCATATTTCCTACTTCTGAGTTTGGCCATGTCACTTGCTCTGGCCTGTGGGATGTTAGCCCAATGATGTGTTTCCCCTCTGCCATCACCATGGGGAAAATGTGCCTGGACCATGCCACTGGTCTGAAGGGGAGTGTCTCAGTTCATTTTCTGTTGCTTATAACAGAATATCTGAAACAGGGTAATTTATAAGAAGTGAAATTTATGTCTTACAGTTCTGGAGGCTGGCAAGTCAGGGGTCACGTCTGGTGAAATCCTTCTTGCCAGTGGGGACTCTCTGAAGAGTCTCGAGACCGTACAGGACATTACGTGGTGAGGGAGCTGAGCATGCTGGCTCAGGCCTCTCTTCCTCTGCTTTTAAAGCCACCAGTTCCACTTCTACAATAACCCATCAATTCATTAATTCATCAACCCATGAATGAGCTCATCTATTTGTAAAGAGAAGAGCCCCAATCACCTCTTAAAGGCCCCACCTCTCAATACTGCCACATTGGGGATTGAGTATCCAACACATGAAATTTGGGGGATACATTCAAACCATAGCAGGGAGGGAAAGGAGATAGGAGACTGGAGGGGCAGGGCCCAGACAGCCTGAATTAGCAGATTCTCAGTCACACCGCAGGTCCATGAGCATAAATCAGTTAAGTTGCAGAGTTTTGAGATAGCTTGTGACTCAGTGTTTTTGTGGCTGTAAGTAATTTGGACACTGCCACTCAAAAAAGACATTGGAATCCAACTTCAGAGAAAATATTGGGAGATATGAGAAACCTTATAACTAATCATATGTCACAGAGTTATTCAAGATGAAGAAAATATAAACAGGAGACAATTTTAGATACCGGCCAAACTGGTCAGTGACATCTCAGAAAGTTTTTCAAGGTTCTGTGCCTATGCACCCCACCAAATGGACTTCTCCAAAGAGACTCCCACCAAAGCTATAACCAAGTCCTGCCCAGGGCTGTCTGCCTTGAACAACTCATTCATTCAGCTCATTGTGATGCTTCATTCCCAGGGCATGTTTGATGTGCATGTGTGTGCAAGTGTGTATTGAGCTTTATGTGTTGTGTGGGTATGAAAATGGGAGAGCATCTCTGAATGATTCTTTGTAATAAAGAAAAATGGAAATTCATCGTACACTGGTCAGTCATCTTGAACTCTGATACCGGCTCTTTAAAATAAAAAGGAAATAAATTTTATTTTCTTTTTACTAAATTTTCTTTGGAAAAATTATTGCCTCTACATTCTTGGTTCATTTATTCCACCCCATTTCTTATGGGGCCTCCCCTTACCACCACCCCAATTTTATCCCCAAGAGACAATGGGAAGTAATCAATGAGAAGAGGCTGGAATCAGACATAGAGAGCTTTCAAGCTTGAAGGAATGTGAGAGGACACCTCATCCAACCCACCTGCTTCCCTGAGAGGCAGGGCTTGAACCAAGAGAGGGCAAGTCGTCTCCTGGTGACCACACAGTGAGGCTAAGAACCAGCTTGAAGTAGAGCTCAGGCCTCTTTCAAGAGCTTCCCTGGAAAACTGGTGAAGCCAAACAAAGCACAGCAACCATGGCTTTGCGTCATTCAGTTTTTCTTCTCTGGATTTCAGTTCATTCATCTCTAAAATGCATGCCCTGGATTAAATGAGTTTCAAAGCCCTGTCTAGCTCTTTGATTTTTTTTTTCCTTTTTTTTTTTTTAAAGTAATTTAAAGAGGAGGGCAGGAACACTAAATCTCTCTCAACAAGACACCTGGAACCAAGCAGACCCATTTCCAAACCTCAGCTCCACCATGACCTTGTGCTGTTATGCAAGTCACTTAACTTTTCTTCCCCTAAGTGACCCAGGAGGCAGAGAAAGTACCTACTGTGTCCACACATAATTCAAAGGCACCAAGGGATTTTTTTCCAACATAATTTGCTATATGGCAGTTATATTTATTAGAGACATACCTTCCTGAATACCTCATGTAAATCCCAGCTCAATTAAGTCCAGGCCAACCTTTCCATAGTAACAACACAAAGCATGGTGGGTTTCCCTTTTACCAGCTGAGAACAGCCCCATCTTGGACAAGTTTCAGCAAAGCTCACAGACCAGTCTATCTTAATGCCTTTGAAATTATGAGATTCCCAACTCTCTTTAATCTCTTGGTATTCTATTTCATATTTGGGTTGTAAAGTGAGACTTTATTTTTATTTTATATTAAACTATTTCAGAATCACATAATTCGAATTTACATAAAAATAACCACAGTTGTGTATAATAATGTTGAAAAATACACATCAAACTAGTCATTGTGGAGAAACACCCAGAACTTGATTCATCTATCTTGCACTTGATTTATGGTTTAGCATAGTTTTACTTTTTAAGTTTTTAATTACATGGGTTGGAAGTAGGGGGAAGCACCACCACCTTTCTAAGGCCAAAACCTCAGCAGGTTTTCACCCTCCCCATGGAAATAGAGCTAATTTCAGAAGTAGTAGTGACAAGAAATAAGATAATACATGTTAAGCCCTGAACGCCTTTTATTGTTGTCACTGAGCTAACTTTCCTTTTCTTCGTTAACTTTTAAATACTGATCTGTTTTTAGGATTATAAATATCCAAGGGAAACAGAGACCATCTGGACTCATCCCTACATTGTGGAGGGGTACCCCAAGAACCTTTGGAGAGGCAAGGATGGCATTGCGGATCTGGGCACCACATTCTCTTATCCTCCAAATCACTTCCCATGGCACAACACCACAAGCCCACCCAAGCACACCATCCCCTATCCACATATGTGTGGCCTTGGGATAACTTTAGACTTGGAATAAAAAGTGGCACCACTGGGAAATGCAAATGGTGGCTTTCCTTCTTCCCTGGGCCGTTTCTCCCTTTGAGTCTGTTTAAGGACCTATTAGGCTGTGGCTTGGACAGACACTGAGATGAAGCCCTCAATTCCATGGATCAGGGTTTGTTTCTAGGTCCTTGTTCACTGTCCCTTCATTGATGTCATAGAGCCACCTCCATCTTGATGTTCACCATCAGGGTTTGGAGGAGTCTGGGGTTACACATTTCAAGATGGGGAGAAACCCTAAATCTTTCTGGCAACTCCAGCCATTTTCCACCCAACCTTCTTTTCCAGAATAAAATAGGGCCAGCATGGAGTCCACCCCATAGCAGGTGGTTCCAGGTCTCAGAACATGTAAGGATGACCACCAGAGTTCTGGCTTCAGTCTACAAAGCCTGGCCCCAGTCTCCAGCCTTCTGCCACTGACCCCCTTTCTCCATCTTCACTGGTCTTGTTCTGTTCCTGGAATTCATCATGCTCTGTGAGCCACAGGGCATTTGCACATGCTGTTTCCTCTGCCTGGAATGGTCTCATCTCTGCCCTATCTCAGGGACCTCTCACTCATTCCTCTGATCTTGTTCCTCAGGAAGTCTGTCCTAAGCCCCTACAAGTCTATGAAGAGTCCCTCAGCTTTCCCTCCTGAGCCCTCACTGTGTGTGTAGCTAGGCACTACACTGGGAGTTCCCTGAGGATGGGAGGTGTATTAATCCATTCTCACGCTGCTAGAAAGAACTACCTGGGGCTCAGTAGTTTAAAAAGGAAAGAGGTTGAATTGACTCACAGTTCCGCAGGGCTAGCAAGCCCTCAGGAAACAAAACAATGGCAGAAGGGACAGCAAACATGTCTTTCTTCACATGGCAGCATGAAGGAGAAGAATGAGAGCCAAGTGAAGGGGGAAGCCCCTTATAAAACCATCAGATCTCACGAGAACTTACTCACTATCATGAAGATAGCATGGGGAACCCATCCCCATGATTCGGTTACCTCTCACAAGGTCCCTCCCACCACATGTGGGGATTATGGGAACTACAATTCAAGATGAGATTTGGGTGGGGACACAGCCAAACCATGTCGGGAGGTGTCCATTTTGCTCAGTCTTTCATCCCTTACTCTCAGCACAGGGCCAAGAAGGTACATTAGGTAGTAGTTGCTTGGTAATTACCACAGAATGAACGAATAAAGGAATGCTTATGGGCTCAAAACATCAATGTGTTTTCCCTTTTCCTCATGCAAAGAGCAGAATTCCACAAAAAGGGGATGGCCAAAGCAGGAGGTACTGTCCCTGGACTGCCTTCCCAACTCCAGACTTCTCAAGCTCCCTGAAGACCCTTCTGAATCCCACCCATAACTGCACTCTGGAGGCACCCCTGTAAAGGCCTGATGTTTTTCTGTCATCTCAAGACTTCAGAGGAGACCCCACACCAGGCCCTGCCCACAGTAGGCTCCAGTCCTGCTTTGCAGGCCTCGGGGGCTCCAGTGAGAAACTTGCCCAGCTGAAAAGCTATGGAGTCCCTTTGCCTAAAAACTATGCTTAGTACCTGGGGACGGGATCAGTCATCCACAGCCTCAGCATCACGCAATATGCCCAGGTAACAAACCTGCACATCTGAATCTAAAATAAAAGTTGAATTTTTTTTTTCCAAAAAAGAAAAAACTTGCTTCAGCTTTGCTCCTTTCTTTATTGATGAGGAGAAAAAGAAAGCACGGGCTCTACTCCCTGCCAGCTGAGATCCCCACCAATACGAGCAGTTCTCCAGGAACAAGCATGAAATCCTGCAGAAAAACTCACCTTTGTCCCACTTCATCTCCTCAGGCTACAAAACAACAGCAAAGGCGCTTTGAGACAGGGCACTTTCTGATTAGTCCTTTAAGGGAAAACCTTTCCTCAGCAGGAAATGATGTTCCAGAGGCTGCTGGACAGAAACATAGAAACAACTATAATCCAACTGCCCCTGAGTAAGCCACGCAGTCCCTCAACACAGCATGTTCCTCAGTTTCTCATGCCCCCCCATCTCTGTGGCCACTCCAGGATACCCCACCAAGAGCCTGCGGAAACACCTCCCAGGGCCCCTTTCCAGCCCGTTCCAGATCTCATCCTGGGCTTTGGGAGCCTTCAGCTGTTTCCAAGAGTTAACTAAACATCAATTTAATTACACTGCTGGGCTGTATAAATATTATGCTCTACAAAATGGTACCAAGCAGATATTTTTAGGAGGTCACAGATGTTTCTTGTGATTAGCCTAGCTACAGGTCTGGAAGAATTTTTTTTTTTTTCCTTCAAAGAAAAATCAGTGAGGATTCTCAGCTGTCATTTGGGGATAGTTCCCGACATGGTTAAGCGCTGTGCTTGTTAACGGCACACCTGGGAGACTTCGTTTTTGTCTCCTCTGCCCTGTGGCTCTCAGCTTCCCTCTGAAACCCAGCAAGTGGGGCCCAAAGTCCAGGATCATGGAGCAGGTGAACCAGTGACCCAGATGCCAAATCCCAGCAAGGGTTGTTTATCTACCTCTGGACTTGCCCTGTCTCTTGATTCAGCCACAAACATTTATAAAGCACCAGCTGTGTGCAAGACACCACACTGTAGCTGCCACTGCAAACTTGGATAAGACACTAACTAATATTAAGTGACAAAATGAGACTTCCGTTCCCACAGGTATACAAGAGGGCTCACAGCAACACTATTTAAAATCACCCTAAACTGGAAACAATCAAATACAATGGAACACTGCTCAGCAATAAAACAAATGAACAGTAACTGTGCACAACAGTGTGGATGAATCTCAGACACTGAATTCTGAGTGGAAGGCTCCAGACACAGCGGAGTGTGCACTGCACGGTCCCATTTATATAAAGCACAAAAGTAGGCAAAACTAAAGTCTATGGCGTTAGAGTCAAAATAGTGGTTATCCTGGAGGCAATAGTAACTAAAACGGCGTGTGAGTGAGGATTCCTGGGGCGCCAGTCACACCCTATTTCAAGAACCAGATGTTGTGTTGGTTACACGGGTGTGTTCCATCTGGGAAAGTTTGTGAGCTGCACACTTAGAATGTGTAGACTTATTCCTATGTATGTTATTCTTCAATTTAAAAAATGCATTTAAAAATAAGTAAATAGGCCAGGTGCGGTGTCTCACACCTGTAATCCCAGCACTTTGGGAGGCGAGGTGGGTGGCTCACCTGAGGTCAGGAGTTCGGGACCACCCTGGCCAACATGGCAAAACCCAGTGTCTACTAAAAATACAAAAATTAGCTGGGTGTGGTGGTGCACACCTGTAGTTCTTTAGAAGGCTGAGGCAAGAGAATCGCTTGAACCCGGGAGGTGGAGGTGGCAGTGAGTCAAGATCGTGCCACTGCATTCCAGCCTGGGTGACAGAACAAGACTCCATCTCAAAATAAAATGAAAATTAATAAAACAATAAAGTAAATAAAAGCAACTTGCCCAATGGGGCAAGATCCAGCCCCAAGCAGTCTACTTCCAGAGTTCGAGTTCTAACTGCCGTGTCCTGGTGCCCCTCCAAATGCAAGCGCTGCTGGAGATCGCCAGTACTCGGCACGTGCTCTGATCCTTCTCTGGACCTCATCAACAGAGTCTGCTGCACCTGACTTCCAACTGCTGGAGAGCTTTCTCTCAAATGCCCAGACCCCACTCTGCTTGCATGAGAGGCAGACCAAAGAAGCCAGGGAACCAAAAACCCCTGTCCCAGGAGCAGCCCTGTATTCGTGAGAGTTCTCTTAGAGGGACAAAACTATATATATTTTTAGGAGTTTACTAAGTATTAACTTACATGATTACAAGGTCCCACAAGCTGCAAAGCAAGGAGAGCCAGTCCGAGTCCCAAAACTGAAGAACTTGGAGTAAGATGTTTGAGGGCAGGAAGCATCCAACACGGGAGAAAGATGTAGGCTGGGAGGCTAGGCCCATCTTGCCTTTTCATGTTTTTCTGTCTCCTTTATATTTGCTGGAAGCTGATTAGATTTTGCTCACCAGATTAAGAGTGGATCTGCCTTCCCCAGCCCACTGACTCAAATGTTAATCTCTTTTAGCAACACCCTCACAGATACACCCAGGATTAATTTTTTTGTATATATACTTTAAGTTCTAGGGTGCATGTGCACAACGTGCAGGTTTGTTACATATGTATACATATGCCATGTTGGTGTGCTGCACCCATTAACTTGTCATTTACATTAGGTATATCTCCTCATGCTATCCCTCCCCTCTCCCCCCACCCTACAACAGGCCCCGGTGTGTGATGTTCCCCTTCCTGTGTCCAAGTGTTCTCATTGTTCAGTTCCCACCTATGAGTGAGAACATTCGGTGTTTGGTTTTCTGTTCTTGCGATAGTTTGCTGAGAATGATGGTTTCCAGCTGCATCCATGTCCCTACAAATGACATGAACTCATCCTTTTATATGGTTGCATAGTATTCCATGGTGTATATGTGCCACATTTTCTTAATCCATTCTGTCATTGATGGACATTTGGGTTGGTTCCAAGTCTTTGCTATTGTGAATAGTGTCACAATAAAAACACATGTGCATGTGTCTTTATAGCAGCATGATTTATAATCCTTTGGGTATATACCCAGTAATGGGATAGCTGGGTCAAGTGGTATTTCTAGTTCTAGGTCCTCAAGGAATTGCCACACTGTCTTCCATGATGGTTGAACTAGTTTACAGTCTCACCATCAGTGTAAAAGTGTTCCTATTTCCCCACATCCTCTCCAGCACCTGTTGTTTCCTGACTTTTTAATGATCGCCATTCTAACTGGTGTGAGATGGTATCTCATTGTGGTTTTGATTTGCATTACTCTGATGGCCAGTGATGCTGAGCATTTTTTCACGTGTCTGTTGGCTGCATAAATGTCTTCTTTTGAGAAGTGTCTGTTCATATCCTTCGACCACTTTTGGATGGGGTTGTTTTTTTCTTGTAAATTTGTTTGAGTTCTTTGTAGGTTCTGAATATTAGCCCTTTGTCAGATGAGTAGATTGCAAAAATTTTCTCCCATTCTGTAGGTTGCCTGTTCACTCTGATGGTAGTTTCTTTTGGTGTGCAGAAGCTCTTTAGTTTAATTAGATCCCATTTGTCAATTTTGGCTTTTGGTGCAATTGCTTTTGGTGTTTTAGACATGAAGTCCTTGCCCATGCCTATGTCCTGAGTGGTATTGCTTAGGTTTCCTTCTATGGTTTTTATGCTTTTAGATCTAACATTTGAGTCTCTAATCCACCTTGAATTAATTTTTGTATAAGGTATAAGGAAGGGATCCAGTTTCAGCTTTCTACTTGTGGCTAGCCAGTTTCCCCAGCACCATTTATTAAATAGGGAATCCTTTCCCCATTTCTTGTTTTTGTCAGGTTTGTCAAAGATCAGATGGTTGTAGATCTGTGATATTATTTCTGAGGGCTCTGTTCTGTTCCATTGGTCTATATCTCTGTTTTGGTACCAGTATCATGCTGTTTTGGCTACTGTAGCCTTGTAGTATAGTTTGAAGTCAGGTAGTGTGATGCCTCCAGCTTTGTTCTTTTTGCTTAGGATTGTCTTGGCAATGCGGGTTCTTTTTTGGTTCCATATGAACTTTAAAGTAGTTTTTTCCAGTTCTGTGAAGAAAGTCATTGGTAATTTAATGGGGATAGTGTTGAATCTATAAATTACCTTGGGCAGTATGGCCATTTTCACGTTATTGATTCTTCCTATCCATGAGCATGGAATGTTCTTCCATTTGTTTGTGTCCTCTTTTATTTCATTGAGCAGTGGTTTGTAGTTCTCACAAAGGTCCTTTGAAGAGGTCCTTCACATCCCTTGTAAATTGGATTCCTAGGTATTTTATTCTCTTTGAAGCAATTATGAATGGGAGTTCACTCATTGTTTGTCTCTCTGTCTGTTATTGGTGTATAAGAATGCTTGTGATTTTTGCACATTGATTTTATATCCTGAGACTTTGCTGAAGCTGCTTATCAGCTTCAGGAGATTTTGGGCTGAGATGATGGGGTTTTCTGAATATACAATCATGTCATCTGCAAACAGGGACAATTTGACTTCCTCTTTTCCTAACTGAATACCTTTTATTTCTTTCTTCTGCCTGATTGCCCTGGCCAGAACTTCCAACACTATGTTAAATAGGAGTGGTGAGAGAGGGCATCCCTGTCTTATGCCTTTTCATGTGTCTGTTGGCTGCATAAGTTTTCAAAGGGAATGCTTCCAGTTTTTGCCCATTCAGTATGATATTGGCTGTGGGTTTGTCATAAATAGCTCTTATTATTTTGAGATATGTTCCATCAATACCAAATTTATTGAGAGTTTTTAGCATGAAGGGCTGTTGAATTTTGTCAAAGGCCTTTTCTGCATCTATTGAGATAATCATGTGCATTTTGTCTTTGGTTCTGTTTATATGCTGGATTATGTTTATTGATTTGTGTATGTTGAACCAGCCTTGCATCCCAGGGATGAAGCCAACTTT
Organism: Macaca thibetana thibetana; assembly: GCF_024542745.1. Lineage (NCBI taxonomy): Eukaryota > Metazoa > Chordata > Mammalia > Primates > Cercopithecidae > Macaca > Macaca thibetana. Next base: position 87,535,879 of record NC_065587.1, on the reverse strand, counting down.
ATCATGGTGGATAAGCTTTTTGATTTGCTGCTGGATTCAGTTTGCCAGTATTTTATTGAGGATTTTTGCATTGATGTTCATCAGGAATATTGATCTAAAATTCTCTTTTTTGTTGTTGTGTCTCTGCCAGGTTTTGGTATTAGGATGATGTTGGCCTCATAAAATGAGTTAGGGAGGATTCCCTCTTTTTCTATTGATTGGAATAGTTTCAGAAGGAATGGTACCAGCTCCTCCTTGTACCTCTGGTAGAATTCAGCTGTGAATCCGTCTGGTCCTGGACTTTTTTTGTGGTAGGCTATTAATGATTGCCTCAATTTCAGAGCCTATTATTAGTCTATTCAGGGATTCAACTTCTTCCTGGTTTAGTCTTGGGAGAGTGTATGTGTCCAGGAATTTACAGGATTAATACTTTGTATCCCTCAATCCAATCAAGTTGACACTCAGTATTTACCATCACAAGCACTCAACCAAACACTGATGGGATTTAGTTTTAAAATTCTGCAACTCCCTCTTTCCTTGGGCTGGATAACACTGAGTGGTGTTCTGCCCTGTCTCCCTGAACTGCTCTGTGGGGTTAAGCCCCTCAAAAATGACGTGCTCAATAATATGCCCTGTATCACCTTCCTTTCCCTCCCTGTCCCACTGCCCCACTCTCCAAGGGGTATTTCCTGGAATCACCTCACAAATCCACAGCTGGCAGTTGCATATTTGCCCCAGGGCCTGCCACTGGAGCGTGAGGTTCAGGAAGCCCCTTCTCAGAGAGGCCTTCCCTGGCCACCCAGGTCCCTTTAGCCACATTCTTTTCCTTTCTCAAGTGTCTTCTCTGGTTATTTGTTTGCTGTCTATGGCTTGTTTCCCCACAACCCACCCACAACCCTCATCTGGAAAGACAAGCTGCAGGAGAAGAGAAACCTCAGCTTGCTTGCCACCAGCTCCTCAAACCAGGAGTGATTTCCAAAATGTTTCATAACCATATGGCAAAGGAAAAAAATCCATCAGAATGGGTCACTGAAAAACTGGAATGGTGTTTGACCAATCAGAACCAATCCTGGCTTCATATATCCCAGCTTACTATCAGCCCTGCCAAAAGTAATTCACTCCTAAAACATCATCAGTGCTCAAAAAATATTTTTTAGACAAATAGATTAATTGCTCAGTCAGTCAGTGAACAGATGAAACTAGCAATTCATGACTAAAAATCCAAGATCTTCCCTAACTTAAAACCTGAATAAAAACCTTGCCATCTTTGGTGGTGCTGTCCTGGTTCTTGTGCCAAAACACACGTGAACAGATCCACCCATGGGAGCTGAGACAGTCCTACTTCCCTGTTTCTTGTTTGGAGAATGGAAAAAATCACCTGCAAAATCGTGAGGTCCCTAAGAGTTGCCCTAGGATCCAGAATCTCAGTCTGGTCTCCATGCAGCCAGGCTCACCTCACTGAGACTCCCACAGGGGCCGTGAGCCATTTGCTCCATCCTTCCTAGGGCACAGTGTGCATCAAACCCTGTTCAGAGACAAAAGAGGTGGGATCTCTGGGAGAGCTCTTTTAGCCCAACCTCTGCCAGTAACCCCTTCTAGTAGCCTTGCCTAGACGTGCCTTTAATCTCTGAACCTCAGATTCCTGCTGTCAGGATTATCTTCCAGCGGTCATCTTCTTGGGTGGAGGGAAAGGGCTCCATTCACCATTGCATCCCAATGCTTAGCACAGAGCCTGGCACATAGAAGATGCACAATCAACAGCTAAATGAATGGACTGTTCAACCAATGAAATGATAACATTTCAATTCTAGATGGCATTAGGTTCTTACAGTGCCCAGGTCTTGTGCTCAGTGAGAGCTTCCCATGTACCACCCACTGACTGAGCGATGCAGGTCCCTTGGAAGGTGTGAAGCAGGTTGCAAACAGAGAATGAAGGGCTACTTTCCAGGGATGTCCAGCATATAAGCTGACACACTCTCACCTCCGAGCTGTCCCTGGAAGGAGCCCTTCACTTCAGCACCAGGTGTCCATGGTCATCACCTGGGCCTGATTTCCCTCCTCCCACCCTTTGGCAGAGAAACAGAAAGACAGGTAAGTGTCGGTTTTGTGGGTTTTATTAACACCTACATAAAACCGGCGGGGGGTCGGGGGGTGACAGTTTCCCAGAAAAGAGTTTCCTTAACCTCTAACAGAAAAGTGATACAAATCCTTCATCAGAGTAGGTTTTCTGTCTCCTTCAAGCAATGAATGGAATATTCCTGGTTGTAGATAAACTCAAGATTCTTGTTAGGAGACCTAGGACCCCACTGTGAGCCTTCCACTCTCCTATCCCAATTTCTGATGGTGGCAGAAAGAACTAATTTTGTAGTTCTCTCTGTTGAGTCCCAATTTAGAGCTAGGACTCTGTCCCAGATCAGGCAACTCTTAGTGTCCCAGAGGGAAAGAACCTCATGCCTGTCACGGTCTGGGGCCCCTCACATCATAGCACTCTCTGCCGGGCCATGGGCAGATAGAAGCCTGCAAGGACAGGAGAGTCAGAAGAAGCGATGGGCTCAGGCACTCCAACCCGCACCTTCTCCTGTCCCGTCAGTATCCCAGCTTAGCTCCTGGCTCCTGGAATACTGAAGACTGGCAGGACTGCTTGCTCACACAATGAGGAAGAATAAATCCTGCCTCCAAGGAAGAGGGGTTCATGTTGCATCCTTCAATTGTAAAGTTGCCCCTTGTGAGATTTTTCCTACAGAGCATGGCCAAATGTGAGAAAAGTTTCAGTTGGGCAAGTCAAGTCAACCTCTTACTCTTCAGGAGGGCATTACTTGAAGGAGAGATCTATGTTCAAATCACAAGGTGGAGAATCACATCTGGGGTTGGCTTCCATCCCTGTGAAAAGATAAAAAACCACAAAGGGAGGTAGGGCATGTACAACATGTACAGTGATGCTTGTGTGCACATATCTGCAAGAAAACACAAGAAGCTGGTAGCTGTATGTGTCTTTGGGGAAGAAAATTGGGGAAAGCAGTCAGGAGAAGTATAAAGAACTGATTTTTCTCTGTATACCCTTTTCTATTATTTTGATTTTTTTTCCACGTGCATTTTTTCTAATTTCAGGCTTTTGTCTATTCATTCAACAAATATTTTGAGAATCTAGTGTAGGTGCCAGGGATTGAGAGAACGAAGCAAAGTGAAAGCAGGCAACAGGCAAGGGTCCTGACTGATCTCTGCCCTCAAGACTCACAGGTCTTGAGAGGTCAGAGGGAGCCATGTCACCTGTCATCCAAACTGCGCCTCTTCTGAAGAAGGAGATTCCACTAACTGAGCATCAAGACTGCAGGGCAAACTGGGAATGTCTTAGACAAGCCAGGGCATTTGTGTGGCCCAAATAGAACCACACCCATACAAAGGCAGAACACAGAGCTGGGAAAAAACCACACCCATACAAAGGCAGAACACAAATTGTGGGAGAGAAAGACAACAGCTCAATCAAGGCAGTTTCCTGGAGGACGACCTTGAGGACACGCATGGAATGTAGATGGTGGAGGCGGGGGAGTTGGTAGGATTGTGGCCTCCAAGAAAATCCTACACCTCAGTCTTCAGGACTGCGGCTAGGATGAGATGTCACACCCATGAATACATTATTTGTCTTAGTGTGGGCTCTATCACAAAGTATCATAGACAGGCGGCTTAAACAACAGACTTATTTCTCATCATAGGAAGCTGGCAAGTCCAAGATCAGGGTGCCAGTCTGGTGAAGGCCCTCTTCCTGGCGTACAGATGGCCACCTACTTGCTACATCCTCATATGGCAGAGAGAGTAAGAAAGCAGACAGGGGATGGAGAGAGGAGAGAGAGAGAACGAGCGCTCTGGTCTCTTCCTCTTATAAAAACACTGATATGGTTTGGTTCTGTGTCCTCACCAAATCTCATGTCAAACTGGAATCCCCAGTGTTGGAGGTGGGGACAGGTGGGAGGTGATTGGGTCATGGGAGTGGCTCCTTCATGAATGGCTTAGCGCCATCCCCTTGGTGCTGTTCTTTTGATGGAGATCTCACAAGATCTGATTGTTTTAAGTGTGTAAAACCTCCCCTGCCCAAGTCTTGCTCCTTCTTTGGCCATGTGAAGTGCTACTCCCCCTTTACCTTCTGCCATGATTGTAAGTTTCCTGAGACCTCCTCAGAAGCGGAGCAGATGCCAGCATCATGCTTCCTAGACAGCCTGCAGAACCATGAGCCAATTAAACCTCTTTCTTTATAAATTACCCAGTCTCAGGTGTTTCATATAGCAATGTGACAACAGACTAATACAGACGCTAATCTTGTCATGGGGGAATCACTTTTGTGACTTCATCTAACCCAAATTACTTCCCAAAGGCGCCACCTCCAAATACCATCACATTGGGGTTCAAGGCTTTGGCATATGAATCTGGGGTGACACATTCACTCCACAGCATTACCTTACATGGCAGAAGGAATTTTGCAGACATAATTAAGGTTATTAATTCATTCACGTTAAAATAGGGAGCTTACCATGAATTATCTGAGTGGCCCAGTATAATCACATGAGTCCTTTCATGAAGAGGCAGAAGATGAAGACAGAAGAATTCAAAGAGATTCAAAGCCTGAGAAAGGCTCAACACACCGTTGCTGGCTTTGCGGATGGAGGAGCCATGTGGCCAGTCTCAAGTTGCTGAGAGCATTCTGGGCTGATAGCAAACAGTCCTATCACCACAGGAAGGTGAATTCTGCTACAACCTGAATGAGCTTGGAGAAGATTCTCCCCTCAAGCCCCCAGAGAAGAGCCCAGAGTGGCCAACACCTTGAGGTCAGCCATGGGAGCTGAGACTACAGCCCAGACTACCTGGAATTCTGGCTTCCAGAAGCTGCGAGTTAATGAATGGGTGTTGTTTCAAGCCGCTTAATGTGTGGTAATCTGTTACACAGCCATAGAACACTGACAGGCGAAGAGTAAGACCATGTATGGTAGGAAGCCATGGTCATGAGCCCAAATACCCACAGGGGCCCTGCAAGACTGGCCCAGCCCAAGGAAATTGCAGCCACCAACTCTCAGCCTCAGAGCCAGGGAGGCAAAGCGGGAAGGAGTGGGGCCTGGGTCTATCTGGAGAACCCACTCGCTCCACACCCGCAGCTGTTGCCTGGCAGGAATACAGTTTCAGTGTATCCAGATGACCCAAGTTTTAAAGAGAATACAGAAATCCAATTTTTTATATACATTGTCCTAATTCAAACTTTACTAACACTGTGTTGGTCCACCTTGTATAGACCAAACAAAACACAGATGTGTGTTTTGAGACACATGTGACCTTCCAGGGCACCGGTCGAGTAGAGGAGAAAAAGCAGGAAAGTCCCCAGAGGCGGTGGGGAGCCAGTCTAAGTGCCTGCCCCTTCCTCTCAGCCAGTGGAGAAGAGACTCACATGCATGGGAAGCCGACTTCCAGCCAGGAGCTCTGTCGGGCTGCCCGAGTGAGGGCTCCCCAGCAATCCACTGTCAAGAGGGCTCCTGGTCCCATTTAAAGATGAAGAAGCTTGGGCAAGAGGCGGTTCAGTACCCACCTGTGGTCAGACAGGTGTAAAATGGTGATGCTGGGCTCAAACTTCCGCTTCTGATTCCAGAATCAGAGTCCTTCCAGCAGCTTCCCGTGGCATCCAGCATCGAGCGTTTTCTTGAGATTGAAAGGGGTTTGCGGTCACGTTTCTGAGGCCTGGGCTTCCCACTCCTCACTTGTTGACCACCTTTCTCTCCCTACTCCAGGCTCCTGCACCTCCATCTCTCCAGCCCCTGCCCCATGGCTGCCCTTCCCCACAGCCCTTCCTCACCCCCTGCATCCCAGCCTCTCCGATTCCATTCTCACTGCTTGCTTGTAGCTCAGGCTCTCACTTTCCCAGTTCCAAATTCTTGAGGAAGGAATTGAGTTAGTTCAGGTCACTTTTTTTGTCCCAAGTCAGAATAGGTCCTAGGTCAGATGCCAGCCCAGGCATGAGCCTGCATGACCCCTCTGCCCACTCTCCTGCCTCTAAGCGACCTCTATCTCAGGACCAAACAGCAGAGGCTACAATTAACACATGGTATGGGCAAGTATCCCAGGTAGTAGGGGCTTAGGTGAGCCATTTCTCTTAAAAAGTAATGTGGCACGGCCGGGCATGACGGCTCAAGCCTGTAATCCCAGTACTTTGGGAAGCTGAGGCGGGCGGATCACCTGAGGTCAGGAGTTCAAGACCAGCTTGGCCAACATGGTGAAATCGCGTCTCTACTAAAAATACAAAAATGAGCTGGGTTTGGTGGCAGGCGCCTGTAATCCCAGTTACTAGGGAGGCTGAGGCAGGAGAATTGCTTGAACCTGGGAGGTGGAGGTTGCAGTTAGCAGAGGTCACGCCATTGCACTCCAGCCTGGGGCACAACAGCGAGACTTTGTCACAAAAAACTAAAGAAGAAGAGAAAAGGAATGTGGCACAATGGCACCCCAAACACCTGCCGGCCCCATGTCTGACACTCAAACATGGTTGAATGGGAGTGGCCTGGGCCAGTGGAGCTGAGTGCTCACAACAGAGCTCAGAATCCACTGGAAGCCTCTGAGACATTCACAGGCTGGGGGCACTGACAGGAACAAGATGCAGATCACCCCTTTAATGACGCACGTGAGAGAAGAAGCCAGGATGTGCACTAAGTCCATGCCCATCCCCTTAGCAATGTCTAACCCTGGAGTAAAGCACTCTCAGGACAAATGGTCTCTTCCTTTCCCACAGAGAGGATGATATTTGGTAAGCAACAAGTTCTCACTCTGCCTTTGTCTGATATGAAATGGAGGAAGGCCTCTGCAGAACTATCCAAATCAGTCAGGAGCTGAACACTAAACCAAGACGAGGTGAGAGGGCTCATCTTGCTGAGAGAAGGGGAGAGTTGAGGATCCTTCCTCTTCAGGAACACAGCCACACAAAAGCCTTATTTCTAAGGGAGGGTGGCAGGTTCTTAAAAACAACGCAATTAGCTTATATGACACATAATAAACTGCATGTGTTTATATGCAGTGCACAAGATGATGCTTTGACCTGGGAAAACATCACCACAATTAAGATAATGAATATACCCACTACCCCCAAGTTTCCTCATGACATTTGTCATAATCCTTCCCCATTTCCCCATGCTCTTGTTTCTTGGCAACCACTAATCTTTTTTTTTTTTTTTTCTGTCACTACAGTTTACATTTTCCAGTATTTAATATAAATCGAATCGTATGGTATGTGCTCAGTCTTCTCTGGCTTCTTTCACTCAGCATAATTATTTTGTCATTTATCGACATTGTTGTTTGTGTGTACGCCAATCATTTCTTCCTTTTCGTGGTTAAGTAATATTCCATGGTATGACACCGCACCATTTGTCCACCCATTCACCTGTTGATGAACATGTGGCTTGTTTCCAGTTTAGGACTACTCCCAACACAGCTGCCATGAACAGTCACATGCATGCGAGTGTTTATTTTATACATTTACATATGCTTTCTTATCTCTTGACAAGATACCCAAGAACAGAATGGCGGGATCATTCGGTAGGCATGTATTTGAGCCCGGCAGTTGTGATGAAACTGCCGCCCAGGTTTCAGAGCGTCCACACTGTGTAGGTGTTTGAGCATGGCAGTTGTGATGAAACATTCCTCTAGGTTTCGGCGTGTCCGCGCTGTGTATATTTAGCCCACAAGTTAAAAGTACACACAAACCACATGTGAGCCAAGAACACACACACGCTCACCCACAAGGAGTTGCATCAGCTGCATCGGACTTCATTCTGTTCTCCCAGACAACATGTGAAGGGAGCTTCCGGAGGGGAAATCTCCCAGGCTGCCCTCTGATTTTGTAAAATGTTCAACACACAAGCTCCTGACAGCATGGATACTTTAGAGATGGCTCACACAGGGCTGTGGAATCTGGCTCTGGGAGATCCTTTAACTAATGGCACCATCTCATTGGCCTAGAATAGAATAGTTAGAGTCAATACTGAGGGCTTTGGCATGAAGTGAAGCAGAGCTGGAATTCTCTAAGGGTGGTGCCATCAGCGTCACCTGGGAACTTGTTAGAAATGTGCATTCTCTCCAGCCCAGATCTCCTGAGTAGAAGCTCTGAGATGGAGCCCATCAATCCAGACTTTAACCAACCTTCCAGGCGATTCTGATGCATGCTCCAGTTAAGAACTACTGGCCTAGAACACCTCCCAAGCCCTTCAAGTATCCTGGAATTGAAACCATCAGAAGTTATAATACACCAAGAGCACCATCCCCTCTGTTGCCTGGGTTCCACCCACAGACCTGGGGTGCCCAATTTGCTTAGCTCCCCACAATCTCATAGTAAAGTTTCCTCATGGAATCAAGTTACCATGCGGAATGCACACCTGCGCAATGATGGTTATCACTTCTTTCTCCAAAACATTAAACTTTTTTTTAAAAAGGGGAAAATGTCTCAAGAACACCATCATTGGAGTATTTAATTCCAATGATCATAATCACCCATCTCTCTATATGTGGCTCTCACCCTGGCATAAATGGAGCATAAAGAGCATAAATGAAGCTTAAAAAAAAAAAAAAAAAAAAGAAAAAGACAAAGATTCTAATTGATGCACTGCAACACTTTTTACTGCTTCAGAACCCTCCCTGAAAATTTACCCATCTGCAGGAAAATCAATTAAACTTGAATAGGAAGAATTTGAGTAAAAATATTGGATACTTTTTACTTTAATCTTCAGATTAAGCATGATTTCCACTCGACATTATCATCGAAGAGAAGTTCTTCCTTGGTATTTTTGCATGCTTAAAATTTAGCCCAGTCTTTGAAAACCCTTTCCAGCTTCTGGCTAAGCAGAACCTTGCCACTCACTTTGAACTTGCCAGCAAGGAAAGCCTTCTGTGGGTTCATTTTGCCCAAAACCAGCTCCATAAAGACGGGCTCCGGGATTGTAAAGACAGTGTCTGCTGGGAGCCTGGCAGGTCCCGGATACATGTCCCCAGAACCATTCTTCAGATCAATGGTCCACTGCAGAATGATCTTCCCATCTTTGGTGATGTCCAGCTGAAAGATGGCATTGACTTTCTTGACCAATTGAGCTCCCACTTCCCTGATGTGAAGCCTAATGTCCTCAAACACCGAGAAGCTCTCGAGTTCTGACAGCTCTAGAGGATGTGGCATGGCAGGTTCTGGAACTGAACCCAGAACCTCGAATTGGCCAGCCAGAGGTCCATCCTCTGCTTTGATCTTGGGTTGATGGCCACTTCTCTTCCACATCTTCCTGTGCTAGTCCCCGGACCTTGCCATCTGGTCCATGAGCAGCTGTGACCAGATTAATACCCACAGGTCAGATTGTGACGTCAAAGGTAAGGCCAAGTGGAGACTGAAGCTGGTGTGTGTGCTAGCATCTTATTGGCCAAACAAATGCTAACGTGTGACATCAGATAAGGGCTCAGACAGGCCATTGTGAGGCAGATCCACACACACACCCCCCTCCCAAACCAATCAGGGATGTTGGTCCTGCAAGCCCAAAAGGTCTGCCCGCTGCAATGGGGATAAGGGAAACTGGCCCCAGAAGCTTCTTTGGTGACATGAACTCTGTCTTTCCAATGCAGACATCTCCTCGGTGAAACCCTAAGTGAGACAGAAGTTATTCTTATTCCTCTAAAAGTGGGTAATACTTAAGTCCCATTAAGTGGGTAATACTTAAGTTAAGGTAATACTACAGATCCTGACACTGAATTTGGCTTTATCTGGCTGCTGGTAGAAAGGGAAATGCTTTTAGGCCAGAGTAATCAATTGGAGAAGGAATCAGCCCAGGGGCCTGCATCAGAAACTTTCCAGAAGCACAGTGAGACACACACAGAGAGAGTAAATGTCCCTAAGATCAGAAGATGCTGCCAGTCTCCTCTGATAATTACACATAATAGTATAGCCCTTACGCTGGGCCAAGGTGCAGAGTTCTAAGTACTGCACATTTAACTCTCATTACAACCCCCTATGATAGGTAACTTTTTTTTTTTTTTTGAGACAAGGTCTCGCTCGGTCACCCAGGCTGCATGACAGTGGTGCGATCTCTGCTCACTGCAGCCTCCGCCTCCTGGGTTCATTTGATCCTCCCACCTCAGTCTCCCAAGTAGCTGGGAATACAGGCAAGTGCCACCACACCTTGCTAATTTTTGTACTTTTTGTAGAAATGGGGTTTCACCATGTTGCCCAGGTTGGTCTCAAACTCCTGGGCTAAAGTGATCCACCTGCCTCGGCCTCCCAGATAGGTATTCTTTTTATCCCCATTTTACAAATAAGGAAACTGAGGAGAGAAATGAAGTAACTTGCCCAATGTCATACAGTTAGCAAGTAGTGTAGCCAGATTTGAAGAGAGGCAGAATGACTCCAAAGTCCACCTGTTTATTTCTTTACCTTTTATTCTGAAATAATTTCAGCCTTATAAAAAGTTTGCAAAAATAGTACCTGTTTAACCTGCTCCCAGCTTTCCCAAAAACTAACATCTTCTATAACCACAATACAGTGATCTAATCTGAGAAATTCACATTGGTTCATGACTACTAAGTAATCTACAGACCATATGAGGCCATATCCATCTGGTTTCAGGTCTCCCTAGTGCCTCGCAGTCTGGGACGGCTCTTCGGTCTTTGTCCATCGTTACCTTGACACTTGAATACTGGCCAGTTATTCTCCAAAATGTCCCTTCTTTGAAGACTGCCTGATGCTTTCTCCTGGTTAGGTGGAGGTTATGCCTTTGGGACAAGAATACCACAAAGGTGACCTGTGCTCTTCCCACCGTGCCATAGCAGAGGTTCATGATGTTACGTCCCATTTCTGCCGATGTCGTCCTTGATCACTTGGCTAAAGCGGCTCCTTCAGGCTTCTGTACTGCGGAGTTGCTGTTTTTCCCTTTGTGATTAACATCTTTGGGGGAGGAGCCTCGAGACCTTGCAAATGGCCTGTTTTGCATCATCCTCTGGCCCACTTCTGTCGCATCCATCCATGGCCCACCCCTGCAGCAATCAGTGTGATGTAGGCCTAGCAGTCGTTTTCTATGTTTCTTACTCCCTTGAGGTTTAATAACTGGAATTCTGCTCTAAGGGAAAGCACCCTCTTCTCTCCCGTTTCTTTATTTGTTCAATCATTTATTTATCTCAGCATGAATTTGTGGGTATTTGTTTATTCTGCGGGTCATCATCTATTATTATCATTGTTTATTTTCTTGCTAAATTGTCTCAGATTTGGCCATAGGGAGCTTCATCAAGTTGGAGCCTGTATCTTTCCTACACCAAACTGCTCTTACGTGTAAGCAAAGTTCCATTATATGGAGTTGCTGGAAACTTTGTCCTTTCTGGGAATGATGCAGAAGAATGAAAAAGGCTTCAAAGTACATTTGCAAAGATGGATGAGCTGGTGTTATCAATGTCGAGCAGTTAAACAAAGCCCTGTCTTCCAAAACCATGTTCTTGCCATGAGGTCACCAGGTATGGACAACATCAGCACAGCGATTTTAAAATGAGGAGGGCAAGAGTTCCCTAGCAAGTTCACTATAAGCAGCCAACAGAGAACTGAGCCCCACCACTGCCCATATCTCATTTTCCTCAAGGACAGCGTTGTCCCCTCTAAATTACTCAGGCAGGTCCCCAGTGGGGCTTTCATTCTCCTGCCACAGTGTGTCAGAGGGGAACGCAGTTCCACAGCTCATACGTAAGAATCCAAAACACACCAGGACTCGAGGGAGCACTTCCCCAATGACATTGTTTAGAATTGTCCGCCAATAGAAATCATAAAAGTAGACACAATGTCTAGTCAGTTTTATTATTTAAATTCTCAACAGGTACCGCTGCCTTGTTATCTGCACCGTGGCAGGCTGCTTCTCCTACCTTGACTGCCACGCCATGGGCATCTTGAAAACACGCCGCCTCTAAGTGGACACAATCTTCCTCTGCCTTGTTGAGATTCTTTCCCCTTTGGTTGCCATTCAGACCCAAGAATCTGGTCCTGGCAGATTTGTAGCTTTTCGTTTCTGAATTCTTCAAATGCTTTAAAGGAATGTGAGAGGCATAGAGATCTGTTCCCTAAAAAATACAAATAAAGGCCGGGCGCGGTGGCTCAAGCCTGTAATCCCAGCACTTTGGGAGGCCGAGACGGGTGGATCACGAGGTCGGGAGATCCAGACCATCCTGGCTAACACGGTGAAACCCCGTCTCTACTAAAAAAATACAAAAAACTAGCCGGGCGCGGTGGCGGGCGCCTGTAGTCCCAGCTACTCGGGAGGCTGAGGCAGGAGAATGGCGTGAACCCGGGAGGCGGAGCTTGCAGTGAGCTGAGATCCGGCCACTGCACTCCAGCCTGGGCGGCAGAGCAAGACTCCGTCTCAAAAAAAAAAAAAAAAATACAAATAAATTAAAATTTAAAAATAAAAAATTGCAAAGCCATTTTATTAAGTAGGCTGCTTTTAGCTTCAAGTAACAACCACTACCATAAAAATTAATGATGGTTCAATTCAGTGGTCCCAGAGTGGGGTCCCCAAGCCTGTGGCATCAACTCCACCTAGGGATTCTTTGGAAATGCACATTCTCAGGCCCCACACCAGATCTGCTGAATCAAAAACTCTGGGGATGGGACCCTGCTGTATTCATCAGGATTCTCCAAAGAAAAAAGAACCAATATGACACAGAGAGAGAGAGAGATAAAAGGAGTTATTATAGGAACTGGGTCACATGGTTCTGGAGGTCAAGAAGTCCCACATGCAAACGAGGGACACAGCCAGGGGGTGTAATTCATTCCAGGTCCGAAGGCCTGGACTGGAGGATGATGGGGGTTGGTGTAAGTCCTGAAGACCAGGAGCCCAGATGTCCAAAGGCAGGAGAAAATCCACATATCAGGCCTGTAGAGAGGGTGCGTTCCACCTTCCCTGACTTTTTATCCTATGAAGACCCTCAGTAGATGGGATGATGCCTCCCACATTGGGGAGGGCCATCTGCCTTACTCGTTCACCAATTCAAATGTGGTCCCCTCTTTCTAGAAATACTTCCATGGACACTCTCTGAAATAATGTTTTACCCCTGGTCTGGGGATCCCATGGCCCAGTGAAGTTGACACATAAAGTGAACCATCATGCCAGCAATCAGAGTTATAACAAGCCCTCCAAGGTCTGAATATTGGGTTTTTCAGTGTCTTGGAGAGGTCAGCCAAGATCTCTGTGCTGTGTCCACTCTTGCATTCTACCGTCCTCAGTGTGTTGCCTTTGGTCCCCAGCTTGTCACTTCACATCTGCTGGGCTGCCATGGCTCCTTCCATCACATCCTCACAAGACAGCATCCTAAGCCAAAGGGACAAAAAAAGGCCTCTCCTTGGACCTATCGCTTACCAGAAAGAAAAGGTACCAAGGCCTCCACTGGTCTCATTGGCAAGGACTGAATCACATGCCCATCAAGATTCACACCCCTGGGCAGGGCTCCCCATCCCTTGGACAGAATTGGAGTTGGGGTAACAGGAAAGAAAAGGGTGTTACACAGCGACAAATGCCCACCACAGGTACCCACAGCCTCTTCCCTTGCTCCTTGGAAGGCCACAAGGAGAAACCCCATCATTTTAGAGAGCTTTGGTGTCATTACATTTCAATAATCAAAGGTCATTTCCCCTTTTGCCAACCTCCTCATTGGCAACAAAATGTGCCTGGGGGCTTTCTTTCTGAAAGTTTACAGATCCATCTCCCACCTGCCAACCCAGCACCTGGGCAATTGTATTCACTCACAGGTGTCGGGCTGGCAGATGGGTCTAACAGAATGGGGGAAGGGGATTAAGAAGTGTCACCCAGCCCCATCCCCTGAATGGGAACAAATCTATGTTACCAAGTTTACCCTTGCCCTGGGGCCTCAGACAAGGTGCCTGCACCTGGCTGTCAGATGCAGTGAGGGGAGAAGGAAAGGACTTTCACCTTTTACTTTATGTATTCTGCTTTTGTTTGTAATGAGCATGCACTCACTCTGTGGTTTTTTAATTGAATACAATTTTTCCAAAAGTTTTAGGCACATTTTGCAAAGTTGAAAGATTTCTACAGTGAACACTCAAATATTCACCAATATCTTATCGTTGCATTATATTGCACTTGTTTGAAGCTCTCCATCTTATTTTTATCTTATTTTTCTGTTTCAAAGTAAATTAAAGGTATCAGTAGACCCCAAACACTTGAGCATGCAAAGCATTTACTACAGTTCAATATTTGTTTAGTTTTTAATATAAAATTTACACACAAAGCAATGCACAAATCTTAAGTGTACATTTGCTGAGAGTGGACCAATGCACACACCTGAATATAGCACATTTTAGTACTAAGTATCTGAACGCCATGTGGCCCACAGCCCCCAGTTGCCTTGAGCATGGAGTCATCTGCAGTGTGTGGAGAAGCATGAACAAGCAGGAGGTGGGGTTTCTTCTTCACTCATCAGGTGGAAGGCTGCTTCCTGGCAGCATGGGGCTGTCACCATGAGTCCCTGGAGGAAGGCTTGAAAGTGTCTCTGTCAAAGACCCAAAGACCAGAGGCATAAACCAGGATCTCCACATGGAGAAGACATCACACCTTCTGCGCATCGACAAAGATGGGAAATCAACTTTTATGAACACTTCTGAAGGCTAAAATCTTTGTTCTGTGGGCCATCTGGTTTCCAGTAGGACCATCACCCACTTCCCTGGCCCCTGCTGAGTCCAGCCACATTTTTAACAATGCTGGGGTCTGGCCTGGGTCCCAGAAATACTCACAGGATTGATGGTTCAATTGTGGGTTGGTAAGTACCAGTCATGCCCAACATAATGAGCTGGAGCCTGCATGGGATACAGAGAAGGGCAGACACATGATCCCTGCTCCCAGAAACTCAGAACATGGGCAAGAGAAGATGTACACAAGTTTAAAAATCCAACTATGAGAAGAGATGATAATAACTGCTTAGGGAAGAAGACAGTGAGGTAGCATGTCAGGATCCCCATTCTGCACACTCAACAGCCAGCAGCCTCCTGTCTGAAACTTACATCATTTCCTGGAATCTTTTTTGTACGCCCCAGACAGAGAACCTGAGATATGAATTCAAAGTAGTTTATTTGTGAGATGAAGTTGGGGGAATGCAGAAGTGAGATGGAGAAGGGAAACCAGCCAATAGAGGGTGTGTACTCAAGAAGTTACCCTGGGCCACTGGAGTTTAATCTTGCAGGAAAACTCTAGGAAACTCATGTAAGACAAGTTAACCCCACTCCCATGAGGGACAGAGGAGCTGGGACTTATCCACCCACTCCATCAGCCACTGCTCCCAGGACATTAATTCCAGCATACAGAGATGGGAACAAGGCAGGTGTCAATGGCCAGAGAAAGCCCTGGGGCAAGTGCAGCCAGCTGGGAGCCAGGCTGTGGGCACCACTGTGTTGGGGGCAGGGTATGGGTGGTGTATCAGTAATGCCTGCCATACCCAAGGATCACCAAAATCTGCTTTAGGATGGCATGTCTCTGGCCCCATTACATCAGAAAATAAATGGACTCAAATAGCATATAGCAGGAAGACACAAAAGACTACATACCATTTGCTTCCGTTTCTATGAAGTTCTAGAAGCAGCAAACTAATCTATAATGATAGAAGGCAGAAGGCAGATTCAAGGTTGCCTGGGACGGAGGGTTGGGGGATTTTCAGGGACTTTCTAGTATAATGGGAATGTCCTATAGCTTGACTGCGGTGACAGCAGCAACAGGAAACCTGTTCAGAGGCAGTGGTGAACAATTTTTTTGTATTTCATATGGCTTCAGGGAATGGCATGTATTACTGTGGGTGAGGCTCTTATCGAAGTAGAATTTCACCTCTTACTCTGTTGATGCAAAGACTGTGATAGGTCAAATTACAGGTCTTAATCCATTACACCTGTAGTAGGATTATTCATCCATAACCTTTCCATGGCTTCACTGTAAGTGGAGCAAAATTCGCCACCCTTATGAAGGTGGCTGTGTCCATGGGGTTTGCTTTGGCCGGCGGGATGTTATCGGACGTGATGTAAGCAGAGGCTTGAAATGTCCTTGTGCAGTGGGGCTTTCATGTTTGTGCTTCTGCCATGGCCATGACAAGATCATGCCCTAGGGAGCTGCTGGTCCAGGGAGGATGAGACACGCATGGAGCTGACCTAAATCAGCCAAGCAGGAAATTACCATGTAGACCCATGAGAATAAATTCTGCTCATTTTAATCCTCTGAGTTTTTAAGTGGTTTGTTACTCAGCATTACTGTGGCCCTAACTGACTGTGGTAAGGTCCAAAAAAAGTAATAGCTGGGCTTGCAAACCAGTTCTTATGGGCAAAGTCTTCGGTACTTAGACAAATCTTACTGAAGTTACAGCCTGCAGTCTTTCCACACAGCAGACAAACAGACACATTCAGTGCTAGGGCTTGGCTGAGATGATGACATAACGTTCCCTACCTGAGTCAGGCTCCACACACTCAGTTGCTTTTGTCTACACACTTGCTACTTAAAATGTTTGTGGACCAGCATCAGTGGCATCCCTGAGAGCTTGTTAGAAATGTGGAATCTCAGATCCCACCCAGACCTGCTTAATTGGTGTCCACATTTTAACAGGATGCCCAATGACTCCTCTGCTCATTAAAATGTGGGCTATACTGAACTACAACACAAAGATAGAGAGATTAGATAGAGATAGATGATAGATATAGATATAGATAGTTATAGATGATATAGATATAAATATGATCACCCACATACCTGTTGCATTCTCGCTGGTTTGAAAATAAAAACTATCTCATAATTTGTCTTTAGGTTAAAGTTTACGACACACACGCACACACACACACACACACGGGAAAAACGTGATTCAAACTAAGAAGAAACATTTAATTTAAACATTTTCAAGTAAAAATGTTTTTTTTTCTTCACTTGCTTTTTTATTAATAGACTATTCTTTAGAGCAGTTTTAGGTTTATAGAACATTTGAGAAGTACAGAAAGCTCTGAAACACTTCATCTCCTTGCTCCCCTGCTTAGTTTCCCCTATTTTTAATATCTTGCCTCCGTGTGGTACATTTGTTACAACTGATGAGCCCATATTGATACATTATTTTTAATTAAGGTCCACAGTTCACATTAAGGTTCACATTTAGTGAGGTGCATTACATGGGCTTTGCCAAATGCATAATGTCATGTATCCACCACTCCAGTATCATACAGAGCAGCTTTACTGCCCTAAAAATCCTCCGAGTTCTGTCTATTCATCCTTCCCTCCTCCCTAACCTCTGGCAATCACTTATCTTTTCACCGTCTAGAGATTTGTCCTTTCCAGAATATCATATAGTGGAATCATACAGGATGTGACCTTTTCAGATTGGCTTCTTTCACTTAGCAATATGCATTTAAGGTTTCTCCATGTCTTCTCATATCTTGATAGCTCATTTCTTTTCATTGCTAAATAATATCATATGGCTACAACACAGTTTATCTATTCACCTACCGAAGAACATCTTGGTAATTTCCAGCTTTTGTCAGCTATTTAAAAAGCTGCTATAAACACTTGTGTGCAAAATTTTGTGTGGACAGAAGCTTATGCTATTTTATAGGTTTTTTAAAATATTGAAGTACGTAACAACTGAGCCAATTATTGATATTATTATTATTGTTGTTAACATTTACTGAGCAATAACAATCCTCCAAGCACTGTAGTAAAGTCCTTTAAATCTCATAACATTCTGGGGTAGTTACTAACGTTGTTCTCACCTTAGAAATGAGGAAATTGAGAGGCTGGGTAGCTTGTCCAAAGACACATAGCTAATTACTTTGAACCCAAGAGTTTATGGGTTTTGACATTTCAAAACCATAATTTTTGTTTCACCTGATCCTTCTGGAATAATGTTTGTTGTTGAATTGTTATTACGTATTACGAAATAAAATGTATCTTTAAAGAAAGAGGTTTCCACCCCCTTCGTGAGTGTCTCTCTTACAGGTAGGTATTTCTACAATTAGAGGAATCCAATGCAACTGGCCAAGAAGCACATGCAAAGGTGCTCAACATCATTAGTCATTAGGGAAATTTGAATTAAAACTATAATAAAATTCCTCTTCACACCCACTAAAACGGCTAAAATTGGAAAAACTGGCAATGTCAGATGTTGGTGAGGAGAAGGAGCAACTGGAACTCTGTGCTCTTTTAATAAGAGTGCAAAATGATGCTGCTTCTGAAGCCAACGGCTTGGTATTGTTACATAATTAAATATGGACTTACCATACAATCTGTTGTTTCCACTCTTAGTTATTTATGCAAGAGAAATATGTATGTCTACGGAAAGACATACAATGAGTGTTCTCAGCAGCATTACTCATTAAAGCAAAACACTGGAGATGATCCAAATCTTTTTTTTTTTTTTTTTTTTTTGAGACAGGGTCTCACTCTGTCACTCAGGCTGGAGTGCAGTGGCACAATCTGGGCTCACTGCAACCTCTGCCTCCTGGGTTCAAGCAATTCTCCTGCCTCAGACTCCCCGGTTGCCGGGATTACAGATGCGTGCCACCACACCCGGCTAGTTTTTTGTATTTTTAGTAAAGACAGGGTTTTACCATGTTGGCCAGGCTGGTCTCGAACTCCTGACCTCAGGAGATCCACCCACCTCAGCCTCCCAAAGTGCTGGGATTACAGGTGTGAGCTGCCACACCCAGCCCCAAATCTTCGGTTCTTCATCTTCTGTTCTTCAACAGGAAATTGTATCAACAAATTGTGGTGTAATCATGGATTAGAATACTACATGGCAATAAACAGGAATGAGCAATTGATTCACTCAACATCAGGGGTGAATCTCAGATATATTATGCTGAGTGAGAAAAGTCAGATTCTCTAACACACCATATGATTCCATTTAAGACAGTCTAAACATGACAAATTACAGAAACAAAAATAAGTGACCAGTAGTTTGCAGGCATTGGGGGTAGACAGTGATTTTATTTGCAAAGGGGCACAGAGTTTTGTTGGGGTTTTTTTAAGCGGAGGTGGTGATGGGACTTTACTCTGTCCTGATTGTGGCAGTGGTTACACAACAGTTTTATATTTGTCAAAACTCAGAACTGCACTTGGAAAGATTTAATTAAATATGTAAAGTATACCTCAATAAACCTGACTTGAAAAGCAAAAAGATGTGTGAGCAGATTTGCATTGCTACTGCTCTGAGCTCTTTCTAAAGCAGAGGTCACAGCCAAATCTAGAATACCGGATTTTTATTTTTTAAATTAGTTTCCATATTAGTACCAATTGCTATTATTGCATTATGATGCATAAATGTTAGCTTTTTAGTTCCTTCTTACATCAGTTAACTCTTGCTACATTATGAAGCGAAATAAACCACCACAAAATTTCAGCAGCATGTAACATTCACTGTTTATTTCTCACAGGTCTGTCGAAAATACAGACCTGGGCTGAGACTGACTAGGCGGCTCTTCTAGGACACACGTGTCACTCATCTATTCTCTGGGACAGCCAGGTGTGTTCTTCCCATGATGATGACAGCAGCATAAGAGCAGCAGCAGAAACACACATGACCTCTTAAGGCCCAGCACTGGCTCACAGCCATTTTGCCCATGCACCAATGGCAAAAGCAAAACTCAAGAGCCAGGCTTAAAGTCAAAGATTTGGGACACACTCTGTGTCCATGATGAAGCCATAACTAGGTGACAGGCAGCAAGGGGAACAAAACTGGGACTGAAAATGCAATCTGCCATAGCTACTGGCGTGTAAAAAGGGAGAGATGTCAAATTTTAAGATCCAGATTTCTGGCTTTTCTTACACTGGAAGGATCTGCACCTTTATCTGGTGACAATTAGCCAGCTTTGAAAATAAAGTTGCTGCTTGCTTCAGGCAGGCAGGGGCTCCCACTCCAACAGCTCCTGGTCATAACCTGCCTGACCCCTGGTGACCCCTTTCCAAAAGTCAAGTATACAGAGGAGATGTGCCAGAATTCCCGATATCTTTTCTTCACTACATTCCACCAGAAATCCCACAAGAATTTGGACAATATGCAGTATGCCTTCATATGCATTCATCTAACAAATCTTTACTAAGCACCTATTGTGTGGAAAGCACTGGGCTGGGAATACACACAAAAACAAAAGGCGGCTGGGCACTGTGGCTCACGTGATCCCAACACTTTGGGAGGCTGAGACGGAAGGACCAATTGAACCCAGGAGTTCAAGACCAGTTTGGGCAACATAATGAGGCCCTGTCTATACGGAAAAAATGTGTTTTAATTAGTTGAGTATGGTGTCTCACTCCTGTAGTCCCCACTACTGGAGAGGCTGAAGTGGGAGGATTGCTTGAGCCTGGGCGGTCAAGGTTACAGTGAGCAGTGATGGCCACACTGCACTCCAGCTTGGGCAACAGACCAAGACTCTGTCTTAAAAAAAAAAAAAAGAAGAAGAAGAAGGCAACAACTATTGGCAAAGATGCAGAGAAATTGCACTATTTGTGGGAATGTAAAATGGTGCAGCTGTTATGGGAAACAGTGTAGTACCTCCTTTAAAAATTAAACATAGAATTGCTACGTGATCCGGCAATTCTACTTCTGGGCATATACCCAAAGAACTGAAAGCAGACTCCAATATTTGTACACTCATGTTCATAGCAGCGTTTCTCAGAATAGCCAAAAGGTGGAAACAACCCAAGAGTTTATCAACATATGACTTGATAAACAAAATGTGGTCTGTACATACAATGGAATTTTTTAATATATACTTTATGTTCTGGGATACATGTACAGAATGTGCAAGTTTATTACATAGGTATACATGTGCATGGTGGTTTGCTGCACCCATCAACCCGTCAACTACATTAGGTACAATGGATTTTTTCAGCCTTAAAACAGAACGAAATTTTGATACACACTACAACATGAACAAACCTTGAAGACATTACACTAGATGAAATAAGCCATTCACAAAGGACACAACCTCTAAGACTCTACTTATGTGAGGTACCCGGAGTAGTCAAATTCATAGAGATAGAAAGTAGAATGGTGCTTGCCAGGGGACGCAGGGAATAGAGAATGTCGAGTTGTTGTTTAATGGGTACAGAGTTTTAGTCTGGGTAGATGAAAACATTCTGGAGATGGACTGTGGTGGTGGCGGTAGAACAATGTGAATGTACTTAATGCCAATGAATTGTACACTTAAAAATTGTTTCAATGGCATATATATACATATATTTATCACAATAAAAAAGAATATACAAAGAAAAGTAAATATGTTTAAGAAGCAGCTTATAGCTAGCAGAATTGAGAAAAACATATACATAAACGTCTAAGACAGAAGGCAACCAATTATAAGTGCCATGAGAGGAATACATATGGTGGCTCTAAAATATGTTCACAAATTCTTCCAAACTTCTACCTTCAAAAGGTGGAGCCTAATTCCTCTTCCTTAAAGGTAGGCTGTACTTAGTGATTTATTTCTAACAAATAGAGTATGGCAGAAGTGAGGGTATATAACCCCTAAGATTAGGACATAAAAAGTACTGTGGCTTCCTATTTGCTTCTTCTTGAATCACTCACTCTAGGTGAAACCAAAAGCCATGTTTAAGGATTCCCAAGCAGCACCTCCTTGGAGACTTCCATGTGGTGAGGAACTGAGGCCTCCTGCCAACCGTCATGGAGGGAGCCATCTTGGAACACAATCCTCCAGCCCCAGTCAAACCTTCAGATGACTGCGGCCAACATCTCAATTGCTACCTCAATTAAGACCCTAATACAGAGCCACCAAGCTAAGCTTCTCCAAAATGTATGATTCATGGAAACTGTGAGATAATAAGTGTTTGATGTTTAAGCTGATGAGTGTAGGGGTAACTTGTTAGAAGCAATAGATAACAGATACAAAATACACATATTGCCAGAGAGTTCAGGAAGAGGGAGGTGAATCAAAGGATGTTTCTTGGAGGACATTTGTGCTCAGCCTTTAAGGACCTATCAGGACTTGGCTCTCTGATGCATTAAAAGCCCTAGGTGAGACATTGATAGGGAAGTAGGAGGAGCAAGGGAGGCTTTCAGAACAGGTAGAATGATCAGGCAGAGAGAAAGACCTGAAAGTTTGAGTTTAAAGAAAGCCAAGAGGAAAGAAGGATAGAAAGAAGACAAATGGTCAAAACAGTCAAATCTACAGGACAACTGCAAAAGTGAGAATAAAGAGAAAGCCATCACTGAATGCCACACCTTCCAGCAGCAAAATGGAGATGATGGTGAGGAAGAAGTGTCTCTATGCAGACTCCTCAAGGAATTTGGCAGGAATAGGAAGGAGAGAGGCAGAGGAAAGCTTGAGGAGATGGGACAACTAAAAGAAGTTGTTGTTTCTTAGGAGAAAGGACATGTGAACATCTTTATATGCAGAAGGGGAGCGTAAAACAAGAAAGAAATTACAAAAGAAATAGGAAGAAGCTGTAGTGTAGTTAAGAGCTTCACCCTGGCCTTGGTTTAAACCCCAGCAGTGTGACTTTGGACAGGCTGCCTATCCACTTGGTGCCTCTGACGCTGCACCTACAAAGAGAGGACCATATTACCTGTGTCACAGGTTGTTGCTCTAAAGATAAAATAAAATAATCCATAGAAAGTCTCCAACACAGATAAATGCTCAGTAAGGTTAACCCTTCTCATAAAATGGTGCACTAAGGGGAACAAGATGCTGGAGGAGGTGGCAGGGAATAGGAAGGTAGACCTTGAAGGAGTGTGGAGGACTCCTATTCCTGTCTAGAAAGGACATGAGCAAAGATGTTGAATGATTTTGAGGTGAAGAGAAATATCACCAGCTGATGATCCTGATCTCTCCAGACCTTTCTCTTATCATGTGCCTGCAGGAGTCTTTCAGTCCAACCCAGACGGCTTCACACTCCCCTTTTGAACACTCCTTGAGCTTCCTGACTCTAGGTTTTTTGCATCCTGTCCTCTATCTTTACCCAAACTGTGTCCTTCCTTCAAACCTCAGTTAAATGCCATCAGTCTTTATCAAGCCCTTCCACCACCATGCAGCAGAATCCATAAGAACATAGACCTGGATACACTTCAGACTACGAGGGTCAGACACAAGCTAAACTGGGAACAAATGCAGTCCAAGGCAAGTATACAGCAGCCTCAGAAAACGTTTTAGCAAGACTTTGAGGTCTGCAGGAACATCCAACAAACAGCATCTTTCTTCCCTACTTGAATTTCAAAGAAATCAAGGCAATAAGACCAAAAAAAAAAAAAAAATGGCAGATGGAAACCAAAATTTTGCCTTTATCCCTGACAGAAGCACTGTTGAAAGAAAAGACTCAACATGAGGGCCCAATGGGCCTGCAACTAAACCCCACAATACAAGGCAGAGTGCCCACCCACCCATCAGTCACCCTCTTTGGGAGGCCTCTGAACATAAGGCTGGTAGTGAAGAGTCCAATCAGGGAAAGTTCCAGACATTGAGGAGTTTAGTTTATACTCCCTAGATTCATCATCCAAAAAGGTCACCCCATCTGAGTAAGCTTGGAGAGAAACTGGAGGAAAATCCTTTGAGGAAACCAGAAAGCAGAGACAGGTCATCCCCTCTAGTAAATCATAGCTAAAGTGAGGTGGACGTGGGAGGATAAATACAAGGGAACCTTGCCCAGTGATACCTGGGCATTTCCTGATTTTGCCCAAAATTCCTTTTCTGTGCCTTGGTTTCTTCTCCTTTTCTCCCCTCAGCTTTTGCTGGGGCTTTCACAACTCAAGCTGGGGGTTTCCTCAGGGGCCATCACTCCCTCCCACAGCCTCACTCTGCCCTGGCAGAATGGAAACTCCCTCTGTAAAATAAAAACTCCACTTTAATGGCTAGCTCTGTGACCTGTAAACTAAGAGAACATTCAGTGGTGTAGGTGTCAAAACAAGTTAGCTTGAGTTTTATATAATAAACTAGGGAACAATAATATTTTTCCTGGGAGGTCCAGAGTGAGGATCTGTCATAAGCAACTGGTCAGCAGAAACTAGAAGTTTAGGCAGAAAAGAGTCTGTAAATAAAAAACGTGAACACAAGCATTGACACCAACACTGCTGGATAGAATTTCCTGAGGTAACAAAAGTGTTCTGCATCTGTGCTGGCTAAAGCAGTGGCCACTAGCTGTATGTGGCTACTGAGCACTTCACACACGGCTGGTGCAAATGATAAATGGAATTCTTAATTTTATTTAATTATAATTAACTTAAATTTAGTCATATATGATTTCCCATCAGAACTGTAGGAAACAACCCCAACATGGTCATAAATTACTGTAAGGAAGTTACACAGGAATCTGGTGGATGTAGTCTTTAGTCTTTAATCACTTAATTACACCAAACACAGAAAAACCCATTCCTAAAACCCCCAACAACTATTACACATGTGAAACAGAAACCAGCTCCCATTAGTGGGATGTGATCCATCTGAGGGCACTCCCATTTTGGGGCAAGGCAAAAGGCCTAAAGACACACATATATACTTAAAATGGTACTGTTGCACTCATCTTTGAATAGGACACACACATGCATAAGTGGGTGATTACTGAGTAACTTCTGAGTTAAACTGTATAAGGTACAACTGCCTATAAAGCCAACATATTTAACTCTTCCAGCCCTTCCCAAAATGTCCCTAATGCTTAAAAATGTCTTGGTTATGAAATAACTCAAAAATGCTACACAGCAAGCCTCCCTGGAACTTAGTGGCTTAAAACAGTAAGCATTTATTTAGCTCATGAGTTAATGTGTCAGCAATTTAGGCTGGGTTCAGCTGGGTGATTCTTCTTGTCTCCTCTGGGCCCACTTAAATATGGCAGTTATCTGACTTATCATCAGCTGTGGCAATAGTGGTGCTTGGACCATGCGACACTCATTCTCCCCAGGCTAACTGAGGCACACTGTCATCATGAAAGCAGAGACATGAGCAAACAATCTCAACTCCCCAGTGCTCTTCAAGCCTTTGCTTGCACCTATTGGCCAAAGAACATCACATGGGAAATCCTAGTGTCATAGTGAGAGGCCACTAGCAGGCTACACGGCAAAGGGTAGGTGTAAAGAGTTGGGACCAATAATGCAATTAATCGACCACACCCACAGGACAGTGTCAAGCCCTGGAAACCTTTATTTCTTTCAAAAAAAAAAAAATCACTGAACTGTACCAAACTCAAGTGCGAATATATTTTTTAAATCCCAGTAACTCATTTGAGACTTTTAAACATGTAGAACAAAGATCATGCCCTCCCTTTCTTCCCAGATGGCATCGCTGCAGGAATCTGGCCCATATAAAAGCAATCCTATTTTAGGACAAAACTAAACAAAGGCCCAAAGACATATGAATAGCTAAAATTGAAAAAGGTTGTTTATCTTGGAATATATCACGGGTATCCTCAACTGGCAAGATTTTTTTTTAATTAAAATGTACGAGGTGTATCTTCCCATAAATTAATGAAACTGATTTTGAACAAACAAAATTGACACACAGATATATTTTCTTTTTTTTCTTCTTGTATTTTTATTTATTTTTAGCTTTTTCTTTTATTATTATTATTATACTTTTAAGTTCTAGGGTACATGTGCACAACGTGCAGGTTTGTTACATATGTATACATGTGCCATCTTGGTGTGCTGCACCTGTGAACTGTCATTTACATTAGGTACATCTCCTAATGCTATCCCTTCCCCCTCCTCCCACCCCACAACAGGTCCCGGGACACAGATACATTTTCTAAGTGATGCACTTTTCCAATGATTACTCAAAACATTTTTTAGAATATAACCATATAATTGATTTTATAATTGCTGTCAGAAATAAAGGCACATTCTTTTACTGTCCCAGAACATTCAGGATGCTTTCAATTACAAGTGCCAAAAGCAGCCACAACTCAAATGGTTCAAGCACTTAAGGGAATTATTCTTTCCCATAAAAGAGGTCCTGAGGTAGGGCTAGAGTGGCTGACCTTCTGGTATGACAAGTATTGAGGGGTTTCCCAGGACACAGGATCAACGCTAAAACTGGCAAAATCCCAATGGACTGATCCCTTCAATGGATGACAGGACCCTGTATGGCTGAAAGACTCTAAAGTTCCTAGCTCTCAGCTGTGACAGGACAGAGAACAGACATGTCCCACCTGCAGCCATCCCCATCCCCTTATTGTTACCAGATCTTATCAAAGCTGACTTCAAGAGGACAAAAGGCCAAAAGACTTCTCTTCATCTGACCGCTGATGCCCTCCTTTTGGTTTTATAGTTCCAACCTGACAGCTACTCTGGGCTACAAAGAGCCCCTTCTTGACAGATGACTGCCGGCTGCGGGCTAGATCAGACTGGTCTCCGGAGATCACACAGATCATGAACTTGTGCCCTGTGTTTCACCTTTTTGCATTTATGGCCTAATTATAATACATCTAAATGTTAAATCTTCACCCCAAAGTGAACATAGGTCGTCCACTTTCAGATATTCCTCATACGTAAGCCCAGTAGCATGTGTCTAACAAGTTTCCTCCATTAATTTTCATAGCCTTCTCCTGTATGCTACAGAATACGAATATCCTACCTCTCCACCTAACATAAATACCTACCTTTTCTCCTTAAAAGTATGCTTTATGGCCTCAGGTAGAGGCCTGCTTCCTGCCTGCAAGTTGTAACCTCTTAGAAGTAAAGTTATATTTTGTTTATTTTGATTCTTTTCAGTCAACACATGCAAACAGGAATGAGTTGGCTACTTCAGGGTTGGTTCCTTGCGCATCTCAGTGAGTCTTCAAAAACCCCAGATCCGTCCTTCCTTCTTGCGGCATGTCATCCAAAGCCAGTGTCTGTCAGAAAGGCAAGGCAGCAGCAGTACTTTTGGGAAACATCCAGAATAACATTAAAAAAATCCTTTTTCCCCACACATTTCTCTTTATCCAGAGGGCCTGTTTTCCACAAGTTCTTCAGTGATTTCTCCTCGGTCTCATTGGTTAGGATTGACTTTCATGACTCTTAGCAGGATTGGCCATGGTTCGTCAAGGGTCAACTTGAAAGCTGAACCCTGCCAGCTTTTCCTGAATCTCCTGACTATGGTGGAGGAGTGTAGATCCTGGAACCAAACTGAGATGAAAGGGAGGAAAAGAGATAAATCAACAGTAAACGCCGCACATCCTCTGTCTGGTAAACGTGCATTACTGATTGTATCCATTCTAGATTCAACCAGAGAGATGGAAGCATTAAGAATGACATAGAGGCCGGGCACGGTGGCTCAAGCCTGTAATCCCAGCACTTTGGGAGGCCAAGACGGGGGGATCACGAGGTCAGGAAATCGAGATCATCCTGGCTAACCCAGTGAAACCCCGTCTCTACTAAAAAAACACAAAAAACTAGCTGGGCGAGGTGGCGGGTGCCTGTAGTCCCAGCTACTCGGGAGGCTGAGGCAGGAGAATAGCGTAAACCCGGGAGGCGGAGCTTGCAGTGAGCTGAGATCCGGCCACTGCACTCCAGTCTGGGCGATAGAGCGAGACTCCGTCTCAAAAAAAAAATGACATAGAATATAGAATTTGCTATAGGGATTTGAGCTTCTACATTTGCGGGAAGGAGCGAGTTGAACACTTAGGGACAGCTGTTGCTTCCGTGTCTGGTGGGGGGCCTGACAGTGGTAGCACAGCCTGGCCCTGAAGTGGAAGACAGCCGAAGGTGGAGTACTGGGAGCTGAATCTGCCACAGGCACGCGGGCCGCCAGGGAGTTCGGAAAGTTAGAGGGGCTCCACGCCCACAAGGTGAGACAGCAGACTGGGACAATTCCCTGCGCTGCGACAGTACCTAACCTCGGGCACCCACCTTTCAAGCCTACGAGACGACAACGCTGCATCACTTCCGCCTCACAAAGCACGCATCAGGTCACGTGGCCTGTGCTAACCCCGGAAACCTACAGGCAAGGGAATTCTGGGAAACGTAGTTCCGGCTTAGCTAGGTGGCCTTAGTACAAAGCCACATTACCACGCTAAGTGTGGCGTTGATTTTTAGAAACAACCGCGTCATGCTAAGTCTAGGGAATACAGTGGCTGAATGGGGTGAGCACTGACCTTTAGCTATTCTGGAGGAATACGTCACTTTCACTTATTTTCTTTCATGTTTTCCCACCCAGTGCTATGGACTCTGATCGCCCCACCAGAGCAAATCCAGGACAACTCGTCAAGCCTTTCAGTCACTCCCACTAACCTGTAGTGTGGACACATTATTGTGAGGCCTACTAAGGATGTACTGCTGATGACCTTTTGAAGGACAGTCAGATGCAGTTAATCCTAAGAGCTTGGTTAGCCCCCTACATCTTACTGAACACAGTAAATCAAAAGCTCTGTGCCCATGAGACAAATACGATAAATTTCCTCTGCAGTTTTGAAATATTTATCAATGCTAAACAAGGTAGGGGGATGTGGGGAGCATGAAAACAAAAAGACAAGGTCTGACAGACACATGAAAGAGATGTCTGTTTCAGAGGCTTAGTTCAAGTGGCTACTGTATTTAGGCTATTTAATTTAAAAGTGGTTACTATATTTATGTACACATCAGAGAAGTCCAGCTTTTTAAGGTAAAGATCAGTTTGCAAAGATCTTGTCAAATTATTAGTTTTAAAATGAGGACCCTTACAACAACACAGGTGCTCGAAAATATTTTGCTAATGAAAGAAGCTGAACACAAAAGATTACACCGTGTACAATTTCATTTATATGAAGTTCTAAAACAGGCAAAACTAATCTATGGTGGGAAAAAATCAGAATAGTGTTCACCTTGGGGTTTGGGGGTAGACTTAACTGGGAAGGGGCCTAAGGACACCTTCAGGGATAATGATTGTACGCATTTGTCAAAATTCACCGTAGAGGTGAAGAGTACTGATGCCTGCCACTTATTTGAAAAGCATCAAAAAATAAGATGGATCGATGGATGTATACAAGCGTAGATAGACATATACAAAAAACAAATACAGCAGAATATTAATTGCAGAATCTATGTGGTGAGTATATAGTTCAGCCCAGGATTGAGTCATAGATAGATGGATGTTACAGACAGATAGTCATAGATAGATAATGAAATACTGATTGGGGAAGAGACAGTAAAGAAGTCATGGGAAAAGGATACAAAAAAAGAGAGAAAAGTGGCTGGGTGCAGTGGCTCACGCTTGTAATCCCAGCACTTTGGGAGCCCAAGGCAGGCAGATCACAAGCTCAGGAGATCGATGCCATCCTGGCTAACATGGTGAAATCCCGTCTCTACTTAAAAAAAAAAAAAAAAAAAACACACACACACACACACAAAAAATTAGCCGGGCGTGGTGGCAGGTGCCTGTGGTCCCAGCTACTCAGGAGGCTGAGGCAGGAGAATGGTGTGAACCCGGGAGGCAGAGCTTGCAGTGAGCTGAGATCATGCCACTGCACTCCAGCCTGGGCAACAGAGTGAGACTCTGTCTCAAAAGAAAAAAAAAGAGAGAAAAGTTACTGGCAATTAATAGGAAGATATCGACAGACGGTCCAGACATTCAGAATATTTAATGTGATTCACTCTAATCTTTAAATTATATGATATACAATCAACCTGTTGAGCTCCATTTCTCTCATAGTTACCAGGTGCTTGCTATGTGACTACCCTAAGCCAAACACTTTTGCAAGCATTGTCCACAGCAGACTAAGAATCCTCCTCTACTTATTCTACTCTTAATAGCCCTATATTTGTCCATTATAACATAATGTGCTGCATAACAGACCACCACTCAGTGGCTCACAATAATAAACAATTATTTCTTGCTTACATGTTTTCAGAGTGGCTAGTAGTTGGCCCATGTAGGCTGGGCTCAGCTGGTCCATCCTCCTTGGACCCACAGACTCCCTGGGGCATGTTCTTCTCATGGTGATGACTGCGACACAAGAGGGCAAGACATCCTACACAAGCACATTTCAAGACTTTGCTCACATCTTCTCTGCTAAAATTCCATTATCCAAAGCAAGGAACACAACTGATCCAAATAAGCACATGCCTCCATATATCCAGATCTAAAAATGGAGGGTTCGCCTCAAGCTCCTTATTTATCTCTGCAAGATATTCTGGGGCTGTCAGCTAGTGACATGAGCTGGAATTCTCTTCCTGAAACTACTGTCTTCTTGGATGGGCTCTCCACATCTTCCACCGTGAAGTAGAAACAATTCTTGTGTGTGTACGTAGACCAATTCAAGTGGACTATTTTGTTTTCCCTCTGAAAGAGGCTGAAAGCTTCCCCCAAGGTAGAATCCCAAGGGAACAATTACAAACATCTGGCCAAGAGAAGGAATACAGACCACTTATTTTTCTGCTTTAGGAGAAATCAATTAGAGTTTCCATTTCCTCAGTTAAATGTCACCTTTTTACA
Source organism: Macaca thibetana thibetana (assembly GCF_024542745.1). Classification (NCBI taxonomy): domain Eukaryota; kingdom Metazoa; phylum Chordata; class Mammalia; order Primates; family Cercopithecidae; genus Macaca; species Macaca thibetana. The sequence goes on along the minus strand of NC_065587.1, from coordinate 87,505,515 downwards.
ACATCCTGGAGGGAGAGTTGGCAGCCCTGTCATTAGGGGGGAAAATTCTTTCAGGGAAAGGCTCATTGTCTGAAAAGATACAGAAGTGTCCAGAGATGAGAGAACGCTCTCAGGCTGTCTGAGTTTCCCAGAGCTCTCAGTTTCTATTTTGAGCTGAACATTTGGCTTCCCTGGTATCTTCGAGTGAGCTTTTTCAGCTCAGCCTCCCTGCATCACTTTTCTACCATTTGCAAAAAAAAGGATAATAAGACTTGCTGCTGGGTAATGCATATAAAATGCTCTAAGGAGCTCAGAGGAAAGGTAGGCTTCTCAAGGGGAAAGCTGTCAGCATGTTTTATCCTGATCTCCAGATAGTTTCAGTGTCTGGTACCACTCATTAGAGCATCTGGTCCTTTCTCAGAGAAGTTAGACGAAAGTCAAAATAAATGGAGCAGAGAGGATCCCTTCTCCTGCCTCTGCTGCAAAGGAGATATGTCAAGTTGAGTGATGAACAATTACTCTTCTTTACTTGCTAACACTTTGTACCATATTTTCAAATTAAGGAGCACATTGTTGGTGCACCCAAAAGGTTAAACACTCCCACTTCTTTGCTGTAGTCACTAACTGGTGCTTTATCACAATTTCTGTGGAGGGAACATCTTGTCTGCAGAATCCTTCCTCCACAGAGCTGGATGAGACTTTGAGAGCATCTCAAGCTTCTAAAGTTAGATCATAAATCACCTTTCTGCTTGTAAGGAGGTATTGCACCTAAAAAGACACTGTCTGTTATTAATAATTGTCTGCAACTTATTTTGAACTGCATCAGAAAATAAGATGGATTGATGCATTTTTTTAATTTCTTTTTAAAAATTATTTGGAAAATCTTTCCCTTTTCAATTATAATGGGACTTATTTTCTCTTTCTCTCGGTATTTTACTTATCTATAGAACAAGAACTTCTGCCCTTTTCAAAATATTGGGAGGCAAGGAGGTGGGCATGTGGAATTTTCATAATGCTGCCAGTGGGAGTGCCACACGGTTCCACTTTGGAAAACAGTTTTTAGTGTCTAAAATTTCTAAGCATCTTTTATGAATATATCTGTGTAAGTGGAGCCTCTGGGTTCTAAAGGATAGTTCTAGGAATATGCCTAACAGAAATACCTGCATATTTTCACAAAAGACACATAGCAGAATGTTTTAATCAGTCAAATCTAGAAATTAGACCCGGTTTCTAGATGTATTCACAGAGCACTCCACTCTACTGTTGATGCAGTTTACCCATCAACAGTAGAATGGCAATTGTATTCACAGAGTGAAATACTATACAGGAACGAGAATTAACAGTTCACATCTACACACAACATGGGTGAACCTCACCATCATCATTTTGAGCAAAAGAAGTCAGACACAAAAAGAACCCATACAGCTTGTAGGGGCTGGTAATGCCCCGTTGTTGACCCGGGTTCTGGTTACACAAGTGTCCTCCATTTGTGAAAATGTGCTGAGTTGTCTGCTCTTGTTGAGCGCTCTCCTCTGTGTACATCTTTTGCTTCAACAAGAAGTTAACACAATATGCCTATGGAAAAATTGCCCCAAAAGCCAAAATAGAAAGTATTTGGGAAAAACTTCCATCTAATTTTTCATCCTTTCACTCCTCACTCCTCCCCTGGAAAGGGCAGGGCTGTAGCTGACTGGTGATGAGGTGGGAGAAGGAGCCATACTCACACACAGCCTAGTGGCCCCTTTTCTCCCTGTTCCTGAGCCCTTCCCTGATCCCTCTGTCTTGACTGCCATAATCTGGAAGGTGAGAAGCAACAGCTTTCCTTTTGTCTGGCCAGGCCAGTGGACCTGCTCTGGAGACCCAGGCTCTTCTCCCAAGGAGCACCCCAAGTCTGTCCTTATGGGAAGAAGCAGGAGCCCCGTCTGGCTGTACCCCAAGCTGCATTCTCTGGACCAATGCTGTCAGCAATAGAGGTGTGATTTTGATGTTAAACTCCCATCGCTTGTATCTATTTCTCAACTGATTCTAAAGATGGAAGGCAAAGAAGTACAATTAATTGTCACCCCTTAAACCTCAAAAACTTCTTGTTTAGCAGTTAAGGAATGCAGGCAAGAGTAAATGTATTGCTTTTATTTTATGGAACATTAAGACCAAAGGTTGTGAGCTCCTACAGCTGGGGATTTAGGGGGATGATGACTGTCTCCTTGGAACAAGACCAACTGAATAAATAGAAAAGCAAAATTAATTAATCTCCTTTCTATAATATTTCCCTGTGCTAACTAATGAAGCTGTTTTTATTTATCTATTTTAATTTGTATTTGTATAAATTTATGGGATACAAGTGTAATTTTGTTACATGCATGGACTGCATAGTGGTGAAGTCAGGGTTGTCAGTGTACCCATCACTTAAGTATCATACGTTGTACCCACCAAGTAATCTCTAATGTTATGGGTGCCCCCTTAGATGGGGATTTAGAGTGATTTGATGTAATGTCAGAGGTTATCTCTGTGCTGAATTAGACATCACAGTCACCAATTGCTATCGAAGGGGAAAATAGAGCAAATCCTTCTATGAAGAAATAAAATCCAGCTCTTCTCCCTCTCTTCAATTTGGGCCTAGACATGTGACTTGCATTTTTTTTTTTAATGTAGCAAACAAGCCAAATAGCAGCTTGAAAAATGCTTTCTACTTGGACATACCCTTTTGCTATAGGGAACCCTTCCACCATCATGTGAAGAAGCCTGGTCTAGCCTGCTGGAGGATGAGAGATCGCATGGAGTGAGGCCACAACCATTCCAGCCAAATCCCCAGTAATAGAATTAAGATCATCCAAGACCATGGCATCCCACCTGAGAAGTTCAGATGAGGAGGGCCACTTGAACAGCCCACAGAATCTTAAAAAGTAAAAAATGAGTGTTACCACTACACATCTATTAGAATGGCAGAAATCTAAGACACTGACAACAACAAATGCTGGTGAGGATGTGGAGCAACAGGAACTCTCACTTACTGAAGACGGAAATGCAAAATAGTGCAGCTACTTTGGAAAACAGTTTGGCTGTTTCTTACAACACTAAATATACTATTATTATAAGATCTAGAAATTTTTCTCCTGAGCACTTACCCAAAAGAGTTGAAAACTTATGTACACACAAAAACCTGCACGTGGATATTTATAGCAGCTTTTGATATGGTTTAGTTCTGTGTCCCCACAGAAATCTCATCTTGTAGCTCCCATAATTCCCACATGTTGTGGGAGGGACCTGGTGGGAGACGATTGAATCATGGGGGTGGGTCTTTCCCGTGCTGTTCTTGTGATAGTGAGTGGGTCTCACGAGATCTGATGGTTTTAAAGGACAGGAATTTCTCTGCACAAGCTCTTTTATTTTGCCTGCTGCCATCCACATAAGATGTGACTTGCTCCTCCTTGCCTTCTACCACGATTGTGAGGCCTCCCCAACCATGTGGAACTGTAAATCCAATTAAATCTCTTTATTTTGTAAATTGCCCAGTCTTGGATATGTCTTTATCAGCAGCATAAATATGGACTAACACAGTAAATTGGTACCAGTAGAGCGGGGTGTTGCTGAAAATATCCTCAAAAATGTGGAAGTAACTTTGGAACTGGGTAACAGGCAGAGGTTGGAACAGTTTGGAGGGCTCAGAAGAAGACAGGAAAATGTGGGAAAGTTTGGAACTTCCTAGAGACCTGTTGAATGGCTTTGCCCAAACTGCTGATAGTGATATGAACAATAAGGACCAGGCTGAGGTGGTCCCAGATGGAGATGAGGAACTTCTTGGGAACTGGAGTAAAGGTGATTCTTGTTATGTTTTAGAAAAAGAGACTGGCAGCATTTTGCCCCTGCCCTAGAGATTTGTGGAACTTTGAACTTGAGAGAGATGATTTAGGGTATCTGGCAGAGGAAATTTCAAAGCATTCACGAGGTGACTTGTGTGCTGTTAAAGGCACTCAGTTTCAAAAGGGAAACAGCATAAAAGTTTGAGAAATTTGCAGTCTGGCAATGCAATAGAAAATAAAATTCCATTTTCTAAGGAAAAATTCAAGCCAGCTCCAGAAATTTGCCTAATAACGAGGAGCCAAATGTTAATCCCCAAGACAATGGGGAAAATGTCTCCAGGGCATGTCAGAGGTCTTCACAGCAGCTTCTTCCAGCAAAGGCCCAGAGGCCTAGGAGGAAAAAATGGTTTCCTGGGCCAGGCCCAGGGTTCCCATTCTGTGTGCAGCCTAAGGACTTGGTGCCCTGCCTCTCAGCCACTCCAGCCATGGCTTCAGAGGGTGCAAGCCCCAAGCCTTGGCAGCTTCCACATGGTGTTGAACCTGTGAGTGTAGAGAAGTCAAGAATTGAGGTTTGGGAACCTCCACCTAGGTTTCAGAAGATGTATGGAAATGCCTGGATGTCCAGTCAGGAGTCTGCTACAGGGTGGGGCACCCATGGAAAACCTCTGCTAGGGCAGTGCGGAAGGGAAATGTAGGGTGGCGGCTCCCACACAGAGTCTCCACTGGGGAACTGCCTAGTGGAACTGTGAGAAGAGGGCCACCGTCCTCCAGATTCCAGAATGGTAGATCCACCAACAGCTTGCACCATGCACCTGGAAAAGATGCAGACACTCAGCACCAGCCCATAAAAGCAACCAGAAGGGAGGCTGTACCCTGCAAAGCCACAGGGGCAAAGCTACCCAAAACCATGGAAATTCACCTCTTACCTCAGCATGACCTGGATGTGAGACATGGAGTCAAAGGAGATCATTTTGGAACTTTAAGATTTGACTGCCCTGTTGGATTTTGGACTTGCATGGGGCCTGTAGCCCCTTTGTTTTGGCCAATTTCTCCCATTTGGAATGGCTGTATTTACCTAATGCCTGTACCCCCATTGTATCTAGGAAGTAACTAACTTGGTTTTGATTTTACGGGTTCATAGGCAGAAGGGACTTGCCTTGTCTCAGGTGAGACGTTGAACTGTGGACTTTTGAGTTAATGATGAAATGAGTTGAGACTTTGGGGGACTGTTGGGAAGGCATGATTGGTTTTGAAATGTGAAGATATGAGATTTGGGAGGGGTCGGGGTGGAATGATATGGTTTGACTCTGTTTCCCCACCCAAATCTCATCTAGTTCACATGTGGGAGGTACCCAGTAGGAGATTATTGAGTCATGGGGATGGGTCTTTCCCATGCTGTTCTCGTGATAGTGAATGAGTCTCATGAGATCTGATGGTTTTAAAAACGGGAGTTTCTCTGCACAAACTCTTTTATTTTGCCTGCCACCATTCATGTAACATGTGACTTGCTCCTCCTGCCTTCCGCCATGATTGTGAGGCCTCTCCAGCCATGTGGAACTGTAAGTCCGGTTAAACCTCTTTCTTTTGTAAATTGCCCAGTCTTGGGTATGTCTTTCTTTATCAGCAACATGAAATATGGACTAATACAGCTTTATTCATAATTGCCAAACCTGGAAGCAACCAAGATGTCCTTCAGTAGGTGGATAAATCATGGTACATTCAGATAATGGAATATTCAATGCTTAAAAAAAAATGAGCTGTCAAGCTATGGAAGAACCTTAACTGCATATTACTAAGTGAAAGAAACCAGTCTGAAAAGGCTACATACTGTAGGATTCCAAATATATGATATTCTGTAAGAGACAAAATTGGGGGACAAATAAAATCATCAGTGGTTATCAGGGGTTAGAAAGAGGGAAGGATGAACAGGCAGAGCAGAGGAATTTTAGGGCAGTGAACCAATCTACATGATACTATAATGGTGAATACAAGTCATTGTACATTTGCCCCAACCACATAGAATATAGGACACCAAGAGTGAGCCCTATGGTAAACTGTAGATTTTGGTTGATCTTGGTGTATCAACGTAGGTTTATCAATCGTAACAAATGTATGACTTTGGTGTTGGATGTTAGTCAGGGAGGCTGCATATGTGTTGGGGTAGAGGATGTGTAAGAGCTCTTTTTACTTTCTGCACTATTTTTCCATGAACTTAAAACTTCTCTAAAAATAAAGTCTATTTTTAAAAATGTATGTCATTCTAAGCTACTGACTTTTGGAGTGGCTCATTACATAGCAGAAGCTAACTGATACACTGGGTCAAACCTTGGGTGGGGAGGAGAATCAAAGGGAAATTGAGTCTCTGTCACTTCAGAATTCAGATACACAAATGAGAAAACATGCAATAAAATGACCATGACGGAATTCAGGAATAAGTTATATCCACACCTATAGTTTGGCTTATTAGTTAAAACCAGACAACAAGCCGAGTCTAATAATTTTACAAGGACACACTTCACCAGCCCCATTGCATGCTGTTTTAATTCCTTCCTGATTGTTAGGGAAATGAATTACTTCCACTGAGGCTTGGCAACAAAATTCATATTTCTAGAAGCTTCAAAAATGGATTACAATAGAGTAAATGCAATTCCTAGGTTTACTTTTAAAGAGGCAGAGGGGATGAGATGTTTCAGCCTGAGCAGCTCAGCAGGTCCTTGTCCTGCTCCCACCACCTGATCAGTACAGTCCCATGCCATCTGCACCAAAGAGGGGAGAAAAGGTAATACTGAAAGGGTGGCTTATCCAGAATCATTTATTTGGTTCTTTGGAATGAGTGAGCTCACCACCGCTCTACTGCCTCCCCTCCACCCACCTTGCTCTCTGTCTTCTTCTCACACACCAGTGAGCACAAATTGGGCCCAGTCTCTTATTAAAAGACCCTGACACTGATAACAAGGATTTCTCTGGATGTCAGGGATCATGTGCTGAGATAATTGCCGTGGAAGGTAAGACAAGAAAAATTTCCTGTAGATGAAAAACTGAAGTTGGGGATTCTGAGATCAGATCCAGCTCCAGCAAGTTGGGTCCTGATGGGCGTGCAGGCTAAAATCCTTATCGAACTCTGCAGCAGACTCTGGGAGTCAGAGATGAGGGGGCACAGAGCACATCTTATCAGCACAATGTCCTGAATTGTTAAGAATTCCATCAAGGCCATTAATTAGCTACTAACCATATGCCTCTTGTCTTTGAATGTGCTTCCTAATCCAACATGAAAATGACAACTAAATTCCAGACTGATCCTGAAGCTGAACTGCTATACCTGATTCACTTTATTCGTAGTCTCCTTCCCATTCATAGGACAACCCAGGGAGATGAAGCGATTTACCCTGGACCAGTGGTGGGACAGCTCTGCCCACCATGCGCTCACACCCTGCAGAGAGGACAGGAACAATTGGAGAAGCTGTGTCTATACATTTTCAGACATTTCTCTGGTTTCAATGAAACAATATTTCAAGGGGTAGACTTCCCCAAATTCTCCACTTGTGACTATATGGGTCAACAAATGGGAGGCATTAGGCTGAAATTAAGTGTGCTTTTTTAATAGTAAAAATAGTGATAGAGGAATAGAAAGGTGTGTTACTATTTTGCCCCACACCCAAAGTCACACCATGATATTGAAACATTTTTTTAATTGCATTGTTTCTCTTACCAACATCAATAACATGCTGACAAAGTAGCTGCTGGCAAGAACACAAAGCAGCTTGAACTACAGTGCTGGTGGGAGTGCAAAATGGCTCAGGTCATTTTTCAGCACCTATATTAGAAGTCAGCACCTACATTAAGAAATTGGCTACAGCTCAGACACAGAAGTGTTTGTGCCAATTATCAGTGGGAATGGTGACAGAAGGCTGCACCCAGGTGCTCACGTGCCTTGGCTCAAGGGATGAAAAGTCACCTGTAAAGATGGCCATGCCTGTGGAACCTTACTGCTGGAAGCTCTGGATTGCATTCTACCACCAACTTGTCCAACTAACAAACCCTTGAGTCTGCCCCTCAAGAATGTCCACAGTATTGGTGGTATCAATACTGCCCCTGTGGGCCAAATGGAGACTGGTGCTCTCAAGCCTAGAATGGGTACCGCACCTTTGCTCAAGTCAACATCACAACTGAAGTCTGCTGAAATGCACCATTAAGCTTTGAGTGGAGCTCTTCCTGGGGACAACGTGGGCTTCAATGTCAACAACATGTCTGTCAAAGATGCTTATTGTGGCAACCTGGTTGGTGACAGCAAAAAGGACCCATCAATGGAAGCAGCTGGCTTTACCGCTCAGGTGATTATCCTGAACCATCAAGGCCAAATCAATACTGGTTGTGCCTCTGTGCTGGATTGTCACATGGCTCATATTGCTTGCAAGTTTGCTGAGCTGATGGAGAAGGTTGGTCACCATTCTGGTGGGAAGGTGGAAGATGAACCCAGATTCTTCAAATCGGGTGATACTGCCATCGTTGATATGGTTCTGTGTGTAGAAAGCTTCTCTGACCATCTTCCGGGTCCCTTTGCTGTTGATAATGTGATACAGACAGTTGCTGTGGACGTCATTAAAGCAGTGGACAAGAAGCCTGCAGGAGCTGGCTAGGCCACCAAGTCTGCCCAGAAATCTCAGAAGGCCAAATGAATATTAGCCCTAATACATGCCACCCAAGTCTTAATCAGTGGTGGAAACAGTCTTAGAACTGTTTGTTTCAATTCGACATTTAAGTTAACAGTACAAGACTGGTGAACAATAAATGCATCATAAAACCTCCAGAAGGAAAGGAGAATGTTTTGTGGACCATTTGTTTTTGTGTGTGTGACAGTTTTTTGAAGTTATTGGTTTTTAACATCAGTTCTTATTAATCAGAATCAATTTGACCAAACGTCTGTCACAGGATTTTGAGACCCGTGAAAACAGTGTGGAATGAGGACAAAAAGGTCCAGGGTGACAAAATTAACCTAAAATTACATTTTGCATGTAGGAGGGAACAACGTTTTTTAATGATTGTTTTCATTCATTGGGTGAAAGCAGAAGCATTGAGTTAGATTTAAGTGATCACTCCTAAATCACTGTCAGACCCCAGAGAGCCAAGTGAGCTCCCCCAGGAACCAGTTGGACATCAGGGGACAGTGGGCATTGTTGCCTGCCTGGCACCTCCTCCACTTTTTGCCACAGTGTCTATCTTCTCCTTTGGGGTGCTCCCTTGTCGCCACCCCATGTGGTCCTATCAATCAAGTTTCTGCCCACTTACCCACCGAAGCCCTGGGAACATGTCCCAAGTCAGGCCAGTGCTCCCCAAGAAATCTGAATCTTGAGCCAAATGACACAAAGAACAACAATAACAAAGTCAGCAAAAATAAAATGGTTCCCATGGTAGTCCCCTCAAATGACTGTCCATCAATCCCTGCTTCAGAGACTGCCCCCCACCCCTAGAGCTGCCCTGTTCCTGATGCTTTTGAGGTCTCATTGCAAAGCTCCTCCACCAAGCCTGTGAACTTTCTGACGCCCTTCTCATGGGTGGCTGTTCTGTTTAAGTTGGCTACAGTCTGTTTCTGTTGTTTGCCACCAAAGATCACTCGCTGGCATGCCAGTGCTGTAGTTGAGAGAGCCTTGCTTTTTTCCTATTGGGGTATGTTTTGGTTAATTCTTGCTAACCAGATCATGGGGTATGGTAGATCATTATCATAATGGCCCCTTATGAGTCCATGCCCCTTTACGATGTGGCATTGCTCTCCCTCCCATCAAGACTTCACCCTTGGAGTTTATTTCTGTACCTCCCTGCATATGAGCTGGCTTTGTCTATTATTTTAACCAATAAAATATCGTGGAAGTGATGTGTGTGGTTTCATGAGTCTAGGCCTTAAGAGACCTTGTTGCAGCTTCCATCTTCAACTTCTTGGAACCCTGAGACTGCCATGCTGTGAGGAAGCCCATGCTGGCCTCCCGGACAATTAGAGGCCATTTAGAGAACTGAGGTGTCCTGCAAACAGCCAGATGTGTGAGTGAGGGCATCTTGGACTCTTCAGCCCAGCTTAATCATAAGATGGTTAACAGTCATGTGTGTGTACCCAGATGAGACCAGCAGAGAAACTACCAAGATTGCCAACCCACAGAAATGTGAGAAATAATTAATGGTGTATTTTAAGCCACTAAATTAGCCAATCAATTGATGAGGAAAGAAATGGAGCACAGGACACAGCAGCTATGAAACACTAGTAGCAGTGGCAGCAGTGGCGGCAGCATCATGTGCAGGGCTAGGGTGTGTATATGCATGTGTGCAGGGCAAACTGGAGTGGAAATGGACTCCAGCTGCAAGAAACAGTCAATATGTTAATGGTGGAGGATGTCCAGGTTCTTGGCATCTTCAACAAAGAATTGGACACAACGCACAAACAAAGAAAGGAAGGAATGAAGGGTTTTATTAAAAACGAAAGTACACTCCACAGTGTGGGAGCAGGCCTGAGCGCAGGGGCTCAAAGGCCCTGTTACAGAGCTTTTGTGAGTTTAAATACCCTCTACTTGGGGCACACCCTATGTAAATGAAGAGGATGAAGTAAAGTTACAAAGTCATATACGGCGTACGCCCTTTGGTTATTTCTGTGGTTTACAATAACTAACGTAACTATAATTGTGATTGGTAACATATACTTAGACATTAGAATTTTAGAAATCCTATAAAATTTCAGAATATATATTAGTATTATTCACAAAAATGTAACCTAAAGAAGATTGAGCATCATTTTGGCAGTCCCAGGTACCTAAACATGTCAAATAATCCTGTTTACCTCTCTTTTCTGGACATTTCAGGGGCCTTCTGAAGTATTTGAAAAGTCAGGTGCCGGGGAAGACAATTTTGAAACTGAAGTTTGATTTTGAGAATTCCAGATGACCACAAGTTATTTTTTTTTTGCCAAAATCATGACTCAGAAATTTTAAAGAAGCAAAAACCTTATAACCCTTTTGAATTTAGTCAACATATTCTCACAGAGAACCTCTTCTGCAAATTTAATTTTCACTATTTTTCCACAACTTTTTTGAACCTTAAGCTTTATCTAACGTAAAACAATCCTTTAAGCCTCAGCAAAAATTTACATTCCCATGCCTTCATATAACCTTTTACTAAAAAAAAAAAAAAAAAAAAAAAAAAAAAAAACACACACACACACACATACACACACACACTTTACTGTTCTTACACACCTTATAGACAATAAATTACAGAACAGAACTTCCTGAAGTTTTCAATCATGCAGTAGTTAAGTAAAAAGAAGTCCCTAATCTTAGGAAATACACATTAAGGTATTTAGAGGTGAGTAACCATTAGATATGTAAATTGCTCTCAAGTATGAAGGTAATTTATCCTTGAATGGGTTCAGGAAAAAATGTATATATGCAAAGGGGGTGGAAAGAAATAACAAATGGAGGAAAATGTTAGCAACAGGTAAATCTGAATAAAGTACATGGGATATATTTTGTACTATTCTTGAAACTTTTCTGCAAGTTCGAAATTGTTTTCAAATGAAAAGCTTTAAAGTAAACTTTTAAGTCATTTATCATAGTAGTTTGTAATCCTACATTCCTAGATATCCAGAGATTTTTCTCCTTATTTTTAATTTCTTCCATATTGTTGACCCCAAAATGCCAAAATCCAGTCTGTTATTCTTGTTAATACAGACTGATTTTCAGAGTGGTGAGTTTGCTAAAATGGGCGACCATCACCTTGAGGAGAGAGGGGCATCTGAAGCAGCCTGTGTAAGGAAATTGACCCTACTCTAGGTGGAGCCAAATGGGTGCTGGAGTTGGGGGGATCATGATTATGCCCAGGATCGTCACTCTCCAATCAAAGCACAGCCACTGCTTGGCTCCCTCTGGGATCCATCTTTAGGCAGGGAGGGCTTCCTCTTTCCATGTCCTCATGCAGAACCAGCCCTCTTCAGGAAGTAGTAGGAAATGTGGGGAGAACATTATTTGCCATGAGAACATTATTTGCCACGAGAACATTATTTGCCACGAGAACATTATTTGGAAACGTGGGGAGAGAATTATTTGCCACGAGAACATTATTTGCCACGAGTGCTCCACGAGGCATTTCTGTTTCCTTGTTGAGCAGCAACACTTGCATCGATGTGTGCCAGAAAGAAAACCAAAACCTGAATAGAGTCTCATAGCCAGGGAGTCCCAGCAGGACCCCCCCCCCCCCCTCATGCTCTCTCACTCCTGATCTGACCTCAGCCCATGGCTAGTGAAACCCATATCTGGAGTCAAGGGTTTGGAGAGAACACAGCCATAGCGAGCACAGTCGTCCACTTCCAGCCCCCTGCTTCCCTCCACTGTGACAGCATCAGCGAAGCAGCTGGTATCTCACTGTTCCTGTTCACAGGAATTATTGTCTTGAAGCCTCACAGCAACCTAATGAGGGAGGCAGGGCTGCCGTACAAATATGAGAGATGCAGAGGTCAAATGACTTGAAAGGGTCAGGCCTCTCGTAACTTGCACAGGATGGAAGCCAGACCTGCTTCTGGTAATGCTGAGCTCTGGGGCATAAAGTTTCCTACTTCATGCACCAAGCAACCCCCACTGACCATTTCCTTGAGTTCCACCCCATTTATTATACCACAGAGAAGGCAAAACCTATCCCTGTACTTGGCCCAGAAAAGGAAGACAAGACCCTTAGACCAAAGCCCATTTTCTCTGGAACACCACCAAAAATGGTGCAGGGCCTGGAGTGCTGGCATTGCCCTCAGATACTGCTCCAATGTAACTGAATAACCTGTTAACGGACAATAAGACTAAGATGAAAAAGGCTTGCAAGGTCTTAAATGGGGCATTATGTCTGCGTACTAGGCCTTCCTTGAGATTCTCAGGATACTCTGCTTCTCCAGGTTTGTTCTCTAGGTACACCTTGATATAAGCTGTCTGCTGTTGCCTGGACATCTCCTACATGTCCCAGACCACCAACCAAGCTTCCCTGGAAACTCTCCTCAGCTATCCCTTCTACCAAAAGCTTGGGAATTCTTGCTGGATCACCTCAGGAGACGTTGTTGCCACCTGAAGTACTCTCCACATTGTTGTGGCTGCATGTCTGTCTGTCCGTCCATCTTCTCAGCCGACTATAAATCCTTTGGTCAGGGCTCGGTGACATTTGTCCTTATGTGTCCAGAAACTAGCACAGTAACCAACATAGACTGTTGAATACATGAATGAATGAACAAACAAATTAGTGAGCCCCAGGATTCTTAGTTTTGAGCCATGGCCCAGTCACTTTCTTTGATCTTGAGCAAGTCAGTTGCCTTCTAGGTGGCCTCATCTGTGCTGTGGTGAAGAATCTTCTCTGGCACATATCTGTTCCAGAAAAAAAGTAACAACTGCTAGAGCATTTTCAAATGCAAGATACCATTGCCACGTGCATTATCCTTATGGTTTTAAGGAAGAAGGGCATGATCAAAGAGTTTTGTAAGGTGGAAGGCACAATGTAAAAGCTAGTCCACCTCTGGTTCTCAGCCTCAGCTGCTCATCAGAGACATCTAAGAAATCTCACTGGTTTTGGGTGCAGCCTGGGCACCAGGATTTTCAAAACTTCCCCAGGTGACTGTAATATGCAGCTTAGATTGAGACCTCTGGTAGACTCAGACATGTGATGCTTGCCACTCTCCTGTTCGGAATAGACTAAAGCAGTGGCTCTCAAAATTTAGGCACATTACTATTAGCTGGAGGCTTGTTAAAACCGAGATTTCTGGAAGGAGGGGGCAGAACAAGATGGCTAAATAGAAGTCTCCAGCGATCGTTCCCCCACCTGTTTGAAATGCTTGTTCCCCAGTGCCGTAACAAAATTGCACTTGAACATAAATTTAATTTACTCATCAAGGCCATTTTTACTTTCTGCAGAAAGGGTACACTCACCAGCAGTTTTGCCACAAGAGTACACCGGAAAAAGGAGACAGGGTTATTTATAACTTAAAGTGTCCACCCTACTTCCGTGTCTGGTTTCCATTGGCTGGAACGGGACCTCACATTCTGTATTTGTCCCAATTGGCTAGCAACTTAGAACTTTTTTAAAAAGGCAAAGCCAGAGGAGAATAAAGGAAGGAGGAAGTAATTTGTGGAATGCTGAGAAAGGTAAAAACACCTTCAGATAAGGAAGAGGAACAGACTATGACCTAATGTTTGCTTGGGCCAGTGTAAGCATGCCAGGGCAAATATTTAGGCTAAATTGTGGGAGCTAAAAACATAAAGTACATTGATTTCTTTATCACGGCTAGCAGATGTTTAAGAATGTTAGCACAGGTCTTTGAATGAATTTTGCTTCTAAGAGAAGTTACCATTTACTCCTAATGAAATGGGGAGGAAAGTCTTTGAAGAGGACCCTCTATTTTACTTTTTACAATTTCCCCCTCTGTTTATTTCATAATTCCTCTTCAAACTTGTTTAATATGTTTTGACTTAATTGCTTTGTTTGTCCTTCGAAAAGAAGTCATTTTTTGGCGAGCAGATATTTAAAAACATTAGCACAGGTCTTTGAATAAATTTTGCTTCTAAGAGAAGTTACTATTTATTCCTAGTTAAATGGGGAGGAAAGTCTTTGAAGAGGAAGCTCTACTTTACTTTTTACACACACAACAGAGGAACACCAAATTGAACAACTATCAACACAAAAAGACACCTTCATAAAAAGCAAAAATCAGGTAAATGATCACAATACCTGGTTTAAACATCATATGAAGGAAAGAGGCACTGAAGAGGGTAGGAAAGACAGTCTTGAGTTGCTTTTATCAACGCTCCCCTATCTCCTGGCAATAGCCATATGGTGCAGAGAGAGCATCTGTGCACTAAGAGGAGGGACAGCGCAGTGATTATGGCACTTTGCATTGAAACTCAGTGGTGCCCTGTCACAGTGCAAAGCAACACTGGGCAGAAATCAGCTAACATTTATGGAGAGAGCTTTTAGACCAGCCCTAGCCAGAGGAGAATCGCTCATCCCAGCGGTTGAAACCTGAGTTCCAGCAAGCCTCACTGCTGTGGGCTAAAGTGCTCTGGGTTCTAAATAAACTTGAAAGGCAGTCTAAGCCACAAGGACTGCAATTCCTGGGCAAGTCTTGATGCTGTGCTGGGCTTGGAGTCAGTGGACTTGGTGTGCACATGACTTAGGGAGGCAACAGCTAAGGGAGTATTTGCATGTCCTCCCTCAACCCCAGGCAGAGAAGCTGATAACTCCAAGAGAGATTCCTTCTCTCTGCTTAAGGAGAGGAGAGGGGAGAGTGAGGAGGACTTTGTCTTGCAACTTGGACACCAGCTCAGCCACGGTAGACAGGGCAATAGGCATTCTAGGCCCTAGCTCCCAGATGACGTTTCTAGACACAGCCCAGGCCTTAAAGGCCTTCAAGGGAAGGACCCAATCCTGACAGGATTTATGACCTGCTGACTAAAGAGCCCTTGGACCCTGAATCATTGGCAGTGGTAGCCAGGCAGTACTCACCACAGGCCTTGGGTGAGACTCAGAGCCATACTGGCTTCGGGTGTAAATCAGCATACTGCTGACTGTGGCAGCTATGAGCAAAGTCTATTTCAGCTTAGAAAAGGAGGGAAGAGCAAAGGGGAGTTTGTCCTGCAGCTCCACCACAATGGAGTAGAGAACCAAGCAGGTTCCTGGGGCTGCTGATTCCAGGCCTTTGCTCCTAGACAGAATTTCTGGACCTGCCCTGGGCCAGAGGGGAGCCCACTGCCCTGAAGGGAGAGTCTCAGGACTGGCAGCATTCACCACATGCTGACTGGAGAGCCCTTGGGCCTTGAGTGAACATCAGCAATAGCCAGGCACTATTTACCATGGGCTGTGGTAGTGGTGGCCATAAGAAGAGACTCCTCTGCTTGAGGAAAGAGAAGAGAAAGGTGGGAAGGACTTTATCTTGGGGCTTTGGTGCCAGCTCAGCCACAGAAGAACAGAGCACCAGGTAGATTCCTAAGGTTCCCCACTCCAGGCCCCGGCTCCCAGACAGCATCTCTGGGCGGCTCCCAGGCTTGGGGAACTCATTGCTCTGAACTAAGAGACACATGCCTGGCTGGATTTGCCACCTGCTGATTGTGCAGCCCTTGGGCCCTAAGTGAACGTCGGTAGTAACCAGGCAGTGGTTACTGCAGGCCTTGGCAAGACCCAGTGCTGTGCTGGCTTTGGCTGTGACTCTGTTGTGGTGACCATGGCGGTCCTTGTGTCATCCCACTCCCAGCTCCAGGCAGCTCAGCACAAGGGGAGAGACTTCATTTGTTTAGGGGAAAGTAAAAGAAAAGAACAGAAGTCTCTGCCTGATAATCCAAAGAATTCTGGATCTTACCCAAGATGACCAAGGCAGTACCTCTATGAGTCTGCAAGAGCCACAGCATTACTGCGTTTAGGGTGCCCCTAAAGCAGATATGGTTGCAGTGACCAAAGACTTAAATCACAACACCTAAGCCCCTTTGAATACTTGGAAAGCCTTCTCAGGAAGAAAGGGTAAAAGCAAGCCCAGACCACAAAAACTGTCATCAATACCTAACTCTTTAATGCCTAGCCACCAACAAACATCCACAAGCATCAAGACCATCCAGGAAAACATGACCTCACCAAATGAAATAAATAAGACACCAACAATTAATCCTGGAGATACAGAGATATGTGACCTTTCAGAGAATTCAAACAGCTGTTCTGATGAAGCTCAGTGAAATCCAAGATAACATGGAAGAGGAATTCAGAATCCCATCAGATACATTGAACAAAGAAATTGAAATAATTAAAAGAATTAAGCAGAAATTCTGGAGCTGAAAAATGCAATTGACATACTGAAGAATGCATCAAAGCCACTTTCTCTTTCGGTCTCTCCCTCCCTCCCTCTCTCTCTCCCCTTCTCCCTGTCTCTTTCTCTCTTTTTTGAGACTGGGTCTTGCTCTGTCACCCAGGCTCTCTCTATCTCTCTTTTGAGACAGGGTCTCGCTCTGTCACCCATGATTGCAGTGGTGCAATCATGGCTTACTGCAGCCTTGACCTCCTGGGCTCAAGTGATCCTCCCCACTCAGCCTCCTGAGTAGCTGGGACTACAGGTGTGCACCACAGTGGGCTAATTTTTTTTGTCGTTGTTTGTTTGTTTTATAGAGGCAGGGTTTTCCCTTGTTGCCCAGGCTGGTCTCAAACTCCTGGCCTCAAGCAAACCACCTGCCCCAGCCTCCCAAAATGCTAGGATTACAGGCAGGAGCTGCCAGGCCCAGCCCAGAGTCTATAAACAGCAGAATTGATCAAGCAGAAGAAAGAATTAGTGAGCTTGAAGACAGGCTATTCGAAAATACACAGAGAAGACAAGCAGAAAGAATTTTTTTAAATGAAGCATGCCTACAAAATCTAGAAAATAGTCTCAAAAGGGCAAATCTAAGAGTTATTGACCTTAGAAAGGAAGTAGAGAGAGAGATTGGGGTAGAATGTTTATTCAAAGGGATAATAACAGAGAACTTCCCAAACCTAGAGAAAGATGCTAGTATTCAAGTACAAGAAGGTTATAGAACTCCAAGTCAGTTTAACCCAAATAAGACTACCCCAAGACATTTAATAATCAGACTTCCAAAGGTTAAGGATAAAGAAAGAATCCTAAAAGCAGCAAGAGAAAAGAAACAAATAATATACAGAAAAGCTCCAATACATCTGGTAGCAGACTTCTCAGTGGAAACCTTACAGGCCAGGAGAGTGGCATGACATATTTAAAGGGCTGAAAAAAAAGCTTTCATTCTAGAATAGTATATCCAGTTAAGATATCCTTCAAACATAGAGAAAAAATAAAGACTTTCCCAGACCAAAAAAAAAAAAAAAAAAAAAAAAAGAAAAGAAAAAGCTGAGGGATTTCATCAACACCAGACATGTCCTACAAAAAATGCTAAAGGGAGTTTTTCAATCTGAAAGAAAAAACATTAATGGCCAATAAGAACTCATCTAAAGGTAAAACAAAACAAAACAAACCAACAAAAAAACTCCCTGGTAATACTAAGTACACAAAAACACAGAATATTATAATATTGTAATTGTGGTATATAAACTACTTCCATATCTTGAATAGAAAGACTAAAAAGGGTCCTATCAAAAATAATAACTTTTCAAGACGTAAACAGTATAATAAGATATAAATAGAAACAACAAAAAGTTAAAAAGTGAGGGGACGAAGTTAAAGTGTAGAGATTTTATTAGTTTTCTCTTTGCTTGTTTGCTTTATGCAATCAGTGTTAAGTTGTCATCAGTCTAAAATAATGGGTTATAAGATATTATTTGTAAGACTCATGGTAACCTCAAATCAAAAAAACATACAATAGATACACAAAAAAATAAAAATCAAGAAATTAAAACATCACCTGAGAAAATCACCTTCACTAAAAGGACGACTGGAAAGAAGGAAAGAAGAAAGAGAAGACCATAAAACAATCAGAAAAACAAATAGCAAAATGGAATAAGTAAGTCCTTACTTATCAATAATAACATTTAATGTAAATGAACTAAATTACCCAATAAAAAGACATAGAGTAGCTGAATGGATTAAAAAACAAGACCCAACAATCTGTTGCCTACAAGAAACACACTTCAGCTATAAAGACACACATAGACTAAAAATAAAGGGATGGAAAAATGTATTCCATGCCGATGAAAACTAAAAAAGAGCAGGAGTAGCTGTTCTCATGTGAGACAAAATAGATTTCAAGACCAAAACTATAAAAAAAGACAAAGAACATTATTATATATTTATAAAGAGGTCAATTCAGCAAAAGAACATAACAATTCTAAATATATATGCACCCAACACTGAAGCACCCAGATATATAAAGCAAATATTATTAGAGCTAAAGAGAGAGACAGATCCCAATGCATTAATAGCTGAAGACTTCAACACCCCACTCTCAGTATTGGACAGATCACTCACACAGAAAATCAGCAAAGTTAAATTGAACTTAATCTGCACTACAGACCAAATGGACCTAATAGATATTTACAGAACATTTCATCCAATGGCTGCAGAATACACATTTTCTTCCTTAGCACATGGATCATTCTCAAGGATAAACCATATGTTAGACCACAAAACAAGTATTAAAACATTAAAAAACATTGAAATTATATCAAATATCTTCTCTGGCCACAATGTAATAAAACTAAAAATCAATAACAACAGTAATTTTGGAAATCATATAAACACATGGAAATTAAACAATGTGCTCCTCAGTGACCAGTGGGTCAACAAAGAAATTAAGCAGAAAATTTGGCCAGGCACAGTGGCTCATGCCTGTAATCCCAGCACTTTGGGAGGCTGAGGTGGGCAGATCACTAGGTCAGGAGATCGAGACCATCCTGGCTAACACAGTGAAACCCCGTCTCTACTAAAAATACAAAAAATTAGCTGAGTGTGGTGGTGGGCACCTGTAGTCCCAGCTACTCAGGAGGCTGAGGCAGGAGAATGGCATGAACCTGGGAGGCGGAGCTTGCAGTGAGCGGAGATAGCACCACTGCACTCCAGCCTGGGCAACAGAGCAAGACTCTGTCTAAAAAAAAAAAGAAAAGAAAAAAGAAATTAAGCAGAAAATTTAAGAATTTCTTGAAACAAATGAGGATGGAAACACAACATGCCAAAAACTATGGGATACAGTGAAAGCAGTACTAACAGGAAAGTTTATAGCAATAAGCATCTACATCAAAAAAGTAGAAAAACTTCAAATAAACAACCTAATGATGAATCTTAAAGAAATAGAAAAGCAAGAGTAAGCAAAATCAAAAATTAGAAGAAAAGAAATCATAAAGATCAGAGCAGAAATAAATGAAATTTAAATTAAAAAAATACAAAAGATCAACAAAAGGAAAAGTTGATTTTTTGAAAAGATAAACAAAATCAACAAACCCTTAACCCAACTAAGAAAAAAGAAGACTCAAATAAACAAAATCAGAGATGAAAAAGGAGACATTGCAACTGATACCACAGAAATTCAAAGGATTATTAGAGGCTACTATGAGCAACTATATATCAATAAACTGGAAAACCTGGAAGAAATGCATGAATTCCTAGACACATACAACCTACCAAGATTGAACCATAAAGAAATCCAAAACCTGGACAGATAAATAACAAGTAATGAAATAAAAGCCATAATAAAAAATATCCCAGCAAAGAAAAGCCTGGGACCCAATGACTTCACTACTGAATTTTACCAAACATTTAAAAAACTAATACCAATCCTACTCAAACTATTCCAAAAAATAGAGCAGGGAATACATTCAAAATTATTCTGTATTGCCCTGATACCAAAACCAGACAAAGACATATCAAAAAAATTAAACAACAGGCCAGTATTCATGATGAACACTAATGCAGAAAATCCTCAACCAAATACTAGCAAACCAAATTCAACAACACATTAAACAGATCATTCATCATGAACAAGTGGGATTTAGACCAGGGATTCAAGGATGGTTCAATATACACAAATCAATCAATGTAATATATCAAAGAAATAGAATGAAGGACAAAAAATTCATATGATCATTTCAGCATCATTTCAATTGATGCTAAAAAAAAAAAAAGCATTTGATAAAATTCAACATCCCTAAAAAAACCTGGGTATAGAAGGAACATATCTCAGCATCATTGATCATCCAAGATATGCAAATCAAAGCTACAATGAAATATCATCTCACCTCAGTTAATATGGTTTTTATCCAAAAGAAAGGCAATAACAAATGCTGGCAAGGATGTGGAGAAGAGAGGACCTTCACACTCTGTTGATGGGAATGTAGACAGTATAATCGGTATAGAGAACAGTTTTGAGGTTCCTCAAAAAACTAAAAATAGAACTACCACATGACCTAGCAATCCCACTGCTGAGTACATACCCAAAAGGAAGGAAATTGGTATATCTAAGAGATATTAGCACTCCCATGTTTACTGAAGCACTATTCACAATACCCAAGATTTAGAAGCAACCTGTGTCTATCAACAGGTAAACGGACAAAGAATATGTGGTACTTATACACAATGGAGTGCTGTTCAGCCATACAAAAGAATGAGATCTTGCCATTTGCAAAAACATGGAAGGAGTTGGACATCATTATGTTAAGTGAAATAAGCCAGGCACAGGAAGACAAACATTGCATGTTCTCACTTATTTGCGGAAGCTAAAAAAATTAAAACAATTGAACTTATAGAGAGATAGAGAGTACAATGATGGTTACCAGAGGCTAGGAAAGGTAATGGTGGGGAGGGCAGTGGGGATGGCTAATGGGTAAAAAAGTTAGAGAGAATGAATAAGATTTAGTATTTGATAGCACATCAGCGTGACTACAGTCAATAATAATTTAGTATGCATTTAAAAATAACTAAAAGAGTATAATTGGATTGTTTGTAACACAAAGAAAGGATAAATGCTGGAGGTGGTGAATACTCCATTTACCCCAATGTGGTTATTATGCATCGCATGCCTGTATCAAAATATCTCATGTACCCCATAAATATATATACCTACTATGCACCCACAAAAAATAAAGATAAACGAGTAAATACCTAGATTTCTTGGCTGCACCCTCAGTTTCTGATTCGGCAGGCTGGAGTGGGGAGAAGGGGAGGGATTCGAATGAGTGCAATGTCCAGTGCACAATCACAAGTAAAATAACCATTGTGTGAAGGTGCTGGTGACCAGTTAGACATGGCGCCACTGCTCAGCACCTCCTTCCTGCACTGGGTTGTGCTGGGGGCAGCATGGTGGGAGCAGGGCTATAAGGACAGGCTCTGGGACACGGTGGCCTGGCTTTGAATCCTGACACCACCACCTCCTAATGGAATGATTTTGGTTAAGTTCCTTTTGGGAGACAATTCTCTGTGGGTCTCTGTTGTTTATTCATAGCTTGCAAGCCATGGTATTGGCCACCTCTGCTCTAGGACTCTATTTCCAAGGATGTTTCTATAGTCAGCAGCCTTGGAAGACAGAGAATGGCTCTCCCAGGGCAAAGACAGAAGATTTGGATTCTCTACACTTGGAATTCTTCTGTAGCACAACCCACTGTGTGTGAAGGTGTCACCTGTTGAAATTAAGGTTAGGGAGCTGGCATAAACGCTGACACTAGATCCTGCTGTTGCTGTAATAAAGCTCAGCCCTGACCCTGACCCAGCGTCTCCTGTCTCCTGCCAGCACCCAGGACACTGCAGCAGACTAACTGTCTACTGGTTAGTAGAGTAAGATTCCAGACCCTTCACAGTTCCTGACAGTCACTTCATTTCTCTATCTCAACTTACTCAACTGTAAAATGGGAATAATGAAAGAGGTGTGGGGATTACAAGAGCTGACACAGGAACAGGTCTTAGACTAGCTTCTGGCCATGGTTATGGGTTCAAATTCAGTTAGTTATTTTATCTACTCTTGTAAGCAAATGTTTCAAACAAACATCATAATAGGGGACTCGAAGCCCAGTAGGTGAGGAGATAGCCTTATGAGGGACTCTGAATGAACTGAGGTTTCAAAAGCTCTGAGAGAACTTGAAGATGTGCACATGGGACAGTTACCACTGACAACTTCTAAAAATATTCTGAAGAGGCCGGGCGAGTGGCTCACACCTGTAATCCCAGCACTTTGGAAGGCCAAGGCGGGTGGATCACCTGGGGTCGGAAGTTCGAGACCAGCCTGACCAACATGGAGAAACCCTGTCTCTACAAAAAATTAGCCAGGCATGGTGACGCATGCCTGTAATTCCAGCTACTGGGGAGGCTGAGGTAGGAGAACTACTTGAAGTTGGGAGGCAGAGGTTGCAGTGAGCTGAAATCGCACCACTGCACTCCAGCCTGGGCAACAAGATCAAAACTCCATCTAAAAAAATTAAATAAATAAATAAATAAATAAATAAATAAATAAATAAATAATTCTGAAGAGAGGGGACAGAAAACTGAACATGTGAAAAAATCCCAGTTTCGACAAGATGGATCCCAGACACTGCAGACAGCCCAGTTAGATGTGGGCTCCTAAAATCATTCTAGAAGAGATGATTAAACAGATGGCTCATGAGCCTGTAGAAAAGAACACAGTGATCATTGGAAGCCAGAATGAATTAACAAATAACGCATTGTGCTGTACTAATAGTTTTTGACAGGATCATTGGATTAATCATCAAAATACTGTGAAAATAGCATGGCTTGATTTCAGCAAGAATGGGCAACATGGGAAGGAGGAATGCAGGTTGGATGGGAATTGAAGTAATGCACCTATTGATCTGAAAGAGGATTCCAAATGGAGTGCCAGCTCTGTCCTGTGAACTGTGTTCAGCCAAGACTTAAGAGACAGAGAAAGCATGTCCAGGGATGACTTAAAGCTGAGAAGAATCACCAAAGTGAAACTGGAAATATTTCAATAGACCAGACCACAGGCCCAGCCCAACAGGCATACGATCAGTTCTTCTTTTGGTTCTTCACTGGTGGAGGACAGTGGTTACATGGAATAAACCTGGAGGTTCAGTGACCTGCAGATGCAGGCTCAGTGGGAGCCAGAGATATGATGCAGCCACAGGAATGGGGACTGTTCACACTGTGCTGAATTTGAGCCTCCTCTTCCTTTAGCCCTTACGACCATGCTCCAAGTGGCAAGCCCTGCCTCCTTCTGACAGATGAGGGAACAGAAGCGTAGAAGGCTGAATAATTGAATAAACTGTCCTGAGGCCATGCAGCAGGTCAACAGCAAGGCCAGGATTAGACCCCAAGTCGTGCAACCCCATGGCCTGTCGAGACCACACCACCACTGCCCACATCGCGGGCCTTCGTCACACCACATTGACAGAGCTGCATCCCGTTCTCCAGGGTCGCTCTTCACATCACATGAGAAACTGCTGAAGAACTAGAACAAATCAGCCTGGAGAAGACAAGAAGTGGGGCATGATAGAGTCTAAATGCATTATCATGACTTACAAGATCTCTGTGCTCCAGGCCTTGCTCACCTATGAGGTCTGTCCCTGTTCCTCTACGTGCTCCCTCTCCCCCCAAGTCCAGTCCTACCGACCTGCGAGCAGATGTCGAAACGCCCCTCCTCTCACAACTTGTGGCAGCTCCGCCGGTTGTTTCACCCTCCTCTCTGCCCTACTGTCACCTGGCCAACTCTTCCTACCGAACTCTGCTCCCTTGGGAGGCCACCGTTTCAGACCCCAGCCTGGGTCCAAGCCCGTCTCTCTGCTGCAGGGGACTGTCAGCTGTGGCGTCCTCCACAGACCACCCCTAATGTATTTCCTGCTCAGTGATGGAGCCTCTAACTCATCCACCCTCAGGGAACATTCAAAAACAAGTTATTTTTAAGGCCCCTACAAATATTAAGCATATTATCAAAACTAACATAGTAATTTAGATTTAACGAACCTAAAATACTGTCATTGATAGATACTTTCCTAATGGGAATTTAAGGTTTTGTTTCCTAGAACCTCTAAAAATTCAATACGTTGGTGTCTGTACCCTAGGAGAGAATGAAAACCTCGGCTGCGGAAGACACACTTCCCTCAAAACAGGGCTTTCCCTCTTCCTTTCTCAGGCAGCCAGTGGGGAGCTCTACTCTTGATTTATTCCATGTTTTCTGAGATGAGGTTCTTTCACTCTATTTTTAAAGGACCCAAATCAACAATGAACAACAAATTAAGAATTCTTAAAGTGCCTGGCTGAAAAACGGCAGAAAATCTGACAAACCTGAGACAGAAAATATTGCCTCTCTGGCTTTAGAGTTACTCAAATGATATCATATCAAAGGAAACAGGGTGTTTGTGGAACTGTTTGTTCCTTATGATCAAATCAATGAAATGCCAAATTGTCCACATATACGTCAGCTGGTACCCATCTGAGTCAGGACACTGCTTAGTAGGGAAAATGTCCTCCCTGGGACCACTAACCATGAGGTGCTGCTATGGACGTCCAGCCCCCAAAGATGCCTTTATTTGGTCTGTTTTGTGTAGCCACAAGAGCTTGGTCTCCTATAAAGTAAACCACGAAAGGCAAGATTAAATGGGTCCTGCTATGCAGTGTTATCGGCAAGCACTCTGTTTAAAGTCCTGGGTCTGTGATCTGCCAAGACTTCTCAGAAAAGCCATACATGGTACGATTCTCCTCTCCCATCCTCATTCAAATGAGTTTTAATGGACAATAAACAGTATGCTTTATAAATAAGCAGAAAGCAGGAGGCAGAGAGGTTGGGAGAGACGTAAAGACTGAGAGATTTATTCTCCGCAAGAACGCCACCCAAAATCTAATTTTAGTTATTGGTTCCAAAGGAACTAGGAAAGGACCTTCAGGAGAGTAGATGGGGGTGGAAATTAACCACCTTTTTCAGGCAGCTGCAGATATTATGGGGTTTCTTCTTGAGCTTTCATTTTTCTCTATAACCTGGCCCTGTGGTTAGATCTGACCCTCTTAGGCCAGACTTTGGTGTATTCTCTGCTAGTTCTCTGATCCCAGGAGTTGAAAGTGATTTTCAGGATGATGGAAAAGCTCTCTTCAATCCAAAATGTTTACAAAAGTAGTAAACGTTTTCTTTTACCATGTTCCTGCGTACTGTGAGGGCGATGTTTTCATTAATCAAAGATGCCCCCTCACACACATAGGCTCAGAACTTCTGCTTTGGAATTTCCACTTTTGAATCATGTTGTTAGAATGCCAGAATCTACGTTAATGCAACTTACACCCGTTGCTCCTATTTTTTGTCCTGACCCAGCTTCTCTTCCACATCTTTCAAACATTTAGAGTTCTCCTCCCAGACGAAACAGCCCCAGCTCCTTCAGCTCTTCCTTCCCAGATCCTTCAGCAACATGACCACATGGTGCTCACTCTCTGGTTTGTCTCTGTCCCTTTAGAATGGGAGCCAGGAACTGGGCTGGGACCAACAAAGGCCTTTAGCATTTCACCAGCATCCAAATGTCATGATCTCTATGACAAAGGTCGTATCTCTATGCAATCCTCATTACCCCTTTCTACAAGGACAGGCTGCAACTGTTCAATAAGCATTAACTGGTGGCAATAAAATGCTGTGGTGGGGAAACATGACAGCTATCCAGCAAGCCAAACCCTACAACTGAGTTTATCAACGTGTGTAGGTTCAAGTAGCTTTAAAGTGAATTTGAATTCACTCTGTAAAACCCTGCTTAGATAACTCAAACAGCAGAGCTTCTGGGACCTCACTGCCCATACAGTTTAGGGAGCTGGCCAGGGTCTGCATCTGAGATGTAATGACTTCAAATCTAGAGGTTTAAACCATTGTGAATTATACTGGACCATCTGAAATGGTTTAGAACAAAGCAATCTGGCAGACCCTTTTCCAACTCTATATTCCAAGAGATGTGTTTTGAGCTTTTCTGTTTTCTACATTTTCTGATATATTATCATTTGAAGTAGATGACTGGGTCAGACTAGATGGATTCAGAACTTATTATAAAGGTCACGGAAGACAGAGTTTCAGCATTATAAAACTCACAAATAAGGATGTCTCTTCTAGATACAAAAATATTTTCCAGAGAGGATATATGTGAGCATTATTAGATATATAAAGCTATTAAATCATGCCAAAAAATGACTACTCTGAGTGTGCCACCAGTAGACTGAAATTTAACTGAGAAATTACTTTGGCAGAATGTGATTCTTGCTTCCCAGAGTGCTGGGTGTGGTGACTTGGATACATGGACAACCACGTAGCTACTGGATAAATGGTATCTGCACCACCCACCATGCCTTTCTCCACCTCCCAAAGGTGGATACACCAGATGTGGCTCCACACTTGGTCTCAGAACACTGTGGCCATTCTGAAACTGGACTCGCTTCTGACCCACACTCCCTTTTCCTGACGTCTCATTTCCAAGTACGATGTCGTCAATTGTAAACTGGATGGACAGGCTCCCACCTGGCCTCAGGAGCCTGTGTGGGCCAGTCAGAGAAGGCCTCTTGCAAGAGGCTTATTTGAAAAGAAGTGTAGATATGCACAGAGAGAGGTCAGACACACTGCATTTCTATGGACATCATCGTTATGCAGAAACATAGCAGAATCTGTTTGATAATAAAGTGGTTTGTTGAGATTTAGGATTTTATTATTATTTATCTTTAGAAAAAAGAGAAAATTTACAAGATGCAAAGGTCTCACACAATACATTATCACTGATGATTGCTCTCTTGACACTTCAACAAGGGCCCTGGCTTATGAATCAGCAATAAAAAGAACATGGACAGTGTGAGTGTGTTGGAGAACCCCTGCCATGGACACGCAGAATACACCACAGTGGACTTGATGACAAATGACGCTAGGCCAGCCTGTTCCAAAAGCAAGCCAAGATGTGGTAGAAACCAACAAAGCCTTTCTGTGGGGGCACAAGCGCATGCCTTCTACCACGTGCGCACCCACCCCCCGAGCCACCGGCAGTGCCCACTGCCTCATTCCACACAGCAACAACAGAAAATGACAAAACGGTCCTTTGGTGTTTTTTGCAGAGCCATTCAGGTTCCCAACTTCTTATTTCTGTCTTCCTCTTCATGTTTCAGTTCCAAATTCTTAAAGTAGTGTAGGTGCTTAGCATCTTGAATTTTTCAGGGTCCAGTTCTGCCCAATGATAACACACTAAAAAGACCAAAGAAGACATGCTATTAAGAAGGATCCCAATATTTGCCTTCAGATTCTATTAGCATAAGCATGTAAGAGTAACAAAGTAGCTGAAGATATGTTTTCAAGCTCATACAGCAACACCAGCATCAGTGTATCACTTCACTGTAAAACCTGCCGTGTTGCCATGTATAAACCCCAATATCTTCTCCTCAAAGAGTCTCCAGTTCATTACAGCTCCATTCTTAGAGCAAAAGACACCAAGCCAAGTATCTGAAAACACTTCTAAATGGCTTTTGCATCAAAGAGAAGTCACCAGGCAAATTAGAAAATATTTTGAAGTAAATGAAAACACAACATATCATAATTTGTGATATTCACCTAAGGCAGGGCTTAGAGGGAAATTCACAGCATTAACTACTTATATTAGAAAAGAAAAAGGTTATCAAATCAATAATCTGGGTTTCTACCTTAAGAAATTAAAGAATAAAAGCAAAGTAAACCCAAAACAAGCAGAGAAGGAAGAGAATAATAAGGAGCAGAAACTGATGAAATTTCAAACAGAAAAAAGCGAGAGAGAAAAAAGAAAAATAAAAATATCAATAAAATAGATAAGTCTCTGGCCAGACTTACCCAGAAAAGAGAGAAGACACAAATTATCAATACCAGGAATCAAAGAGGCAACGTCAGTACAGACATTACAGACATTAAAAAGATAAAAGGAATATATCATGAGAAACTTTAGACTCACAAATTAGACAACATAGATTAAATGAACAAATTCCTAGAAAAGAGATATAAAAGCATCATTTCCAAATCCTTTTAACAATGAGGGAGGTAGAGGGATGGGGAGCTTAAGGAAGTACAGGGACAGGGAATAAACCAAATGCTTAGTCTTGTGATATTTTAAATACCACTCAAAGGATGCCTGACTCTTTGGTACAGAAGTCCACGTGTCTCAGGTTTCCTTTTGTAATTCTGAGGCTACAACAAAAACCAGCTAATATTGCCAAGATCTGTGATGCACGCACTTGTCATCCAAGAGTTAAACTAAATCTAAAGCCTAACAGAGGAGTTTCTATTCCCTCAGATCTAGATTCTAGTTGGATGGACTTCAGTAAAAGCAAAAGATTTCAATAACAGTCGGTATGCCATGGCAGTGCCATTTCCATGGATGTGCTTCCTGATACACTCAGCGCAGGCCAAATTCTTAAGAAAGGGTTGTATCACAAGCAGATGCTTCCATAGACTAACAGCTCTCGTTCCCCTCCGCAGCTGGATAGCGAAGTCCCTGAGCATGACATGAGAAAGGCAAGCTGGAACCACAGCTAGCCCATGCTCCGCAGCTCTGTCTGCCACCATGTCCCCAAGGCCTACCCTCGTACCCCCAAACCCACCTGTAAGAGTCCTGCACACCTTCCTAAGAGCTTTCTAAAAGACAACCAGTGGGTGGAGAACAGACAACATCATTCCTGGGGACCATATTACTTTCAGTTTTTAGTTATTAGAAACAACTCATTTGTTATTATATTATGTGGATGATGTTAACCCAAATTAAGGACCTGGGGACTATTCATACTTCTTTCCCTACCTTCAATACCAATAACTGAAATTATGGAATTGTTCCCCACAATGACCTTTGAGAAACGTCATCTTCTTGGCACAGATTAAAATCTTTGTTTTTGAACTTAAGATGAGCTCTGGGATCCTGGATGAATGTATTTTTCTTTTACATTTACTTTAATTAAATATTCTACAATATTCTACATTTTTAATGCATTGTGATAATAAATTTAGTCTTCAAATATTTGATGTGCAGATGGAAATTATAAAGCTCACAGTAAAAGAATGACCTAGAGAAATGTTCAAGATATTCTGTTAAATGATAAAAGCAATTGCAACTTTGTAAAGTTAGAGAAACAGATGTAGAATTATCTGTTTAGAAAAACTGTTCCAAAACATTATGTTAATAATAATCATCATAGAATGATAAGGTGGCAGATGATTTTTATTTTCTTCTTCGGGTATTTTGGCATTTTTGATACTTTCTATGAGTGAGCGTTAACTTTGTAATAAAAAAATGGCTTTCAAAAGAAATTTTATATGATAAAGATGATTTAGAAATTTCTATTCCCTACTAGAGAAACACAGAACTGGAAGGGATCCTGAGTTTTGGCCAATGGATTCTCAAAGGTTTTAGGTAAACTTCCTAGGCATAAGAACTTTAGAAAGCATCTAACCCGAAGGACAAACCATTAGGTATACCTTTAGAAATAAGTGTGCTACTACCAGGAACACGAATGGGCTGGCCTAATCATAAGATCAGTGTTAGTACCATGAGTGATTTGTAAACTACATACAAGAGAGTTTTGGCCAGCAGTGGACACTGTTCCAACCGAAAGTCACTGCCCACTACAATACATGGATTGGTCAATAGACATTGCTCTCTATTTCTAGTCTCACTTGCCAAAAATGTCTCTTCCTATTTTCTTGAACTATAGAATAACCCAGGAGCCAGGGTGCTGGCCACCAACCGGGAGTAGCTGGAGACCATGCAGCTCACATAGCTGTAAGCATGAATGAAGAAGGTGGGAGTGAGCTATGTGTGAGGTCCATCTGCCAAATTAGAAGTGCTGAGCACAAGTCCTGTTCAAGCTAAACACATGGTTCTCCAGATAAGGGTGGACCACTGAGGCTTGAAATTCAGAAACCCTGGATAAGGGGTAATGTGCCTCCCTCTAAGAGCTACTGAAGGGATGATGTCTATTTCCAAATGCATGTACGTCACTTGAGCTACTGAGGACAGACATGACCCGGAGGCTGGGGACACCTGACAGGCAGTAATAAGAGGTGCCTGATAACTGAGCACCACAATTTCATAGTCTTATGAAAGAAGCTAGGGGAACCACCAGTTTCCTCCACCTGCTGTAGTTCTCTTTTACTGTCGTCAACCACCAGGGACAGTGAGGAACATCTCCAGTGAGGACAGCCCAGGACCAGAAGAAAGGAATCCCTTCACAGCCCATGTAAACACTAAATCCCTCAAAGACTTCCAACTGACCCACTTCTGGCTTCAGACCATTTAAGCAACCACAGGATGCAAGTGCTAGACTTAGAACACACACATGCCATAGATCTGTTCTCCAAATCACTGTTAAAAGAATCAATATTTTTTTTACCTATTTATTTCAGGTCTTAGCTGGTAATCGTGTCTGAATTCATTTACCTAGAAAAGTAAGGCTGTTCTATGCAAAAACATGAGAGTTGCTGGGAAGTTATCAATGCAGGCTTCACTCTGACCTTCTAGCACTGTTAGATTCCAGCAAGCTCCCTCCACTGAACTGTCAAAGCAGAGAATCTCTTCCTTTGCTTGAGAGCTGATGGTCCTGACTACACAGATGAGAACATGAAAATAATCATTCCTAATTATGAACAGAAAGCTTAATGCAATGCAATAAAACAAGCATGGGGAAAAATTCTTGTCACCTGAAAGTGGTAGGAACAAACTCTGATAGCAATTGGCTTTTATTTTTTGGCTCTAACTTATTCTCCCATCTATTATTTCCCATGTATATTGTATGTGTATATATATATATATCTCAAAGTCTTCTTCTTTTTTTTTTTTTTTTTGAGCCAGAGTCTCTCTTCATTGCCCAGGCTAGAGTGCAGTGGCGCCATCTCAGTTCACTGCAACCTCTACCTCCTGAGTTTGAGCAATTCTCCTGTCTCAGCCTCCTGAGTAGCCAGGATTACAGGTGTGCACAACCACACCTGGTTAATTTTTGTATTTTTCATAGAGATGGGGTTTCACCATGTTGGGCAGGCTGATCTTCAACTCCTGACCTCAGGTGATCCACCCACCTTGGCCTCCCAAAGTGCTGGGATAACAGGCATGAGCCACCACACCTGGCCAATGTCAGTCTTATAGTACAGAAAGTGGTTCAGATGATAGCGGTTCAAAATCATAACTTGATCCCTATAGGTTGGTGCTGTTTAGTTGAATTTTCTGCAATGATAGAACAGCAGCCACTAGCTGTATATAGCTAGTGAGCACTTGAAATATGGCTACTGTGACTGAGAACGTGAATTTTAAATTTTATTTAATTTTAATTTACATCTAAATAGCCACATGCAGCTAGTAGCTACTGTATTAGGGCACACTCTAAATTATTTGTAAGCCTAGCTCTGCACCTTAGCAATAGACAGAATCACTAATCATGGCCAGCTTCTTGCCAACTTATTTTCTAATAAATAATGGAGGTGGAAGCCTGTGCATAGAGAAAATCCAGTCCCACTACTGGTAAAGTAACATAACATGCCTACTCTGCATCAGTGAGGAAGCAAACCAACCTCATGGATAGCAAAAATCCAGAATGACACTTAAGGTTGGAACAGTAATCTCCAGGTAAGAAGAAAAAGAATGGGGCAGACAAAAATATTTGAAGAGATATTACTTAAAATTTCCCAAATGTATTGAAAGGCATAAAGTTACAGATTCAAAGTCAGTGGACCCAAAAAGATCCCCAGAATCAGACTGGGGCTCTGACACAGATGTTGGAATTACAAGACAGGGAACTTTTTAAAACTATGATTAATATGTTAAGGGCTCTAATGGAAAAGTAAACAACATGCAAGAACAGATGGGTAATGTAAGCAGAGAGATGGAAACTCCAAGAAAGAAACAAAGGGAAATAATAGAAATCAGAAACACTAACAGAAATGAAGAATGACTCTGATGGGCTCATGAATAAATTGGACACAGCCAAGGAAGAATCAGTGAGCTCGAAGACAGTCATTACAAACTTTCCCAACCAAAAATAAAGAGGAAAAGAATGGGAAAAAAAAAAAAACCAGACTATCCAAGACTGTGGAGCAATTGCAAAAGATGAGCCATGTATGTAACTGCAATACCAAAATGAGAAGAGAGAACAAAGAGGAAATTGTGGAAGAAGCTAGGGGAGCTAGGGGTATTGAAGTATTAATGGCCGAGAACTTTCCAAACTTAATGACAGACATTAAATCACAGATCCAAGAAGCTCAGAAAATATCAAGCAAGAACCACACCTAGGCATGTCATATCCAAACTACAGAAAACCAAAGACAAAATTTTGAAGAAGCTGGGGGCTGGGGGTGGGGTGAGGAGAACTCACCTTACCTACAGAGCAATAAGAATGAGAATTACAGGGGACTTCTCATAAGAAACTGCAAACAAGGAGAGAGAGGAATAAAAATTTAAATATTGAAAATGTTTAAATATTTCTTTCTCTCTCATGCCTTGGAAACTCAAAGCTGCTCCTCTAGGGCTGTGAGGCTCCTAGGGCTCTTTCTGTTTCTAAAGAAAGGCAAAAAAAAAAAAAAAAAAAAAAAAACACCAGTCTAGAAGTCTATACCAGCAAAATTATCCTTCAAAAACAAAGGAAAGGTCGGCCATGGGGGCTCACTCCTGTAATCCCAGCACTTTGGGAGGCTGAGGTGGGTGGATCACTTGAGGCCAGCAGTTCGAAAGCAACCTGGCCAACATGGCGAAACCCTATCTCTATAAAAAATACAAAACATTAGCCAGGCGTGGCGGTGCATGCTTTTAATCTCAGCTACTCAGGAGACTGAGGCACAAAAATCGCTTGAACCTGGGAGGTGGAGGATGCAGTGAGCAGGGATTGCATCACTGCACTCCAGCCTGGATGACAGAGTGAATGAGACTCCATCTCAAAAAAAAAAACTATTTAAGGTAATGACAGTGACAATGTATTGAGTGAGTATCGCATATGTTAAGTGAAATGAATGATAGCAATGTCACTGGGAATAAGTACACTGTTGTTATAAGGTGCCTGTTACAAGTGAAGTGGTAGAGTGTCATTCAGGGTGGACTTAGACTAATTAAAAATGTATACTGTAAACTCCAGGGAAACCACTAAAAAAAAAAAAAATTGGTTAAGTTAAAAAAAGATAACACTACCCAGAGACACAGCTAGTTTTATACCATGAAATACCAGCACACGGATGTGAGAATGTGGTATGAATGCTGATACAGGGAAGCAAAGCGAAGCTCGGAGAATGAGAGGAGTCCCTACCTTATATGGCGAAAAGAACAGTGAAAAGGGATTGAATACCTTTTCAACAGAAACACACACACACACACACACACACACACACACACACACACACACACTCAGCTGCTCTAGCTCATTAGGAAGAGGTGTGTTCAGCAAGGACGTATCTTACTATTCAGACAAAGGTCACATTGAAAAAGCAAACACATGGCAGCTTCCAAAACACTTTC
The DNA here is from genome assembly GCF_024542745.1 of Macaca thibetana thibetana. Taxonomy (NCBI): domain Eukaryota; kingdom Metazoa; phylum Chordata; class Mammalia; order Primates; family Cercopithecidae; genus Macaca; species Macaca thibetana. Next base: position 87,471,844 of record NC_065587.1, on the reverse strand, counting down.
TTGTTTGGTTTCAAGTGTGTTGCCATTTGAAGACAGAAATGTGGGGTGCCAGTCAGGAGCACACTCCTCTCGCACCCTCATTACAGCGGCTAAGTCAATACTCAAATGGGGCAATCCTTGACCCTGCAATCAAATCAGAAACCACATTCTTTTAGTGAGAGGTGGCCCTAGCGCCTTTAGTGGTGGCCAGAAAGGAGAAATAATAGAGCTGCATCCTCATAGAAAACCTCGAATCCTCCCAGCAAGGTGAGAGAGCCTGAAGGATTGAGACAGAGGACAAAAACACAAGTTAATTTTAGCAGTTTCATGTCCACTTGGTAAAATAAGAAGCAACATTTGCAATGTGATAGAGAAATGTCGATGCTCTGGAAATGTCCTCTGAACCATGAAGGGTTTTGAATCATTTTCAAAGAAAAATATGCCCAAGATCATGCAGTTTCTCATTCAATTTTCTTTTGCCTTTTCTTTCTCTCTCGTGCCTTGGAAACTCAAAGCCGCTCCCCTTAGGGCCTGCCAGATTCCCTAGAGATCTTTCTGTTTTGAAAGCAAAGCAAATGAAAAGTGCTGCTCCCTTCATCGTCAGGGGGTTGCTGTTGTTCTGGGGACCAAAACAAATGCCAGGGTCACCTTCTATCTGTCACTATTTAATCCAGCTCTCATAGATATCTGAATATTTGGTGGTGATTTTGTGGCCTACTGGGATGACAAATTTCATCAGAAGGGACAACAAAACCCATGGGCAACAAAAAACCCCAAATACATCATTGGAATACCAGTTGTCACTTGGTTCTGGTCCCATTTAGGGTCTTCAAATCCAGGAATATGGCTAAATTCTCGGAAGCAGGAGCACCCAGCCCCGCTCTGGTCCTCTGCTAGTTGTGGGCAGCTCTGAAAGACTCCTCCCTGCCTGGACATCTGTCCATGCCTGACACTGTCACTGCTGACTCTGATGTAAAGAAGTACAACTGGATGCCTATGGTAAACTGTCAATAAATGGTTTTCCTTGTGCATTTTGTCCAAAACACAGACAGTACCATATACATTGGTATAAACAAAACGTGGCCTCTGTCTTTTCATGGGCCGATCTAAACTTGTTCATGAGCCTCCATGCGCTGAGTAGCAATAGGGGGGTTCATGAGCATACAGACTCCATCTCACCTTAATGTCAACAGTACTCTGGGTCCACAGTGTCCTCCATGGCAGGGTGGCTGGTGCGGCTCGGCACCTGGGTCCTGGCACTGCACCACTGAGGGACGGCGGGCTACTTGAAGTTTGGTGTCTCTTGCTCAGGGACCCAGGGCCCTCTCTGGCTGACCTGGCCTCGTCTCAGTTCTCACCAGCACGTTTCACTTAGTCTCAGGTCTCATTAATGACAGACCCCTGCAAGTCTCATCCAGGAGGCCAGTGGAGGTCACAGCTGAGACCTGGAGGGACTGTCAGGGCTATGAAGAGCTGAGACCATGACCCCCGACCTCCTGAGGAAGCTGCGCCCTCATGGCCTCTGCAGCAGGCTCACCTCACCACTTCTACCTAGGACCCACAGTCAGCCACAGACCCAACAAAGCTTTCCTCCACACCCTCCACCAGGCAGAGGCGTGGAGCCTTCCCCACCCCACAGCGACGCTGGGCAGCACTCTCACAGGCCCCGAGGCCTGACGGTGTCTTGCCACCTCACTGAGTTGCAGCTGCCTCCTGGAGCCCTGGAGCCACCTGCACTGCTCTCCCTCCAGAACCTCCTTCACGGCTTCCAGGTTTCCTGCAACCCAACCCCCATTCCCCCACTCCAAGGATCCCAGCCTGGAGCACAGCCAGAACATGCCAGGGGCCTCCAGCTTCTCCTCCATCTGTCCCTCTGCTGCTTCTCACTGAGTCTCCTAACCTGAAGGCTGAGGCCAGCCAGGAACTTCCCTCCATCGCCCTCTTCCTCCCCTTTTGCCTGCCTCTTCCCAAGTTCATGGCATGGCTGCAGTGAATTTGACTTATAGGGAAGGAAGGGGAAGGAAAAACACAACTGCCTGCTCCTTTCCAAACACTGCCCGTGGGGTCTGCTCCCCCTGCTGCCTCCCCTCTGTGGCTGGCCCTGTTTGGCTGATTCACAATAGCACCACTGACCCCAAGTTCTATCCTACCCAATCTGCACTACCCTGAGAAGGAAATAAGTTTTTAAAATGTCATTAATGTGAGAGAAGCAAGAAGTAGATACCTACGAGTCCATGAGAATTTCCCTCATAAACTTAGATGTTGGGAAAAAATGTGCAATGTTCACGCCCTTCTCCTGCCCTTCTTTTTATGTGCTCAGTTTTCCTTCTATGAGCATGTTCTCCTCTACGTTCTGTGACACACGCAGTCACTGTCCCCTCCTCTGCCCATGAGACCCTTGGGTGTTTTTCTTGCCCACAGAATTAGCAAAATTACTCCCAGGCTACCCAGGGTCCATAGAACACTAACATCCATGGTGTATTCCCTACAGGAATTACTCTGAGGCCAAATCTAATGCAAATAGAAGTCTTTAAGTTGTTATGTTTTACAAGAATTTTAAAAGTAACAAAACCCTATACCCCTTCAGAGATTAAACCAAAGATTTTCAAAGCGCTGATCAGATATAAAGCAAAAATCAAGACATTAAATGTATAAAATGTATTAAGTTAATAATACAACCCAGGAAGGAATCGGTTAGGTGGTATTCGAATTTTTTTTTAATTTAATAATAAAAATTTTATTTGATAAACTACAATCTAGTTATGAAAAACAACCATTAACTCCTTCCATATCTCTTTTTTTTTTTTTTGGTAGTTTCAAGCCTTTTTTTTTTTTTTAATACTTTAAGTTCTAGGGTACATGTGTATAACGTGCAGGTTTGTTACATATGTATACTTGTGCCATGTTGCTGTGCTGCACCCATCAACTCGTCAGTACCCAACAACTCGTCATTTACATCACTTGGACTCGGGAAGGGGGACATCACACACTGGGGCCTATCATGGGGAGGGGGGAGGGATTGCATTGGGAGGTATTCAAATTCTTTAAGCTGTTTTGAAAATACAAACCTCCAAGGCACCTGTGAATTTGCGTGTGTGTGTGTGTGTGTGTGAGTGCCAGTGTGTTTAGCTTGGTAATCTGGGTCTGGTTGCTAGGAGACAGGGGCTTGTATGTTTCTCCCTCTCCCATTCATTAAGCTCATGATGGGAGTCTAAACATTCTAGTTGTTTGTTTGTTTTGTTTTGTTTGTTTGTTTCTGAGACAGAGTCTTGCTCTGTCATCAGGCTGGAGTGCAATGGCGCAATCTTGGCTCACTGCAACCTCCACCTCTCAGGTTCAAGTGATTCTCCTGCCTCAGCCTCCTGAGTAGCTAGGACTACAGGCGCATGCCACCATGCCCAGCTAATTTGTGTGTGTGTGTGTTTATTTTTTGTAGAGACAGTGTTTCATCATATTGGCCAGATGGTCTCGATCTCCTGACCTCGTGATCCGCCTGCCTTGGCTTCCCAAAGTGCTGAGATTACAGGCGTGAGCCACCATGCTCAGCCCAAGTTGTTTTGAACCTGTTGTTAAGGTCCCAATTCACTGCACGAAAGGCACAGTCTTCAACAGAACTGGAAGGAGAGACATGGGCCATGCCTGAGCATTAAGGCTGAGAAGCTGCCCTGAACCCCAGGAGTGGAAACTGCAGTGCCCAATCTGTTTTGCTTCTGGACCAAGTAACTACTAAAACTTGGATGTCAATCCCTGCACCTTTCATTCAAGGGACAGGAGCAGTGCTGGGATGCTGTCTCCGTCGTGCTCTGCTGTGAGCCAGGGAAGCCTGAGAAAACACAGAGACATGGCGGGGAGGGAACACGCCTGCTCCGGCCCTGCCCGGGCTGCTGGGGCCAGTTCCAGGCACCATGACTTCCACCTGCCTGCCTTCCACAAAGCACTGCTGAGGGAGATGAGTTTTCCTCCAATAGGAGAAAAACCATAGAACTTATTCACTGTCACCCAAAAGTCAGCAGGATGGAGATAAGACCTCAATGAGTTTCTGAATTACTGCTCAACCCACTTAACTAGCACAACTGAAAAAGTATCTTAAAGGGCCACTCTGTGCTCTGTCTTCACTTAGCACATTTCACTTCTTTGGATTAAGGATTTCTGGACAGATTATAAATCAGAAGCACTAGCAATATTTGTGATGCCAAAACTGACCACTAACTTCAAGCAAATTATCATGAAGTTTTGGAGGGGCGGGAGTGGAAGTTTTATGTGACGTCCCTTCCCTCTGAAGCACGCTTCAGTGTCCCATGCATACATACATGAGATACATAAGCCAAGGCTGGTCACCACAGTGCTGTTGTCTCCCTGCACAACACTGGCAGGAAAACACAGTGATGAGGGAACAGTCAAGAGGACAACAGGACTCGCTGGCCAGCCCCTCCCCTAAAACCATCTATGAACCAACAATCCACCCTTCCCGAGCTCTCCATTCTGTTCCTCTCGTCTGTGTATCTATTTGGGAGCCGGTGCCACTGTGCCCAACTATTACTAACGAATCTTTTTAAACATTTTTTTTAAGAGACAGGGTCTCACTCTGTCGCCCAGGCTGGAGTGCAGTGCTTCAATCATGGCTCACTGCAGCCTCCAACTCCCGAACTCAAGCAATCCTCCCACCTCAGCTTCCTGATTAGCTAGGATGACAGGCAAGCGCCACCATGCTCAGCTAATTTTTTTTTTTTTTTTTTTTTTTGTAGAGATGGGGGTCTCACCATGTTGCCCAGGCTGGTCTCAAACTCTTGGGCTCAAGTGATCCTCTCGCTTCAGCCTCCCAAAGCGCTAGGATTATAGGCGTGAGCCACCACACCTGGCCTAATATATCTCACTTCCTGGTATTGTGGATCCTAAAAGCCGTTTCATAGGTACACTTCTGACCCTTGCTCTCTTTCAGAAGAGAAAGAGAAGGCTGAAGACTACCTTCTGGATGTTCTTCTATCACAATTTGGTGTCTCCTGGGTGAATCCTGTCTCCTAACTTGGTTTTAACCACAGTCTGTGAGCTGAAGGCTCCAAATGTATGTCTGAGACCTGGCTCCCCAGCTCTAAAGCCATAGACTCGGCAGACCACTGGCATCACCAGTGGCTGCCAACAGGCACCTTAAACACAACACACCCAAAATAGGTGCCATCAGCAACCCCCGTCTTCCTCCCTCATCCTTCTGGATGTCTCCTCTTCCAATCTAATCAATCTCCAAGTTGAAATGATTCTATTTTGTTTACATCATTCAATCCCACTCTTTCCCCTCTGCTCCTAGTACAATTTCTTCCCTGGACTTGTGCAATCACTTCCTAATAGGCCTATCTGCTTCCAGCCTCACTCCCCAAAGCTGCTAGAGTGCTCTTTATAAACTCTGTGTTTGATGATGTCACTTGTATACTTAAAACCTTTCAGAGGTCCCTCCCACCCCAGGATAAAATCCAAATTCCTCAGGGTTGCATATCAGACCCTATCCAATCCAGACCTCCTATTTCTCTAACTTCAGATATACTCCCTGCCCTCCCACTCCACTTGGCACTCAACACTCCCACCATTCTGCAATTCCTCCATTCCCAAACTCTCCTATCCTTGCCCCCCAACCCCCAGATAGCATTTGCACTGCTCTTCTCTTGGCTCAGGCAGCCCTCCCCTGCCCTTGCCCCTCATCTCCCTCCCCACTGCCACTTGTCCTTCCAGGTCCTGTCCCAGGCCTCTGAGGGGCCTCCCCTGACCTCCCATCTCCACCCCACACCGGTTCACACTCCTGCCACATGCACCGTGCTGCAGTGTAACTGTTCCTATGCTTCTCCCTGAGCCTGTGACCTCCCTATGACAGGTCCTGGGTCCCTCAAATCTGTGCCCAGTATTTGGTCCAGTGCCTGGCAAAATAAACAGTTTCCCTGGGGGAAGAAACTAGGCACAGTGCCATCAGATGGCTGCATCACATTTTCAAGGCCTCTGATGTTCAGGCAGGGAGGTGGACTCTGTGCTACAGTGAGCCACAGTGATAAGAATAAAATGCCATTTTAGGAAAAGTAAACCGGCAGTACCACACAGGTACTGTGAAGGATTTTGGAACACAAGGCAGGTGATGATGAGAGGAGGCCGCTGAGATGGCAGTGCCCTTTGCTGGGGCGGCTAAGAGCAGGAAGGCAGATGCGGGAGCACAGGTGGACTCTGTGCATCTGTGTCTGGATTCTGCATCCACGAGTGCTCTGCACAGGCAATCACAGCAGCAGCTGTGGACTGGCATAGGCACCCAGGGAAGGTGGCACAAACAGGTTCCACCCCCAGGTGGGCACCCCAGGCCTGTGAGTATGCCACCCTCCTGCATCTCAATGAATAAAATACAATCTTATTTGCTAACTGATATGGTTTGGCTGTCCCCACCCAAATCTCATCTTGAATTGTAGCTCCCATAATTCCCATGTGGAAACACACACGTGGAAATTATGGGAGCTACAATTCAAGATGAGGGACCTGGTGGGCGGTAACTGAATCATGGGGGCAGTTTCCCCCATACTGTTCTCTTGGTAGTGAACAAGTCTCACAAGAGCTAATGGTTTTATAAGGGGAAACCCCTTTCACTTGATTCTTTTTTTTTTTTTTTTGAGATGGAGTCTTGCTCTGTCACCATGTAAGAATTGCCTTTCACCTTCAACCATGATTGTGAAGCCTCCTCAGCTACATGGAACTGTGAATCCATTAAACCTCTTTATCTTTATAAATTAGCCAGTCTCAGGTATGTCTTTATCAGCAGCGTGAAAATGGACTAACACACTAACTTTTGTCTCCATCCTAGAAGGCAGCGGATTTAAGGAAGCTATGGATGAACGCCTGTGAAATGAATGAATTCGACCTCAGCAGCTATTCCCTCCTATTCATTGCTGCTTCCCCAAAATGTGGGAAGACGAAGCCAAGCAGGGAAGCTCCTACCTGAATTCTGCCTCCTGAGCTACGGCTCCCGTTCAGAGGACACGTCACCCTCCGCCCCGCTGCTGGCACTGCGGTCTTCTTTTCGGGGAGTGTTTCTTTCCTTGCTTGATTCGGAAGGTCCCTTAGCTCTGGTCTTTTCTTTTCTCTGCTGCTGTTTTTCAAGCTTTGACAGCTGATTAAATAAAAATAAAAAAGAATATTTTACAAACATAAACACATGCCTGTGTATCCCACACACCAGTGACTTCTCAGGTGGGAACCATTGAGAAGGGTTTTTCTGACAACCTGGCAGAACACAGTGGTTCAGATATACCAAATTATACACGGAATGTTTCTCCAACAGGCACCCGAGTCACTGAAACAAATCATTAGTAATAGGAGTAATCACTCTCAGACTTTTCCCCGACCATAGTTCAACCTGGCACACAGTATGAGGGAGTGGCCATGCCACAGCCTTCTTCAACAGCCTTAGAAGAGCTCCATACACGAAGGCTCTTCATCTCTTACTTTTGTCTTTGATAGTTTTCTTCTCATCAAGTTATCTTCTACTTGTTGTTTTCTTTTCTTTTTTTTTTTTTTTTTTTTTTGAGACAGGGTCTCACTCTGTTGCCCAGGCTGAGTACAGTGGTGCAATCATGGTTCACTGCAGCCTCAACCTCCTGGGTTCAAGTGATCCTCCCACCTCAACCTCCCAAGTATCTGGGACTACAGTGCATGCCAATTTTTCTGTAGAGACGGGGTTTCACCATGTTGCCCAGGCTGTTCTTGAACTCCTGGGCTCAAGCAATCCACCCATTTCGGCCTCCCAAAATGTTGTGATTACAGGTGTGAGCCACGACACCACACCACTTGTTTTCTAAAGAATGTTCAAAACACGTCAGTCTTTGCTGAAGATTACAGAGAAGGCTATGAAACAAAGTGCATTAAGCACACTGAATACCATCTCAGTTTTCAGTTGGTTTGAGACTGAAGCCACACTCGCCTGCAGCCGAGGCACTGAGTGCTCCCAGCAGGCTGTGTGGTGGCGACACTCAGGGACGCTGGCCACCGGAGCCTTCTCAGGCTCCCACCAGGCCAGCAGGGGACACGCCCCTGATGTCTCACTCAAATGGAACCTGGGCCCACTTCTTCCCTGAATAGTTCTTCAAAGAAAGCATCAGCTGGATGGCTGAAAGAAGCTTCCATCATCTAACACTGAGCAGCAGCCTGGCCACTCCAGGAAAGCCTGCTGAGAAACCCAGCAGAGAAGACTGGCCAAGTTTTGAGCCACGGGATTTTCTTAGACCAAAAAACAAAGAGACAGCAATACCCAGTTTTATCTCCCTCCCAGACCAAGTCTGTGAACTTTTTCTAGTTTACATAAAAAGAAGGAAACTTATTGAAGGGCTGACTTCTCCCTGCTGGTCCCTGCCCCACATCCCAAGACACAAAGACGAGTCACTTCCCCCAATCTGCCAGATCATTTCTTCCACTATGAACAGACTTTGAGTTAACCCTTTGAGAGATGAACAACTCAAATTTATTAATAATTGACTTACAGTAGTGGTCCCCAACCTTTTTGGCACCAGGGACCGGTTTCATAGAACACAATTTTTCCATAAGATGGGGGGACAGAAGAGGGGATGGTTTCAGGATGAAACTCTTCCATCTCAGAGCATCAGGCATTAGTGAGATTCTCATAAAAAGCGTGCAACCTAGATCCCTCACATGCACAGTTCACAATGGGGTTCTCGCTCCTTTGAGAATCCAATGCCACTGCTGATCTGACAGGAGGCGGAGCTCAGGCGGTAAGGCTCACTCACAGGCTGCTCACCTCCTGCTGTGCAGACTGGTTCCTAACAAGCCATGGGAATTAGTACCGGTCCCTGGCCTGGGGGATCGGGATCCCTGGCTTATTCTTTCCTACTCCCCATATACCTGAAAAGCTGTAGAATACAGCTAAGTTTGGTTAATATGCTAATTAGATTTTGTGAATGAGGACATCACTTCACCTTTGACTCAGCAACTCCCCTGGATAAATTTCCACTTGTGTGCATAGTGGGGGCTTCTAACAACAAGCACTGTAGTGTCATTTGTATTTGCAAAAACCTACAAACAACCCAAATGTTCATCAACATTAGGAGGACAGATACATGTAATGTGGTCTGGCAATACTGTACAGCAGATCTACATATATCAAAATAGCCAAGTCTTGGCCAGGGGCGGTGGTTCATGCCTGTAATAGCAGCACTTTGGGAGGCCAAGGTGGGCGACTGCTTGAGCTCAGGAGTTTGAGACCAGCCTGGGCAACACAGAGAGACCCTGTCTCTACAAAAACAAAACAAACAAAAAAAAGAGTTAGCCAGGTGTGGTGGCATATGCCTGTAGTCCCAGCTACTGGGAGGCTGAGATGGGAGGACTGCTTGAGCCCAGGGGGTTGAGGCAGCAGTAAGCTGTGATCGTGCCACTGCACTCCAACCTGGGTGACAGAGGAAGACTGTCTCAAAAAAAAAATTTTTTTAATTAAAAAAAAATAGGGAAATCTTGAAAATCATGTTATACAAAACAAATTTAGCTTCAGAAGGCTATATACAGTAGGATTCCACTGACACAAAATAATACTCTATATTGCTAGTGAGCTCATGCAAATACACTATGGCCTAGAAGAATACACGCCAACTTTAACACACTAGTAAACATGGAGGGGAAAGAGGAGAATGGGATCTTAGTGGAATGAATATATACAGGCTTCAACTGTAACTGTCAACTTTATAAGAACAAAACCAGATCTAGAGCAGAGTTACTAATCAGTGCAGTCCACAAAATGCATGTGACACCTGGACCAGCAACAGTAAGATGTTCGTGTCAGAATGTAAATCAACACACAGCTTCCTTCATCAGCAAAGTATTGTGAGAGATTTCTTCTCAACTATGAGCTCCGTGGTGTAGCTGACTTCATTCTGGCACAAAATGAAGGTTGCAGTGAGCCGAGATCACGCCACGGCACTCCAGCCTGGGTGACAGTGAGTGTGCATACACATGTACACACGTCTATAAATACTCAAGAACAGGTCCAAGTTAGATGCTGAGAAAGTACAATTCTAGTTTTAAAAAGTAAGATGCCCTCTCAGTTTTGTTCTTTGTTTCACCATGGCCTGGTAACAAACAGTTCGTGCAGCAGCACTTTAAGTAGGAATGAATGATCTGGAGAAAAGATGACAAAAAGCTAGCATTTTTAAAATCTGGGAAATGGCCACACAGAGCTGCTTATTATCTAGTTCTCTGTAGTATTATTTTTCAATGGACAAATATTTTTCTCTTTACTATTCTGCCACAGGTTAGGAGGAATTTCCTGCATCTAAAATAACAGACTTCTTTCCTTTTGTCTCTCTTCTGTTGTTAAAATGCTCTTTCTTTGATGAAATGATAAGGACAGTATGCAGGACTCCTTCTGTCTCATTCCCTCTCTTGCGAACTGATTTTGGATTTTGCAATGTGGATATATACCTATTACTACTAAGCTGTATACTTACAATGGTTAAGATAGTAAGTTTTATGTGTATTTTACTATAATTTTAAAAATTAAGCAATTTTGGAAATCATGAAGTCAGCAATCCATGCTAGACTCCCCAATTTCTTTTTGTTTTCTATATTCCTGATTCATAAAATCCAAATATCTGGGAATCGGTGTTCTGCAGTAACTTGTGATAAGCTGCCTTCTGCTGCCAGCAATTGACATTTTATATTCGCATCCATGTGTTCATACTTGCATGTCATACGTGTGTGCAGATGCATACACTGATACACACATATATAAATACTCATGAACAGGTCCAAGTTAGATGCTGAGAAAGCACAATTTTTAAAAAGCAAGATGCCCTCTCAGTTTTGTTTCTCATCTTCAGAGATAAAAAAGAAAAAAAAAAAAAAAAAAAAAAACGTAAAATGTGAATATCAACAGTCACAAAACTAAATAAACCTCCCTCCTGCTAAGATGTAATCTCGTGCAAGGGCCTTTTTGTGACCCAGCCTGTTCTTCACTTTGTACTCTTTTATGCTATTCAGAACGAGATCCGGAGAGGATGATGGGGACTAACCCCAATTAGCACAGCCTTCTGGAGGTTTCTCAGCTCCTCGTAGTGTCATTCGACGCTGTGCTGAGGCAGAGGCACAGACACCACAGATGCAGAAACGTCCATCTGACCTTCCCCTCCAACCCCGCCCCCTCCCGCCAACTGCCAGCTTTTAAATCACATGTGATAACTATTTAAAAGACAGGCACAGCCCACATTTCTGCCAGCAATGTAATGCTGACTCTCTTACAGTATTTATCTTAAAACAACCCAACCACATATGGCTCCATGCCGCAAATTCAAGTTCTCTGTGAGAACATTGTGAACTAACCTAATAAATTTAAGCCTTTTCTGGAAAAACTTGGAATCCAATGCAGCCAAAATGTGGAATTTACATCTCAAGGCAAGAAAGCAGCTGGATTTTTTTTTAAGGAAACAGATGAGAAAAAAGAAGAAGAAAAGAAACTGGTACTACATATGGGTTTCAAGCAAAATGTCAACAGCTTTCAAATTAAGAGGAGATACATGTCAAGGAGAATATAAACCACTATAGGTCTGTGAACATACGATCTACAAACACTGAAATAGAGTACTTCTGGGTTTTTGTTTGTTTGCTTGTTTTCAATCAACTGGTAAGAAGGCCCACATTGTAAGGGACAGACTGTCCAAACCATGCTGGCTTTATCGCCTTAGAGAGAAACCCAGCCTTCTGAAAGCAGCCCTGGACACACACACACCACTGGGGGCCAGGTGATGGTCCTGTGGTCAGCCTGCACCTCTCACAGTGAAGCTTGGGAACACGGGTGCCAAAAGAGGGGGGATTGGAATATGCAGATCCAGATTCGCCCAACTCATGATTAAATCCACTGAAAACATCAGGGATTTTCCTTTTAATGAAGATGTCCAAGCTCTAATTGCACAATCTAAGAATGAACCAGCTGAACATTAATCTTATAATGCCCGATTTCAGGGCCTGCAAACTTAAATGCCTTGAGAGACCAGCCAGGAAGCAAAATGAGTTAAGTGGCCAAGAGTAAGACAACAGGGCAGAGTGGAGCCTGAGGCCACACTGCAGAGGACAAGTTCCACCTAAGGCCTAAGGCCACACTGCAGAGGACAAGCGCCACCAAAGGTATTTTGCACTTTCTTTTCAAACACGTATCTGGAACATAATGTTCATAGGGTGCATGTGTGTCACCTATTAGGGATTCCCACTTAGCATTTCCACCTATGTGACCTTGTTTGCTCTTAACAACCTGATAGCAGTTGAATGATCATCAATGTCCCACAGAGAAGCCACCACCAATTGCCTACACTGTAGCTACTCATAACTCATACTCCCAGCCCCTTCCTCCCTCCCTGCTGGCAGGAGCCTCCTACTTCAGAGGTGGCAATGTCTGGTTCTCCTATTACATGGCATGTGACACAAACCATAGCCAAGAGGACCTGAGGGGACTGCAGAGGGTCTTCAGAAAAAGGCTTCCCTCCCTAATAAACACAGGTGCGAGGAAACACTGCCTTCTTTCCAATCCTTGGCCACAGTCAGGGGAGGAAACGGAGCTTCGGAATGGTGCAGCTCTCAAAACGAGGAGGGGACATCCAGAGGTGCACAGAAGTCTCTGGAGAGCCCCGGCAGGGTTGAGCCGGCTGAACCAGCTTTCCCATTAGGGGAGGCAACCAGGTTCCTTACTGTTTAAGCCACCCTCACGTTATAAGCCACCCTCACGTTATAAGCCACCCTCATGTAGGTTTGTGGCACTTGCAGTTGAAAGCAGAATCTTTCACCACATGCCCATGGACATAAACAAGACAGCGATGCCCAGCAAGGTCATGTGACTTAAGGTTTTGCAGCCTGCTAGTGGCTGAGGGGGACCACACCCAGACCTCTAGATGCCAAACCCCGCATTCTTCCCAGGGAGCAACATGACCTCTCTTGCTTAATCTATTAACTTCACTTAGCAGGTAACTTTTGGGCACTGACTATACCTATTCTAGGTGCCAACGACACAACAGAAAACCAAGCAGAGCCCTCCCTTCCTGAGGCTGACTGTCCACTGGAAAAATAATTGGCAATCCCCACTCACATGAAGCCAGGCCTGCTCTAAGCACTTGATGTGGATTAGGAGTAAAGCAGAGGAACCTGGGGGTGCTTCAAGCCCCCACCATTCTGCCCGGAGCATACAACAAGGCAAGCTGTTGCCCTCTGTAGCCGCACACTTGTCTTCATGGTAGAAAGCACACAGGGACCTCAGGGCCATCTCCATTTGCCAAATTAAAGAGAAACTGGTCCTAACCTTGGTCCAGCTCCTCGGTGGTTTAGCAACAAGCTGCTGCTGGACTCAGTTCGTCCATCCTTTTCTGTCCTGACGGCTGAAGAAGTCAGAGGATCAAATACAATTACCGGCAACAGTTTAACTCAACCAGTAACAAGGCTGGCTAAGAGCAGAGTGGGGAAGCCTCAGAAGTGACACGAGCCTAGTGTTGGCTCTCTGATGTCCCTGGCACTTGGCCTCAGGAAAGGGCCCTGTGTGCCTGTAAGTGGCAGTGGGAGAAGCAGATCAGGGCAAGGGAGTGGAGTCTGACCGACCCGGGCCCACCTGCTGACCCAAGGCAGCCCAGGGCAGGGGAAGCCCTGCAAATGGGACATGGACACTCAGGACCAAGCCCTCAGGTGATGGCCTAAGAATGCAGTCAGCATCCGTACATCCTAGTGGCACCACTGGATGGCCAAAGTATGGGGGGGGTCTCCAGGACAGGCAAGCCCCAACTTTGGGGAGGGCCAACGAAAGCCGTGCTGGGAGTGGGAGTCAGGTCCTAGTTGGGGGTGAGAAGGCAGGGGCACTCCAGGGTCTGGCATCACCCAGGTGTTTACTTCTCACTCCCAGGCATACTGTGGCAGATGGCACATGGAAGGGCAGTGTGTCTGAGCAGAAAACAACACACAGAGATGACTGAAGACAAAGATGTTAGGGCCATACAGGCAAAGGCAGAAGAACAGAGGCCCAGGTGAGAGTGGGGCGACAGGAGGGAAGGGCCGAGTGAAGGGCACCCTGGGCAGAACTGAAGCATTCTTGTCAGGAGTGGCAGGGGAGTTGAGGCAACACCGGTGAAAATCATCATCAAAGACTTGGGACAGGACAGGCACAGCAAGGCAGCAGGGCAGGCTGGAGCAGAGGCATGTGGCAGGAGCCCGAGCCCCCCATTAACTGAGATGGACACAGTGACGTGGCTCGTGTGCTGTGGCACGTGCAGGCCACAGATGAATGACTGAAGAAATGAATGGACAGGACAGGTTTTGTTTGCAAGATCAGGCCAGGCGATAGCCTCAGAGGGTACAGAGGCTCAAGCTTTTATGCCAGTTGAGTAGGAAAACTGAACAGCTCTTCACCAGCACTCAGCGGGCATGGGTGTTGGCAATGGCAGGTGAGGGGCCTGCCTTTGGGGTTGGGGTATCTGTCTCTTAAGCAGGCAGCAGGCCACTGGGAAGAGAAAAACAGAGGCTCTTGGGTGGTCAGTCAAGGTCTGTTTTTCTGTATATGATATGCCCAGGGCAAGGAGAGGGGGTGACTGTGAGGTGCACATGCCCTGAGAAGTGCAAAGCATCAGATCAACAGGGAATCACGATCTGCCTCTGTTCCTTCACACACATAGCATCACTCCTGAAGCACCTTTAAAGACAGATCCCTTCACACTGTGGGATGATCCAGGGTGATGATGACACAGAACATGAAATTAATAAGGAAGTTCAGGCTCCCATGGACACTAATGAGCCAGAGGGCGCACCTTGGTGAATAAACTGGAGAGCTGAGCACTTTGTGTCCAGTTGAACTCTAGGCCACCTGAAGATTCCACTCACTCCAGGGGAAAATCAGACAAGGTGTGCTGCCTGCAACCAGCAGCACTCACTTAGGCTTGAAGGATTAAAACCCAGCCCACAGGAACATGGTGTCTGCTGTTGCCATCAACCCCATATTTCTCTCAGGAACACCCAAGTCTACCAGGCCATTAAGCACTAGATTAAGCTATGAAGGGGTTCTAGAAAACCAATTTATGGGCATGTCCTTTCAGAACACAGGTGCCCAGGAATCCCTGATAGGAAGGATTACTCTAGAGCATGGATGTCCAACCTTTTCGCTTCCCTGGGCCACACTGGAAGAAGAATTGTCTTGGGTCACACATAAAATACACTCACATTAATGATAGTTGATGAACTGCTAAAAAAAAAAGAGTCTGTGCATAATTTTCATGATATCTGCCACCACAGAGAAGCAAAAATGTTCTTACATTCAAAGGGTTGGACACCGCTGCTCTAGAGTGAGATGGTGATGGTGTTCTAAACTTACTTTCAACATGACTTTGGGGAATGATGGTGAAAAATTACAGCTTCTCATAGACGTCCTAGTTTATTTCTGTGATAAGTCCCACAAAACCCAACTCAACTCAAGACTCATTCTTTGTCTTGAGTCTACAATTTACAAAAAGAGCACCTCCATCCTCAAAGGGCCCAAGCACACAACTTGGAATCTTAAGCTCTTTAAAAAGTCCATTTTCACACTCAGGAAATAAATGACCCCTTAGATTGTGACAATCAATGTGTCCCCTTTGGCATTCTGAGAAATCAAGAACAGATATTATAATTTGCAGATTGCTTCTGAACACAATAGAGGTGAGGTCAGTTAAATGATAGCCCGCCTCATGCCACCCCCAGGCAGCTGTCAGGTTGGGAGGAACACCAGGTCTCGGGACTCCTGGACAAGCCTTCAGTCGACCTGGTTCCTTGTAGCGCAAACACCTGCACACAGTCTTCTGGTAATTGCCACAGGTCCAGGACAGCACACCCTGTTTCCATTCTTGCTGGACAATGCCAGGTATGGCCCTATCTTTGAGTTACTTTAATGCTGGTTATTTCCTGCCAGACTACTCTGTCCTGCATATGAGCAAAATCTAATTAGAGAGTGAAGCAAATAACAAAAGAACTCAAACCTCATGAAGTCAGTTACTATGATTTTTACAGATCATAGTGTAGATGGAAAAGTTCTGTTCCAACCAAACTCTTACAAAGATTCCAAAAAAGTCTTATGGTACAAGTCATAAAGATCAAATATCTCCTCTGCAATTACTTTTTAAAATGCCACAAGGTAGATTACTCAGCATGCTTGCCCACTCCTGTGGCCCGGCTGATGACAGGAGGAACGGCTGGAACCAGAGGATGCTGTGCAGAGAGGATGTACCCAGCCAGACTCCGCAGAAGTCAAGACATGAATTAAAGGCAAAAGGTAAATGCCCCCATCCATTAGCCCATTAACTCATTTCAATAGCTTTAGAAATTTATCTCCACAATGCTCACTGTCCTAAGTGTTCCATCAACTACCACCAGTAACAAATGCTCTGATTTTTGTCAAGTCACTTATACCATGCTGTGTGATCATTCTGTCACCCTGGAGATAAACACAACCAGCTGTCATTTGGTATTTGCTTAGTTGAATAATGAAGAATTTCAAGACAATGTAAGAGTAAAGCATGCTGTGGAACACAGAAAAATTAAATTAACAATGTGCCCCCTTGGGTTTAGGCTGTTTCTCTGAACTTCATCATGCCTCAGTGTGCTCTGCTAGGTTATAGAAACTTCTGGAAGGCAACTTTCCACCACTACTGTCCAGATGCAATAAAGCCCAAAAAGGGGCACAGCAGCCTGAGACGCCCACTGCCCTTTGTAGCAAGATGAGACACCTTCGGGAATGGATTATCATGAGAATGATGGAGACTTGCACTCAAACTCAGGGAGAGGACATCGCCATTGGCCAGCACGATGGCCATGTGTCAACTTTGTATAGATTCATTTCTCCCCTCAGAATTGGGAATCTCTTGAACTGAAATCCCACAAGTCTGTGACCTTTGGCTCCTCCATTTCTTTCTGCTACTTACAGGCCTGGTAGCAGAGGGTGGGATGGGGAAAGAAGGAGGAGGCAACCTGCAGTGAGCAAATGACATTTACTGGTAAAAATTTGAGGATAGGAATCTGAATCTAATGTGGCATTTTACAAGATCGGTAGAGACCTACATCCATACATAATCTCTAGCTGATACAGACATATTTAAAACGCAATTGGAATTTATATGTGAATAATTTGTTTTCTCAAACTGCAGCTTGATATAATTTCATATTATGTGATAATTCTGAAAGCTGTTTTAAAAAAAATGTCCTTGTGTAATGGAAAACCCAACAGAATATTAAGAGAGGATGTTTCCATAACACACAGTGTAGAGTGTCATTATGTCAGTGGTGGCATTGCATTATTTTTAAATCGACTGGTTGCTTAATAAAAACATTATGAAGCAAAGTGCACACATGGTACCTAATTTTCATACATTATTAACTCTACTTGAGGTTTTTGTAGAATTTTTTTTAATCAAGCAAGCAGGCATCTGTCCCCATCTGAAATTGTGCAAGCTAATTTTATTTTCTAATTCCCCATTGTTTAAAAGAACCCTTTTAAGTATGCAAAAATAAGAAAAGGGACAGTCCAGTTGCCTTTCTATTATTCTTATTACTCTGACTTAGCTAAGTATCTTTGGTCTATTCCTTCCCTGCAGGGGACATGGTGCAACAGCTCCAGCCTTCAGGACCTAGTGGCTGCTTGTTTCAGGCCATAGTGGGATGGGAGAGGCTAGAGGTCAACCCAAGAGTGTTTCCCTATCAGTGTAGCTGCCCTCAAATCCTCTTTGTTAGCTCCCCGCCGCAGACACTGCCAGAGCCCACTGTGTCCCCCAGCCCAGAGGTCACCTGCAGCCTCCATGGACAACTGACCTGCAAGTCCATGGCCTCCTACCTGAGCACCTGCCCCTTTCTGCTTAAGGACACCATGTGGCCACAGGCGGGCACAAGGCCTGAGTATAGGGCAGGCCATAAGTGTCTAGAAGTTAAGGATTCTAGAAGTGGTCCTCAGTCACTGAGAAATGAGACATAGGGTATTAAGAACCCCACCCTCCTCCCGCCCACTGAGTCTACTGAGATGTGTCCCACACAGTCCTCCTGAGGACACCTGGGATGGTTAACATGCTTAGGCTTTCCTCCCCCGGCCTCCCTTCCTAGTCCTCTCTTCCTTCATGGGAGGACCTCCTAGAACAAACCACCTGTACACCTACATCCTTTTACTTGGAGACCTAAACCACAAGCACTTTAAATGCTTTGAAAAAAAACCACATGTTAACATGAGAATTCGTTATGTGTAACTTGCTATCTAGCCCTCTCTTAACCAGATGCCTACACTGGTTTACGTGTCTGCACACTGGAAGGCCGTGGCGGATGTTCAGGATTACTCCCCACCCTGCAAGGCACTGAAAGAGGCTGGAATGGGAAGGAATGATCAAGCAAATTTGGGCATAATCTTGTCACATTTTTATTATATATGCTAATTCTCTGAAAACCAGTACTCCATACGTATGACAAACGATATATTCTAGTAGCCAGGGTTTTGTATTATGTTGCTGTCCATTCCCTAACCCTACTGGGGAACAAGGTGTCGACTGCACCTCTAACACTCCCAGTGCTGAAATCGCCTTTGCTTCACCACACCTATGTCCTGGGTTTTTCCTTCAATAGGGCTAATGGTAAAATGTCAAAGAGAGGACAGAAGTAACCATTTCCCTTTCCACTGAAGGAGATGCACTGACCATGCCCCCATGTACTCCTGGCCTGTGTACCTTTACCATTTTGTAGGCCGTAAACTATTAGAAGGCAAAAGTAACCAGCACCTACTGATTCTACATCCACTTTAGACTTTAGTCAACATCTAGTATCCTGTTGGCACATGTCTGGTTAATAATCATGAACTGTAACAGAGTTTAAGGAGGCACTTAAGCAATTTCAGTGTTGGTATTTAAATGCATAATTGGTAACAGAAAACTGTTCATGAGCATTTTAAACTAACAGTGTTCTTTAAATGATTCAAAATGTTTCTTCAATTTACTAGAGTCTTAAGAAAAAGAGAACCCTTTTTTCCTCTCCCACTTGGTCTATATCTTGTATAAATGCCAAGCAAGCAGATTTGGAACAGTGAAGAATTATAGTACAAAATAACAATAAAACAAGAGCGGAAGACTTGGAACCCAGAAGAGCAGCAGACATGACCTGGGAGAGAGGTGGAGACCAAATTTGGGCAAGACGTGAGCTCAGCAGCCAGGACAGCAAGTGGCCCACACGGGAGCTAGTAAGGCTTCCAGAGAGTGGGTTCCACAGAGGGGCACTGGAGCGAAGGCCTGGGAAACAGAGGCCTGGGAGCAGGAGGAGTAAATCAAGTACTTTCTACAAGGCTTCAAGGAGAAAAGAAAGAGAAGAACACACTCCCAGAAAAGCAAAAAGCTGAACAACAGCAACAAAGATGATAGGATACAACGCAGCTTTGTGGTGCCTAACAGAGAGTTCAGACAATAAATATTGCTTATTGAATCAATTAAATATAATGACATAACAATGATAGAAGAGGGAAAGTAGTAGGGAGTGAAGAGTGTTGAGTCTTCATCTATCTAGTCTACATAGTAGCATGAAAAAATAATTTCAAATTTTAATCAAGAAATAGCAAAAGTTCATTATGTAGGAATAGAGAAAAAATACAAAAAGAAATTGCTTAAAATATGTTCAAACCGGTTGCTTGTGGATAAGAGGACAAGGATTGAGGGCGGAGAACAGGCAGAGAGTGTTATTTTTCATTATACGCCTTCAGGTATTATGTGATGTTGAATTATGTTCATAATACTTTAATAAACAAATTGATTGGAGAAAGAACGCACACACAGTGGATGTGGTTAACAACAGATCAAGTTCTACAGAAAATAAAACTAATGATTCAGAAAAATCAGTGCATGTCATTTTTCTGATACCCAGAGGAAAAGATGATAAGCAGAAAGCAGAAACTGGGAAATTCAACACAGGAAATCCAGTCATCTGTAGGATAGGACCTGTAAAAGGAGGGAGCAGAGCAGATACAGAAAAGCCAATAAGAAAAGACATTACAGAAGGGCAACAATCCTTCATCTCATGGGCTAATGAAACGCTCAGCATATAAGGGAAGGACCGACCCTTAGGGAAATTTAAGAAAGGAGATCCATACCAAGGGCACTCACCTTCCCTTCAACACTACTAAATGCCAGTGGACAGCCAGGACGGTAAACACTGACAAACTACGTGTTGGGTGAATAAAAGACTGCATGACAACAGAGGAATGGACGTAGAGAAGTAAGGAACTCAGTCAACCAAACACCAGGACAGGACAATGTCAACAGAGTCTGAGAGTAAAAGATGGTGACCCAAATATTCTATGTCAACCAAGACATTCCAAAACATGCAAACATTCAGAAAATATAACATCATTCCCATCCTTAAAAAATAAATGAATAAATGACTCATAAAAGAGTTCCAGCCTCTTGAGAATAATAAAGGAAATTATGTTAAGTAATGTAACCAGTAAAATAAGTTATACAAATGCCAAAACTAATTCTTGAATGAGAAAATATAAAATGCAAACAAGAAGGTAATCAAGCTTATCTGGATCTAAAATCCAGATTCACAACCAATTTAAAAATTGTGAATAAATGCAAATGCCTAATGAGCTTGTGGAAAAGAAGAGTTCAACTTTATTAGCAATTAAGTTGATACAAATACAAACAATGAGATATAATTTATGATTCATGAAATGGATAAGGATTAAACAATTACAATACTCAGCCTTTGCAAGGGTTTGAGGAAAGGAACATTTTATGTTGGTGATAAGAAGTATAAATTTGGGCCTTGGGAACGCAATTTGGCAATGCATAGTTTAAAGCACTAAGTATATGCTTGTTATGACCCAGCACTCACACCCCTTAGGATTTATCTTGTGGAAAATAACTGGCTATTAAGCACAAAGATACATGCAAAAGGATGTTCACTGCACTGGTTTTTACAATAGTAAAAACTGTGAAACAACTTAAATGCCAATAAAAAGAGAGTTCTTTAAAGTATGAAATATTCTGTACAGACTGATTTACCATTTGAGGTGTTGATATGAAAAATAAATGGCTGCAGTAATCAAAAACCACAATTCCCATCTCTTCATCATTAAAAAGCGTATATTTTTGGGAAGAGTGCAACAGTCAGCTCCGAGGGACTGTTTGGCAGTGGAGCAGGTAGAAACTGGAGAGCACACACAGGCCACACCTAGAAGAAAAGACACAGGCAAAAGGACAGCACTGGAGGAAGGGCTCAAATACGAAGTCCAGGCCACCTGCCTAGGGACACAGACATGCGCTAGAAGCTACTCAGAGAGAGAAGGAAGAAGGGGGTTGATGAACGTAGGTGCAGGACAGCGGTCATCCCCGGGCAGGGGCGGGCTATGCAGGGAGGTGGCAGGAAGGCCCTGGGTATGGAAGTCGCTCTGCTTCTTAGGCTGGGAGGCAGCACCTAGGCTGTTTGTGTTGTCGTTATGCTTTTGACTCATGTGTATTACAGATACTCCTTTTCAGCCATCAAATATTAGAAAATAAATTTTTTAAAGCACAGAAGTGATGACACTTCATTTTTAGTCACGGCTTTGCCCAAAGGGTTCTAATGTATGACTTGCTTTCCCACAGAATATCTGAAGAGGAAAAAAACCACTGTTGATCACAAATGTACAATTCTCCAGTATGCAGCTTGTCATAGAAAATGAAGTGCTCTTCAAAGGTATTATTATGACACTTCTGCAAATTTAATTGAAATCTCAGCTCTGAATACCCCGGGGCCATGGGTGAGCCTGTTCAGTTTCAGGATCTCAACAGTAGCTCACAAAGAACCAGAAATCGAACGTGTTATCATTGCCATTTACTTCTGAAAAGAAATGTTAGCAAACCACGACAAAACTCTTGTGAACTCTATTTCTGTAGAAGAAAATGCATCTATAAAAGCCTTAGCCATGAGGTGGAAGGATCACTTGAGCCCAGGAGTTCAAGACCAGCCTGGGCAACATGGCAAAACCCCGTCTCTACAAAAAATACAAAAATTCACCAGACGTGGTGGCACATGCCTGTAGTCTCAGCTACTTGAGGGGCTGAGGCAGGAGGATGGTTTGAGCCCAGAAGGTCAAGGCTGCAGTGAGCCGTGACTGCGCCACTGCACTCTAGCCTGGGCAACAGAGTGAGACCCTGTCTTAATCAATCAAGCAAGCAAGCAAGCATTGGCCATAGGTTTGGTACAAATAAAACCCAGCTCCCAGGTATCTTTGTCATTAGCCTCAATTCAGTTTCAGGATGCTGTCAGGAACTGTCACTCCTGGGAGGAAGTTTGCTAACAATGAAATTGGAGAATGTATGCAATGCTCAGAGCCATCTTACTATTTTTATTCTCCTGCCTCAAAATATACCTATCACCAGACAGAACCGGGGGACCCACGCAGGGGCTTTTCCTGCCGCAAGAGCACTGCTTTGTGCTCTGAGAAAGCCCTGCTGCTACCCTCAATAGCTGCTCTTGTGAGTTTCCTATGCAAATGAGGCCTCAAAAAGATCTGACAACCTTAGGGCCACATCCCTTTGGTTATTCCACTTCCCCTACCTACAGATTCCTACATCCAGACACTGAAATAGGACTGAGGAGCAACGACCTATTTGGAAGTGAGGCTGGTCCTGGGAGCAACAGCGGCACATCTCCAGGGAGCTGTCAGAATGCAGACTACCAGGCTCCACCCAGACCTGCAGAACCACAATCTGCGTTCTGAGAGATCCTCATGGGACTCCTGTGCACCTTGAACTTTAGGAAGCGCTGGGCTAGAGGGCTTATTTTAAACTGAGGTTTCATAGGGAGCACGGTTTTCAATCAGAGTTCAAGTGGCTTTGAAGATGGGCTGACTCCCATCCCCCAGTCAGACTTTACTGTGCCACTGACCAGAAGCCAAACTCAGGATGATGGCCTCGCCCTATTCCCTACACTCCAGGGGACCTTCTAGCTAGCCCATTCCCCAGGCAGGGCCCTCTTGCCGGCTGAGGGGTCACCAGCACCCAGCAAGTAGACAAGGTAAGCCAAGGAGGCAGGAAGGCCAGGAGGGGCTGACAGGCTCCAAGTCCATGAAGGGGCTGAATACAAATCCCTCCAGGGTCCTACCCATGTCCCTCCCATCCCCTATCCCAACACTCACAATGTTCCTATCACTGCTGCCTTTTCCTCTGGCCCCTTCTCACCTAAGCTTCCTGGAACCCCCTTTCCACAGTGAACAAACCATCTTCTCCATCAGCCTCCCCTCTGCTTCACCCTAGGCCGCCTCTCCCACAAACACCCATCTACCGCTGGGTGAGTGAATGAAGTGTGCTATATCCACATGATGGAAGATTACATGGAAATAAGGACTGAAGTGCTGACACGTGCCACGGCACAGACAAACACCGAAGATGCTCCGCTCTGTGAAAGAAGCCATGCACAAAGGTCACATACTGTGTGTCCTCCTTTACATGGAATGCCCCCAACAGGGAAACCTACAGCTCAGGGCTGCAGAGGATGGGGGAAGGAGAGGGTGACAGCTAAAAACAGGGGTCTTTTCATGGTGATGGTTGCTCAACTCTGCGAATGAACTACAGGTCATGAATTGTGCACTTCACATGTATGGACTGTGTGGCATGTGAATATCTCACTAAAACTCATGACAGAATAACTGTCTCTCTCCACCCAGATCCCTTCCAGGGCTGCCCTCCCCTTCAGGAAAGTCTTCCCAGACCTAGCCTCAAACGGCCCCGCCAGTCTCGTCGTGCACTTCCTCTCACCTTGCATTTTACCCTCCAGGAATTCCAAACCCTCCCCAGCCCCACCACATCATCCTGTTTCCTGCCCAGGCCTACGTTCATGCCTGGGGCTTCTGAGCCACCTCACACTGGTCTTCTCTCAGGGCTGGGCTGACGCTGCCCTCCAGGTTCCCACTACATAACACCTCACCGCTGGGAGCCGTGGGGGATCCACATTCTGTCATGCAGCTCCAGAGCTCAGGCAGGCCCCTCTGCTGCCACCCATGGGGCCTGCCCAGGCCTCCAGGCATGCAGCCAAGTCCCAGGTCCTACAGCTGCTACCTCACCACAGCACCTGCCAAGAACTGCTCTGTCACTCTGCTCATTCCCCGTGGCCATGGGTCCCAGCACCCAAGAGTCCACCTGTCCTCACAGGCTCTCGGCCAGCCAAGGCCAACAGGTGCCTGGAATGCAAAGATGGTAACTCTTCAACTGTCTCCAGCATTCCACTTCCCTTCTCTGGGAAAGATAAAGTCACACACAAAATAAAAAAAATTTAACAAATACAAATTTCACAGAGGTGTGAGATTTGTGGGAGGCACCATGGTGGGAGGCACCAGTCTGCCTACCTGCCCACTCCGCCCCACCTTCTTCTTTGCTCATGGAACTCCTCTTTAGTGGATCATTCTCCACCCAGCCAGGTCCTTCCTACGGGCACCAGTCTAAACCATCACAGAGCTCATGGGGCTTTCCTCTTGCCGGTGTTGGCTGAGACAAAGTACGTGATGGAATTCTGGCCAATGAACGTGAGAGGAAGTTTGCCAGGGGCTTCCAGGAAAGTCTTAAAAGGGGGCAAGAGATAGGAATGTTCCCTTTTCTGCCTTTGAACATTGTTGTGTGTCTCCAGGCAATGCCTGGAAATGTGGTGGTGACTCTAGGACCATGAGGAAAGCCAACACACTTAGAAAAGTAAATGGAAAACCGAAGGAGTCTGAACCCTTGAGGACACTACTGAGCCACTCAGTTGACAGAGCCTGACCTTTTGCACTTGGTTATGTGATCTAATACATGCCCTTATCATTTAGGCCAGTTTATCTTTTGATACCTGTAGCAAAAATATCTGAACTCATAGAATCATTAAGTGTACGAAGCAATAGGTTAAAATCCTTTTCCTCTACAATGGAGCTGCAGCACACATGAATTTGAGGTATGTAAATTCACCTGTAACAATCTCTTATGCTACTAAATAATTCTCAAACAGATTATTAAACACTGCACCAACAGAATTATATATACAAAACCAAGTGTACTGTAATGTGGATATCAGAGCTGGCTGCAGAAAATAATCTGCTTGGAATACGATCATTTGTTCCTGTGATCGGGCTAGCCATGGGCTCTATTCCACAAATAAAAATTTTAGAAACACAGAATTCCTTGGAACATTCCTGCTTTTGTAAATGCCTTGGACAGGCAGTATAGGTAAGACTGGCTAAGGTTCCTGAAATATACTTATTACTATCATTAGCTTCTATCTCACTGGTATGGAGCCAAGTAGCAGGGACAATAATAGCCAAGATGAGCACAATGGCACCAAAGCATCTAATATAGGGGCTCTAGACTGGAGGCGACTTAGCACTCCTCCCGTCTCCTGCCTTCCCCTGCCCCTCTAGACACTGGCAGTCTCTGGAGATTTTTTTGGTTGCCACAGCTGTTGGCGGACACTACTGGTACCCAGTGGGCAGAGGCCAGAGAAGCTGCTGAGCATCCAACAATGCACAAGACAGCCCCTTACAATAAAGAATGATCTGCCCCAGAATGGCAAGAGTTGTGAGGCTGAGACACTCTGGTCTAAAGTGATATGACTCTTTCCACAAGCCAGACGCACACAAAACTTCTTTTCATCAACTGAATAATGAAATCTTCTGTATTTATTTAGATGTTGTTTCTATGTGTTTTGACTTTTTTTTGTCTTTTTTCCCTCTCTTATGGTGCTGACTTTTCTATGTGTTTTAGGTCCAGAAAAATAAGACAGCGTGTTCAGATTTTCAGAGAAACTGATAGATAAATTTGGGGCATGCTCCAAATCTGCTGTGTCTGAATTATGATTTGCAAAGCACCAGCCTGCCAATTACCTGACGCTTCTACACTGAAGACAGTCCATTCCTTAAAACCATGTTTTGCAGCCCCAGCAGGTCCACCTACCTGCTATGATGTCTCTTATTTCACTCAGCAGGGAAAATGAGTGTGCCCATGATGAACAAGCACAGTCTCCAATAATACAGCTGGATAGTTCATACTCTAGTCATAAAATTTATGCAAATGGTGAATGAGTCAATAAAAAACACATTCCATCTAAGCCAAATGAACCCAACATAAGACTGTAAATCTCCATCAACCAGGCATCAACTCAAGAAAAGCTATCAAACATGATGCAGTATCTTAATACATGTGAACATAAAATCTATCCCCTCCCGCCTCCACAACCATCTTAGTCTCCTTTACTTAAACTGCAGACGTCCAACTCCATATGCATTGCTCCACTTGGCCCTTGTTCTGCGATCTCTGCCTTTTCAACACTGGCTCCTAGCCAAGTGGCCCGGGCATGTTAGGATTCTGCACAATGCAAAGTGCCTGGTACCACCAGATGGGCAGGGCCCAACTCCCAGGAACCCCATGCCCACAGACTATGGTGCCAATTACGTCTACTGGGGCTGTGAGAACATGCAGCCATGCCAAAGGAAAGGGCATAGGGAGAGGAGAGTTGGGGGTGAGGTCTGAACTTGGACAGCATGTACACTCAAGGAGCCACGAAATCAGATGGGCCTGAGGAGTCCAGCCCACCCCCGATGGTGGCTAGCACAGGCTGACTGGCATCCAGAGCCTGGCTAACCTATGTGGGTCAGAGGAAAACACTGCCAAGGTCCTCATGGAGCCCCAGGGTTGCCCTGACTTAATTCTGGAGAGTGGCCTGAAGAGACTGATGTCTCTCATCTCCCACACTGCACAGACCCAGGTGTGACCCAGCCACCTGTCCTCTTCTAGGACAGAGCGCAGGGCTGGGGCTGAAGGAGGAATGCCACTGACTACCCAGACCCCACAGCCTCCCATCTGTGTCTCCACAACCACTCCAAAACACCTTCACAGTCTGTAGAATGTTTCTAAAACAAAACTTAAAATAGGAAACAAGCCTGGCTTTGAAAGTGGGAGGAAAAGAAAAACTTCCCACAAGAAAACGACCAGGCCCAGACGGTTTTACGGACACATTCTACCAACATTCAAAGAACACATCGTTCTAAGCAGATATGTTCTTCCAAAGCAACAGAAAAAAGAAAGAGATCCTCCCAACTCATTAATTTTATGAGGATAATATTAATTCAATTACAAAACTAAATAGCAATAGAACAAAAAAGGAAAATGATAATCTAAGCTCACTTCTACATAGATACAAAACTCCTAAACAAAGTATTAACAAACTAAAATCTGGCAAAATGATGATATACTATGACCAAATCTGACTTTTGTCAAGAAATGCAAAGAGAGTTTAACATTAGAAAATTAATCACTACATCAACAAGTGAAGAGGGAGGAGGACCATGTGGCTGCCTGAACAAATGAGCATCACTCAGGAGCCACACATGCTAAATGCCCTCAAGAAACTAGGACAGAAAAACAAAACAAACTTGCTCAAACCTGGTAAAAAAGGATTTATTGAAACAAAATAAACTTATAGCAGTCACCATCTGGATGGTGAAACAATAGAAGCATTGTCTCTAAAATTAGGACAGTCTGTTCGTGCCATGTCTGTTAGCATTATACTAAAGTACTCAACAGTGCAGTAAGACAAGAAAAGGAAATAAAAGGCATAGGGGTTATCATGCCAGAAGAAACACTGTCATTATTCTCAGATGGCATGACTATCTACATGGAAATTCCAAATTCGCCAGGCTGGAATTTCCTAACCCTAGCAAGCGGGGGTCGGGGGGCAGGTGGTGCACAGCACTGCAGGAGACTAGGGCATGTTTCATCCTTACTACATCTGCATAAGGCAGACACTCCCAAGGCCACCATTTTAGAGGCCCGTGCTGGGAATGCATTCTTTTCCCTGAGCTATTAATTATTAATATTCCTTACTGGGGAAAGAATTCAGTGATATTTCTCTTATCTGTTTTCAATAATAAGAGAAATATGGCTCTGTCCTGCCCGGCCCTGCCCACAGGCAGCCAGACTTTAAGGTTATCTCCCTTGTTCCCTGAAAATCACTGTTATCCTGTTCTTAAGGTGCCCAGAGTTCATATTGTTCAAACACACAAGCTCTACAAACAATTTGTGCAGTTAACGCAATCATCACAGGGTCCTGAGGCGACATACATCCTCAGCTTACGAAGATGACGGGATTAAGAGATTAAAGACAGGCATAGGAAATCACAAGAGTATTGACTGGGGAAGTGATAAATGTCCATGAAATCTTCACAATTTATGTACTTCTGCCATGGCTTCAGCTGGTCCCTCCGTTCAGGGTCCCTGACCTCCCGCAACACAAATGCAACAGAGATGCATTTGAAGGAAAAAGATTAAAACAGAATAAATTAGACAAATATTTCCTGAAAATCTTATGAAGGTAATTCAGGGGCAAAAGCTAAGTTTATCTTCTCTAAGGAAGGAGGCCTACTTTCGAAAAGATTTTCTGCAGGTAGGTGCAAATGAGCTTACCTAGTTAGTATTAAGTATATTTTATGTCTGATCTACATTTATGTTGTTATGAAATGTTGTCTTAACAGTCAGTACTGGAAAACCAATTGGTCATTTTCCTCCCTACTAAGTGATACACTTTTTCAAAGTTATACTAGAGTCTTAAAAATAAAAATGATTACAGGTATAGCCTGAGTGTGGCATATACTCTACTAGATCTAGTGCTTTACAAACCAGCCATGGTCTTCAGGCAAATCCCAGAAGAAACTCTGACATTATTTACATGTAAGAAACACATCCAAACAGTTCTCCTTTTATACCAGTGAGGCTGATATCCAAGCTCTGAAGAAAATCATTACCTGTTTGTTCTGTAAGGAATCTTAAAAACTGCTCCCCTTACTGCCTCAGGCTTTTAACTGAGTAAATGTGACTGTATTTTGATAAATGGTGATAACAATATCAGACTCAAGAATCAGATTTCTAGAATGTCAACAGATTTTAGTTGCCTAAAATGCCCCAACTCTGACAAAATAAATTATTATGACAAACGACTAAAAATGCCTTGCCACAGAATTACATAAAAGCAAGTGTCTTAAGTCACAGCTACGAGAGGCTGGACTGCTGTCACCAAGGGAGGCAGGAGGGGCACGCCCAGCGGGGAAACAGCAGCTGTCCCTCTTCTGCCATGTGTGGCAGCAGTACCACTCGGAGGCTTGACTCACCCCTTGCAGTCTCAGGAACTCTTCATCTGGAGAAAGAGCTGAATCCACAAACTATGCTCTGGTAACCACAAACAACGCCTTTTTCCATAACTTCGGTCCTCAAAATTACTAGGTTTGCCATAATGTGACATTCTACTATTCCCATTTCATGTAAAGGTTCCAGTCATTCCAGCCACTCCAACTGATGGGAGATTTCAGTGGCTAATTCCCAAGACGCCATATTTTAAGGACTCACCTACAAAAACTGGCCTAGGCCAGGCCTTTAGATCTGCACTAATAAGAGGAACTCTGACTAATACACTTTTAGAAAGTAGGGTAGGGGGAGATGTGCAGAAATACATGAATAATCAAGATATATATATCTATGTAAAGACAGGCATACTTTATATATATATATATTTGTGTATATAGAAATATACACAAAAAATAGACAATCCCCAACTTATGAGATTTTTCAACTTTAAGATGGTGTGCAAGTGATAAGCATTCTGTGCACTCCTTGACTTAGGATGAGGTTATATCCTGATAAACCCATTGTAAGTTGAAAACATACGAGGTCAAAAATGCACTTTCGACTTCTGGTATTTCAATTCATTATGGCTTTATCGAAACGAAACCTCATCCTAAGTCTAGGAGCACCTGTACAAAACAGGGAGACCACGCTCCCACAAGGAAGGACAAAGGTCTGTAGCTCTCTGCTCAGGGCAGAAGGTGTGGCAAGTCAGGCTTTTGGTCCAGCCTCCAGCCAAGGCAGAGGACAAAGCTACCACTCCCCCAACATGCCTAACTCTGGATTCTTATATGGGCCAAAGGGAACATAAAATAAGTTCTCCTTAACTTAGAGAGGGCTAATTAATAGCTGTATCTTTCTCTTGAACTACAAGCCAATCTCTTTTTGGGGATGTTATGAACCCAGAGGGGTGTCTGTGTGCATGTATATGCATAACATATTAGATAGAACCATACAAAACTGAAGTATTTGTAATAAAAATGGTCAAAAGGTAGCAAATTCATATGGTTCAACTTAATATAATCTATATAGCATTGCAGAGTACACGTTATCAAAATTATATATTGGCAATAATATAGATGTATTACATAGATGATTGTTGCCCTAAATGCAGCTCTTTGCTCCATAGTTCTAATTTTTCCAAATGTAAATATGTCTCCCCCTCATTATCCTGTACATCCTCCCTCTGGAATCCCAGGCTGTATCATCCCACACAGCCCCACCAAGTGCCAGCACTTGCAGGGATGGCTGCCTCTGGTTGCCACACTGGCCCTTGAAGGTCACTGCCACCTGGAGGTAACACCAGCCTATGGTCATACAGTCCTAGTGCTTTTTTTTCAGAAATATGAAAGAATTCTCCAATTAACTTCACTAATTAATAAAAACAGATCTCCAGCTTTTTATCCAAAATAAATATCTTTAATAAAGTAATATTACTGGAACCTTCAAAGCTCATTGTTCTTCCTGAATATTTTTAAAGAAATAAACCCAAAATTGAGTAGGATAAACTGGTAAAGACTGGTTAAGAAAAACCTAACTCTAATCTTAAATTGAACCTAAAAACATTTGGTTTTCTTTGGCTGTTCCCCAAGAGGCTCCCAAACCCATTTCCTTTTAAGCCCAGACAGAGCCCATCTTTTGGCTACATTTTCCTAAGTCTTTTTACCTTCTAAATCTTTAATCCTGGACTGTCAAATACCATATTTTTTTTTCCGTTTAAAGGAGAATTCTAACCAATTTCTCCACGTCCACTGGCACCCTCTGTAGACTGAGTTTTTAATCCAGATGCAATGGCTGGTTAATTAGAAGTTCTAGATGATTACATTTAGCTTAAGCTCTAAGTTTTCTGAGGGGATAGTCCAAAAGATTAAAGTAACAAGAACTCTTGCAATCAAAAACCCAAAAGTAAATAAACTGGTTCCATTACAGAAGATGAACCACAGTCGACCTTCAAATAACACAGGTTTGAATTGTGAGAGTCCACTATGTGTAATTTTTTCAATAAATATGCTGGAAAATGTTTTAGAGATATGAGACAATTTGAAAATTTGCAAACTGTGTAGCCTAGAAACAAGGAAAAATTGAGAAAAAGTTAGGTAGGTCATAAATTTACTATGTATAAACTATACATAGATACTAGTCTATTTTTGTCACTTACTGCCATAACATATACACAAATCTATTATAAAAAGTTAAAATTTACTAAAAACTTATACACAGACTGTACATGGCACCATTTGCAGTCAAGAAAAATGTAAACACGTGTAAAGATGCAGTATTAAATCATAGTAGCTGCACCAAACTAACTGTGCTACATACTGTACTACTGTAATCACTTTGTAGCCACTTCCTGTTACTACTATGGTGAACTTAACTGTTGCAAGAATCCACTGAAAACACCATGTGAGGCTAATTATCTCCCGTAAGCAGTCCTCTCTCCAGTAAACTGTAGACTGCAGTAAAAAGTGACCTCTCCTGGTTCTTGTGTGTTTTTCACCGTGTTTAATACAATACCTTGAACCTTGAATAACACCGTGAAACCCATACAAAGTGCCACTAATGACACTGGAGGTGCTCCCAAGAAGCAGAGTGAAGTTACGACATTCCAAGGAAAAGCTGAATTGCTTGATTGCTTGATGTGTACCTCAGGCTGAGGTCTGCAGCTGTGGTTCCCCACCATTTCATGATAAGTGAATCCAGCATAAGAACCATCATAAAAAAAAAAGAAAGAAAGAAAAGAAAATTCATGAAGCCATTGCTACAGCTATGCAAGAAAACATGAAAATCTTACCCTTTTTGCAAAATACAAAATGTTTTAATCGACTATTTATGTTATCAGTAAGGCTTCTCTGGTCAACAGTAGGCTAGCAGTAGGGACGTTTTTGAGGAGTCAAAAGTTTTACTTGGATTTTCCACTTAGTGGGGAGTAGGCACCCCTGACCTCCACATTGTTCGAGTCAAGTGTACTCTTTTACTTAAATTGAAATTTACACCACCACAGGTTGGCCTATCTTGCTATTTTTAAAAGACTGTGTTATCTCCCTTCTAAAAACCTTTCAGGACAAACAATAAAGGAAAAATAAAGCCCTAAATGCCTCAGTCAGTTCAGATTTACTCCTTCTACGAGTTAGAAAGCAGACGCCGGACAAGTCCATGGGCCTCCCGTGAGACCCAGCAGCCACCTGCATGGTGGTGTGTGTCTCCTGGTGAGAGTCGGACCCCAGTGAGGAGGGCCAGTGTGACATGATGCTGCATCCCCAACCAGTCAGACCCCACGTGCCACAAACCTGCATCCAGACACACTGTGGAGCTCAAGTTCCCTCCTCAGTCTTAAAACATTATTTCCCCTTTCTGGGAAGTGGGGAAATATTACAGCCTTTTCTTTTTAAGGAGAGAATCCAAATGCTTCTGGGATATCAAAGGGTTCAGATCCTGAACCAATATTTGGAGGAAGTGCGTGAAACAGACCACATGGGTTACGTCTGCTGCAAAACACACGTGGTTCTAAAACAGATGAAGAAGGCACCATTGAAACATGCTGGGTGTTGGTGATTCCAAATGCCTGAAAAGTAGTTTGAAGCTTCTAGCAAACCAAAAGCACAGCAGGATTGGCTTTTCCTTAGCACAAACTCTTAACAGTACAGTAAGTGGGTCCAACCTCAAATCACTCAATTTGTGTTTCAAACATGACATAAACTAAGCCCAAACAAGAGTCAGTGCCAATAACAGACTCCAGATACACCCTGAATGTCTGCATGCTGGAGACTCAGCACCCGAATCCTCCCAAGATAAAGCAG
This sequence comes from Macaca thibetana thibetana, assembly GCF_024542745.1. Taxonomy (NCBI): domain Eukaryota; kingdom Metazoa; phylum Chordata; class Mammalia; order Primates; family Cercopithecidae; genus Macaca; species Macaca thibetana. The sequence goes on along the minus strand of NC_065587.1, from coordinate 87,438,915 downwards.
CGTGGGACACGAACCTGTTGTTTGCCCACAACATAAAGCCTATGAATGACAACCTGATGCATGAGCCTTTATGGGAAATGTTTCCATTTGAGTCCAAATAATTTGTCACTAGGGGTGCAAGTAAAACCAGCATTGCCAACTTTTGGCTAGTCATCATTTTATAGATTACATCCACAGAAAATCCCAGAGTTTCATTTTAAACAATGGTTTCCATTTCTTACCCCACCATAATAGAAATGCCGATTGTCTGCCTTACTTTGTGATTTGGTTTAATTTAGCCTCCTCTTCTGACGTTTCTCAGTCGATGGCCATCCCACCCCAAATGCACCCGATCTCGTCTGATGCTTCTCTGACCGTGAATGCTGTAGCCCAATACACGGCCAGACACCACTTAGCAACCACCGTGGGACAGGGAGCCCACACAGGGAGCCTTCGAAAGGCCACATCCGAAGATGAAGCAGATATGCAGAAGAGCTCCCCAGCTGCTAGGGTGGGTGGGGAGGCTGACTCAGCCTGCAGCACACCATCAAAAACAGGGGCCCCAGTCAAGGGAGTGACCTGGGGGAGCAGACACCCTTCCACAAGGTCCCTGGAGTACAAGTTCAGGGACAGGGCTTGCTGTGTTCTGATCCTGGGGGAATGGGGTGGGGGTGGGGGGAACAGTGTATGACAGGAGTTGGTCACTACTCAGGAATGACACCCACTCAAGGGTAGACCAATGGCAGATGCAGCAAAGGCAGAGTCCCAGCTGGCCCAGCCTAGTGACCAAAGTCAGGGTTGGTCCTCAGGTTGTCACTGAGATGCAAGCGGGGACAAGAAGGCCTGTGCAGCCTAGGATCTAGGAAAGGCCTGGGCACTGGAATCAGAGACTTCTTAAAAGCACTGGACAATAGACATTAGTTCATATCACCCATGTCATATCACCAAACACAGGGGTTTGACTGAAGGGGCAGGAGTGTTGGCACCCAGTCTCTCCTTGGGGTATTGAAGGTATCACCTATTGAAAGAAATGTTCTAGTTGAAATAGGAAATTAGTTTTGCCTTGAGGAGAAATTTTTAAAGCTTCTCCAGGACTTGGATGATTCATCAAAACTAATCCTCTTACCTGCTCCTCATCTGAGAAAGACACCAAGAGAAGGGGCCTCAGTGCTCCTAAAGGACAGCCTCACTGTGTCCCACCTAGAGGATGGCCTTGAACCTGGTTCCAAGCAGCACTGCAAGAGGTGATGTCCGTCAATTCCACCATCCTGGATCTGTGCTTCTTCAGAAGCCTACATGCACGGGGGCCACGGAAATGAACAAAGGAAAAAAAACCACTTATCCTAACTAGTCTCCTCCACCTGTGAAGAGTAGAGTCAATGAAAAGTCCTAAAACTAGCTCCAAGCAGAAGGGAACTTGAGGTAAAAGAGAATTATCTCCATAGCAAGAAATCATCAGCACAGAATGTGGGGATTTGTATTAATAAAAACAGCTTAAACACAACTCTCACAGCCATGCATGAGAACAAGAAGCCTGATAAAACAGTACCCCAGATCAGAGGAAATAAACAAACATACAAGTGGCTGGAAATGAGAAAACCAAAAAGGTTATTTGGTCCAAAAATACATATCTAGTACAGCCTTCTTGTTTCACAGGTTAGAAAACCAGGTCCTAAGAGGTTAAATGACTTGGCAAAATAATTTACTCTGTGTTTACCCAATAGACCCCCCTTTCTCATCCTGCCTTTCCTTTGACCCTAACAATGATGACGAAGTGTGGATAGGCCTCACAGTCAACCCCATCTGACAGATGGTAAGCTAAAGCTTGCAGACCTTTGGGCCTTCCAGGTCACGTCTCCAGGAGACGGTGGAGTACAGGCTGGAGGTCAGGGCTCCTCAGGTCAGACCAGGCTCTGGATGAGAACCCAGACCATGCTGGGCTCTGGGCAGCTCACCTGCATGAAGGCAATGGAACATCTAAGAAGGACCAGCTCTATCCACAACCATGCCATGTCGCAACAGGAAAGCAAAGTGAGGGTATAACCCACCCTTGAGGAGAGAACATCACGTGCTGCCAAAGACACTGAATGGTCTTCAGTGCAGTCTTCAAGAATGGGGATAACTATATGAGCAGAGAGAAACCTTACTCTAGAGAAAGTGCACGACTGAAGAACCAAGGTAAGTAACAGAATGTCCAGGGAAGACCAATGCAGAAAAAAACAGCCTAAGGCTTGACAAAGGAGGAATGGAGGGTACAGGCAGAAGATGCAGATGGGGACGTGAACCCAGGCTGAGGATCCTCCAAATCCTTTTCTGTACACCAGGGATCTGCTCCAGTCTCTGGACCAAAAACAGTGGGCAGCTCAACCAGCACAGACACCCACAGTCACTACCATCCTGTCAGGTCCCTTCCAGGGAGGAATATTTCTAAAGGAAGCAGGACACGCTGTTGGGCTAGCTCATCCAATCAAACTGGAGAACCAAGCACTCAAGCATTCATAGAAACCCTGGGAAGATTTTAACAAGGCGACATTTCTGAAGGAGCAAAAAGGTTTGGGGAAGAAAACAGCAATCTAAAAATAAAGCCTTTTAAAGTCACTAGGTGTACACCTATAAAGTCAGACACTACATGAAACAGCTCCTGAAATGCCAAGAGGACACCCACTAGAAAGAAAGAACAGTTGGCAGAGGAACACAAAAAAGGAATCTTTTAAAGACTGACCTCTGCAAAAGATGCCCGGAGGGCCAGGCTCGGCAGGAAGCCATGGGACAGCAGCAGAGGCTGTGGTGAGCCCCGGGAACAGCTCTCCAGCAGCCCCTTCTGGCCAAGGCCAAAGGAACAGAAGGAAGGCTGGGAAAGTGGAAACCCAAGACAGGGAAGGGAAAGAGAACAGGTTAAAATGGTAATCCCATTACAGTGAGATCTGGTGACAGTCAAACCATGAGAGCCTTGCCAGATGCCTCTGATGAAACTGGTACCTTATGTGGCACGGTGAGGACGGGAGTCTGTACACGAAAGGATTTCGAGGGGCTGAAGGAAGAAAAGATTCCAGAGTCCACACAGCTACTGGTAAAGTGGGTTCCGTGAGGGCCATGTAAGGTCATGACTGTTCTATGCTTAGAGCAAGTCACAGTAGCGAAGTATCTGGCAAGCCTGTGCATCCCAAATATGTGCATTTGGGGGTTTTATTTCCACTGGGGATCTGTGAAGACACAGTGGGCCCACTGCGACTTTATTAAAAAGCCTATGGGAGAGAATTACCTTAATTATGGCATGTGTCTCCATTGTTAAGGTTTCGTTTTCATATGGGATCTTGGGTCGAGCTCCATGCTGACTTATGATCCAGTGATTCCATGGCAAATGAATAGCCAGCTAAAACACGTGACAGAGACTGCTGCAGGAGCAAGGACAGTCTTGTTGACATCTGATCACGGGATCAGAGTCACTACTTCATCCTTGCTTCTCCCTCATCCCCCCGCCCCCACAACACACACAGACAAAGTACTTATGAAAATGACATCACATGTGTCCTTTGGTCACAAAGGCAAGAATTTCAAAACACAATTGCTAAAGTTTATGAGCTTATTCCTGTGCTAATCCCTGTGGAGAGCACAAAAAAGTACAAACAAGAACCCCTGGCTCAAGAAGTTTGGAAAGCGAAGACTTAATCACTGTAAAACAAAGATGAAAGACTGGTAACAGTACACCACTGAACACTAGAGTCTCTAAGTACTCTAAGGAAAAACCCATACAGAATGGAGCTGATGAAGAAACATTTGTGGAAGAAGTTGGATTTTTTTGAGATGGAGTCTCCCTCTGTCACACAGGCTGGAGTGCAGTCATGCCATCTTGGCTCACTGCAACCCCTTCCACCTCCCAGGTTCAAGCAATTCTCCTGCCTCAGCCTCCCGAGTAGCTGGGATTACAGGCACATGCCCCCTGACCCCAGGCACCCCCTACCCCGGCTTCCCGGCTAATTTTTATATTTTTAGTAGAAACGGGGTTTCCCCATGTTGTCCAGCCTGGTCTCGAACTCCTGACCTCAAGTGATCCTCCTGCTCCAACCTCCCAAAGTGTTGGGATTATAGGCGTGAGCCACTGCGCCCAGTCTGAGCTGATTCTTAAAGTAGGTTTCTACCTAAATAAGCACAATGAAGAAGGAAGGACTTCAAAACAACCCAGATACCACCCTTGACCTAAAAAGAGGAATCTGAGCAAGAACAGCTCACGAGAAAAAAATTTACACCAGATCATGATTTTTAAAAAACACTGTCCTGACACTTCTGCTTCTGTCCAAGACGGATCAACAGGAACCAAATTTATCCTCACACCATCACACTGAAGTTTAAAAAAAAAAAAAAAAAAAAAAAAAAGACAAACCTAAGAAACATTGTTAAGACACAGGACCTCAGGCAACAAAGGCTAGGAAACAACAAGCCAGGTAAGCCCCATGGGCGCTCCATCCGACCGCCAAGGGAGAGTTCACAGGTCACAGTATGAGAGGGAAACCAAGGCAGAGGCTGGAGGACTTCCTGAGTAAAGGAGATGGAGTTGAGAGTCCCGGAGGCCACTCAGCTAAAGCACTCAGGACACAGTAGTGGAGAGGAGAGAGCTGCACAGAGGGAGAACAGTGGAGTTGTGCAGAAGGCCCCTGGAGCATCCAGCTGAGTACGAAGCAGGTAAAGAAACTACACAAGATCAGGAAAAGATTAGTGCTTACAACACCTACGCTCACACAGGGCTGAGAATAGTGCCTGATCCCACCACTCCACGGAGCTCAGGAAGGACTCGCTACAGCAGTGGGAAGAATTAGTCCTACTAAGCACTGCTCCAGACTCACCTAATAAATCATAAGATCCAGACCCAAACTAACCAAAGTGATTTCAAGTAACTTAACGAAAAGCTCAAGAATTGTCATAGGAATACAAGAGTACCTAGTACCCATCAAGGCAAAAACTGTCTGCCCAACCTCCTTAACCCTCAAATGGCCAAAGGAGAGAACACAAGGAAAATAGGCCCATGATTCAACTCACTCTCAGAGCCCCTTCCTGGCTCTACAGAGGAGGCATGTGGCTCTGGTGGCACTACCATCCAGGGCCAGAGGCATGTCACTGTCCAATAACATTGGTAACACCAGCCACTATCAGCCAACTGCATTTAAGGGCCGTTGACTGAGAACTAGTAGAGTGAATCTTTCCTAAGAGTATTCTAAGCTACAGGCAAGTCTTAATTATACAGTCATTTCTAAAGTTGATATAATTTAAAATAATTAAGGTGTTCACTTTTACATTTTATAAAGCTTATTATCTTATTAAACACCATTCTGTTTCATGTGGTAGAATTTTATTAGAAACGCCAGACTTATGAATAATAAACTGACTGATTAAAGATTTGAATGAGAGTAATCCCTGAGATAATTTTAAACAAGGGGCATATTTTACATATGAATTCTTAACAACACGGTCACTATTTACCTTCAAACACTGTCAATTTAAAAAAAATCATCAGAATATGTTTGAAAGATTCTGAAAATATGTCATTTTTTATTTTCTCAAAAACTCCATTTTTTATGAAATGATCTTGGTATAGATTTATTTCATAAAACTGAATTTACATAGTTTCAATAGAAAATTTTATCAGGATAAGACATGATACCTAACCTCTCAGTTCTATCAAAATTTCTGGTTTTAGGATGAATAACCTAAACTGATCTTCATAACTAGGGTGACCACATGTTCTGGTTTGCCCAGGACAATCAAAGTTCATACCTCTTGTCCCCTTCATTCTCCATAATACTCCCAAATGTAGACAATATATCATAAGGCTGCCCTATTCATAATGGAAGTGAACACATGGTGCTCTCAGAAGTCAGCAAATCCTCAAATACAAGCAGAATAAGTTATTTACCCTAATACATTCTAAAATCAAAAATGAAATTAGGAGTAAGCCCCAAAGTTTCCAGATTGCCTGTTTTCTAATGGTTTTCCAGGCATTAAAAAAAAAACCCACTCACAAAGTGTCCCACCCCTCCCTGACCTCTAACTTTTGGGCATGAAAGCAAGTTCGAACATCCTTGTCAGCTGCTTCCATTCCCTGTTTTCAACTGTCAGGTTCCCCAAGATAACTTTTATACCAAGTACATCTGGGTATTATAAACTGCATCATGGGAACATTTAATTTACACAAATTCAACTACCTGGCACTCTGATCAAAAAGGATAACTCCAGACGGGCGGATCACGAGGTCAGGAGATCGAGACCATCCTGGCTAACACGGTGACACCCCATCTCTACTAAAAAACACAAAAAACAAAAAACTAGCCAGGCGAGGTGGCAGGCACCTGTAGTCCCAGCTACTTGGGAGGCTGAGGCAGGAGAATGGCATAAACCCGGGAGGCGGAGCTTGCAGTGAGCTGAGATCCGGCCACTGCACTCCAGCCTGAGCGACAGAGCAAGACTCCGTCTCAAAAAAAAAAAAAAAAAAAAAAGGATAACTCCAATCAGCCTAGGTATTCTGCCCCCAACAACTGCCCTTAGTGACCGTCTGCCCACAGGTGATGACCATGGAGGACTGCTCAACCATTTGGTGAGACCTGTGGACAGAACTTGCCAGTTTCAGACATAGCCATGATCTGCACCTTTAGGAGCCAGGTGGACGGTTGGTAAAGGTTCTTTCAACACCTTCGAGAAAGAAATGGAAGGAGGTATAGAGAGTAATACAGAAATAATGACCATGAGGAAGGGAAACGGCAACCGTGTTTACCCAAACATGATGATGATGATGAAGAGGAAGAGAAGCTGCAGTTCATTATATGATTACATCACCCTGGGTACCTACCACATCGACTTACATAAACACACCTTTCTGTGCAGGGCTGCCAGTACAAAACCCTGGGCTTTGCAAGGAATTTGCAAAGGGGGTGATCATATTTATTGATCATATTTCGTGTGTACAATTATTTTCAAAGGGTCTTATTCTATAACAGAGGCTGGGAAATAACACGCTCTGTACATCAATATGCTTGCAAAACATGTGAAAACTGAGAGTCTGAGCTAGTCTAACAGCAAGCACTGTTGTCCTAGAGGCAGGCAGAGATAGCCCCAGAAGTTCTACACAAAGAAGGGATGCAGCAGTGGCAATCGATTAAGTGGGGAGGAAGGCCAGTCTTGAAGCTATATTTGCATTGCAAACCCATCGCTTTTACTTAATACAAAATACCTGTATTTTGAGCAGCCTTCAGAACTGATGGAGATGACAGGAGGTATGGGCACTCCTGCTGCCAACACGGGGGCAGGTGGGAGGGCAGTATCTCCTTACGTTGACAGCAGCGCTAGAAAAGATTGCCCTCTAAGCCAGTGCTGCTCAAAGAAAGGGCAACAGACCACTGTCTGCCCTGAACTGTTTGTGCAGATCTGTGAGGAGGTAAGTATAAAAATGGGAGTGTTTAGAAATGTTTACAGCAGTTTGTGGACAGGCACGGTGGCTCATGCCTGGAATCTCAGCACTTTAGGAGGCCGAGGCGGGCGGATCACTTGAGGTCAGGAGATTGAGACCAGGCTGGCCAACATGGTGAAACCCCATCTCTACTAAATATACAAAAATTAGCCAGGTGTGGTGGTGCGTGGCTGTAATCCCAGCTACTTGGGAGGCTGAGGCATGAGAATCACTTGAACCAGGGAGGTGGAGGTTGCAGTGAGCTGAGATCATGCCACTGCACTCCAGGATGGGCGACAGAGTGAGACTTTGTGTCCAAAAAAAAAAAGAAATATATATATATACACACACACACACACACGTTAATAATTACCTATTTTACCTTCTTTATATAATACATCTTTGATCCAGTGTGTACTGTATACCCACAGCACATCTCAATTGGGACCAGGCACATTTCAAGAGGCAGAGAAATGGCCCTGTCTCCCCAAGCTCCTGACCACCCCCTAGTGCATGGGCCCAAAGCCCTGCCCACTCATGGAGAGTTGGTAACACTGATGGGTTCTGGAAAGGTGCCCCTCACACCACACCGTCACCAGACACACTCACAAGGAGACCTTAGTCCTGGGAGACCTGCAAGCTAGTCAGAGAGGCAACAAGGGACAGGTCCCCTCTACTCTTCTCTTCAGCTGATCTGAGAAGGAAAGGAAGCAGCATAAGGACCTGTGTGTGTGAGAGAGTGTGTGTGTGTGTGTGTGTGTTATCATCCATTCTAAGAGTTTCTATGGTAAAGCCCACTTGTCCAGAGAGAAAAGAACCAGCCCTAAGACTCACCCTCAGTAGTGGACAATGAGCCTGTAACACATGATGCCCGAGGAGTCTTTCTTGTGAACAGACAGCCACCAGTTCACCTTGAAAAGAGCCACTCACCCTTCCAGGTAACCAGTGCTTGCTCCCTTTAGAGTCTGGTGCTGCTGTACTGCACAGCACCCTGTGGCCAGAGAAGCTGGCATGTTTCCAAGACACCCACCACCACAGTTTGGTATATTGGGTAAGACCAGGTGCATATATGAGTGAGCACACAGGGTGAGTCCCAGACACAGAGCACTCAAGGTACAATCTTGTCTACTGCAGTCCGTCCAGGGTTGCTTTACTTAAACAACAACTGTATGTGGCTTTAAACAGTTAAGGAGGTTGTTTAAATGGAAAAAGCCTTGAAATGAGATCAAACAGGTCTCTGCTTTTCCCCAAATTGATGATCATGTGCTTTATTTATCCAACAAAACTCTCCTTCTGAATATAACTGAAATCCTGACCATGTCCAAGGGAGCTAAGGAAATATGAGTCGTCCGAACTCTGCATTTCGCTCATGAAGACATTAACTGCCTACAGGTGATGAACATCCAGGTGAAAAGTGGCAAGTTACAGGGGAACAGCAAGAGACATTTGGGGCCACCCAAGAGCAGTGGCATCCTCCCCACACCACTGCTCAGTCCAAGGCTCACACTGCTATTCAGACCCCTCAGCACATGGTGGGGGGGTCTCCGGGGGAGCACACCTGATGGATAATGCCAACACTCAGAAAGGCTTCACCTGCTGAATTCTGAAACATTCAATTAAAATATGGAAATGCAGCGCTAACGGGATTAAAAAGAACTCAATTACAATGGCAGCACTCCCTTTCAGAGTCTTAAATACCAGGACAGGGCTAATTACTGAACGCTGAGTTACACTGCTTCCTTAGATATAATTCACACAAAATGTTTTTCTGTCTAGAAATAAACTCCACTTGATCTGCCTCAGAGAACACAAGTAAAAGGTCATTTTCTGTGCTATTTTTTCAAGAGATTCGCTATTAATCCAGCTCCTCAGAGGCAACTTTCTATACCACTGTCAAAGCAACGACTCTTGTTTTTTAGAGGCAGTGGGTTCTCCACCCATAAAGAAGGCCCAATACACCTTTTTCTCTTCCAAATTCAACTTGAAACACTGAACTGCTCACACTCAGAAGCAGCCACGCCCACCTGACAGGTTACCTGTTTACTGGAGATCAAAAGATGACTCTATTCCAAAAGACATTACCACAAGAAGAAAGTCTAAAGCAACAGCAAAGAGATGCTATTTTATTTATTTATGCCTTCTAATTTCAATGATGCTCTTCATAAAAAGGTCTTTTCCAGGTGCCAACGAAGAGCAATCCCCCCAGACAAACCTCAGTGAGGGAGGCAAATCTGGTACCAAGAACACAGGGTGTGGCCTGCAATTCTTACCTCTACAAACACAAATGCCTTGGTGTAGCCCCTGACATAGAGAAAGGGTTCCAAACTATCTGGTCAGTAATGACCCCAGGATTCCCCACTCTGAACCAACAACTGCTGAATCTTTAGCAACAAACCACACAACTGTTGATAGCTGTTTACTTATCATTTATCCTCTTTATCCAAATCTGAGGGAAAACAGAACTGAGGAAAGCCACACGCACTAAGCCAATCCCCTTTTCCAGTGGAGTTCTAGCTAAAAGTTTGGTCAGTCATGGCTCCAATAACACAGCCAAAGACAAAATGGACCGCGTAAGAAGGGTTCAAATGGCTTTGCATTCAGTAGCACACAGGCTCAAAAAACAGCAAATAAGCTTAGAATACATTGGGCTACAAGAGCAAAGTCTTCCATTTTCAGAACATATTCAAGATTCCAACAATGTTTCTGACCACATTCCATTCAGTCATTCTCACAAAAAGCAGATCTCCTAACACAACCTGACCACCAACACAATGGAATCACTTCCGTTCAGCTCATCCTTCCCACTGAGGCCTCAGCCTCTAAGCTCACCATCATGTTACGAAAGGGCTCAGATTCTTCACCATCCTTTTGGTAAGGCACAGGAGTGAAGGCACTCGCCCACCACTACCAGCTACCATGGTACCATGGTACTAGCTTCCTAGGGACCTTTTTGAACAACACCTAAAGCTGCTCTCACTGTCCGCTGGCTTGAGTTCCAACTCTCTTCTCATATTAACTATGAATTAACTGTGAGAAAGGGTACAGGCAGGGGTGGGAGTTGCTGTGGGTGCAAGTGGTTTCTGTGTCAGAGGGCACATTATGAATGCATGTACATGTGTGAGGATAGTGATGAACTCAGATCAATCTGTTAAATTTCAAAATTACCAATTGTTAATTTGTTTCAAACTCTCCTTATCCCCTGATATCCTGAAAAGCAAAATTTTATGTTTTTAAACATAACAACACTCCTAGTCTTCAAGTTCCTTAAAACAGCACCAATACTGTCTAGACCAGCTCTGTCCAGCCGAATTATCTGTGATGGAAATGTCCTATCTTTGCAGTAATCCAGTACAGAAGTCACAAATGGCTGTCAAGCATGAGAAATGTGGCTAGTGCAAATCAATTAAATTCGTAATGTTATTTCAGTATAGCTTTTGTGGCTAGTGGCCATGCTACTGGACAGCAAAGGTCAGATAAACTGCCTTAACAACTGCTCTAAGATGGAAGCTTATTTAGTGACCCAAGTCTCCCCTTGGCAGAGTGTGGAGGCAAAATAAGAACCAGCATGCTTCCGGACATGCTTCCTGATTTTCTTCCCCTGCCCCACCCTCTCCTTGATCATCTTCCTCTGCAGTGGTGTTTCTCAACCTCAGCACTATTGACATTCAGAGCTGGATAATTCTTTGGAGTGAGGTCTGTCCTGTACATTTTAGGATGTTGAGTAGCAACCCTGGACTCTACCTACTGGAAGCTGGTAGGTAGCATGTCACCCTCCCCTATTTGTGACAACCAAAAATGTCTCCAGAGTTGTCAAATGCCCCCAAAGGTGCAAAACGGGTGAGAACTACTGCTCTAGAGATAACTTTTAAAAACAACAGTGACAACAACAAAATTTCTGTTCTTAGAATTTCTGTCTCTGCTTATTTTACAGGATGAGTTACCTTCTCATATTTGCCCTTGGTTAGGCATCTTTTCCCCACCCCTTGCAGACACCCTTTTGAACCTGAGTCCACTGGACTCACTGGAGTCCATTGGAGTTCCTGTGCCATTTTTCTAAGGTTTCTGCCCATGTAAACACATACACTGAGTGCCCAGCTACCCTCGTGCTCAGGAGAGAGGCTCACTGGAGACCAAATGACCTGCCTGTAAAGCTACCAACTACTTGTGTTAATCTACCCTGGCCAGTGTCCTTAATATAAACAGACAGCCAAAGACATCCAGATATTTGGGGGCACATCTATAGCTCAAAAGGAAAAACTGAGTAGAATAAACAGAACTGACTCTGAGCAAAAAAGCTACTTCAGCAAACAGAAATGAGTATTTTAAAAGTTCAGTCAGTATGTATCTTTGGAGAGCATCAAGAAAACATAATACCCCTAAAAACAAAATAAGAAAACAGAAACAAACAAACAAAAATGGCTGCTACGAAAAAGCAGAAATTAGGATTAAAAAAATGAGTTCATGGATATTAAAAATATGATCACCAAAATTAAAAACTTAGTAAAAAGGTTGGGAGATTAATAATTTCAAGTTTAATAATTGCCCCATGGGGTTAAAAAACAAACAGAAAAAGAATGGAAAATACTGAGAAAGTTTAAGAAAAATGACAACCTGGGAGGATTATCAACTGGTCTCCAGGCTTTCCAGAAAGAGAGAGGAGAAAAATAAATAGTGAGAAAATATTGAAAATGGCAATAATAGGCCGGGCGCGGTGGCTCAAGCCTGTAATCCCAGCACTTTGGGAGGCCGAGACGGGCGGATCACGAGGTCAGGAGATCGAGACCATCCTGGCTAACACGGAGAAACCCCGTCTCTACTAAAAAATACAAAAAAAAAACTAGCCGGGCGAGGTGGCGGGCGCCTGTAGTCCCAGCTACTCGGGAGGCTGAGGCAGGAGAATGGCGCAAACCCGGGAGGCGGAGCTTGCAGTAAGCTGAGATCCAGCCACTGCACTCCAGCCTGGGCGACAGAGCCAGACTCTGTCTCAAAAAAAAAAAAAAAAAAAAAAAAAAAAAGAAAATGGCAATAATAGAAGAAGAGAGCTTCCTCGAGCTAAAGAAAAATCAAGGGAATTTAGATTTAAGAAACCTAGATTACCAGAAAGGATGAAAACGGAACACATCTTCATGAAGTTTGAGGACACCAAGATCAAGACAGGTCTCCACCGGACCCAGAAGGAAAAAAGAAAAGCTCCCATCCAAGGGTGAGAATACGGTCAGTAAATGGTCCTCACAGAAACAGCAGAAGCAGAACCATGGCCTTCAGAATTCTGAAGAAAAGAATTTTGAACCTAGAATTCTACAGCCATACAAACTAACAGTCAAGTGTAAAGACTACAGAGACATTTTCAGATTTACTTTTTAAAAGGCAGAAGATTTACATTCTAAACATTCTTCTAGGGGAAAAAAATTATTGAAAATAGACTTCAGCACAAATAAAAAAGAAACCCAAGAAAGATGAAGACAGGAGTGGGAGGTTCCAGAAAGATGACCCACCCAGCAGGACAGTGAAAGGAAGCTACGGATTCCTGCTGGATGGCAGCAGCCCACAGGGCAGGTCCAGGCAGTGGCCCAGTCAGACACCCCAGGGAGAAACTGGTCTCATAAAACAGAAAGCATGGCTGACAGGGAGGAAAACCTTAGGAATATGGCAAAAGCACATCTGCTAAGAAAAACATTAGTTTGCCAATTCTTTTAAAATTTTTGTAGTCAGGTTTTTTGTTGTTTTGTTTTTGTTTTTGCCTTATTCCAGACGTGATTTCTACTCCAACAGAACTAGTGATACCTTTGTGACCGGATTTCCATCCTATGTGGCAGGCATGTTCTCTTCAGTATCCCTGCCTCAGGCACTGACACAGAGACATAAAAGACCAACCTGCTCCCGGTCACCATGTTGGCAGCCACAACACCTGACATTACTGAGGAGTTAAATCTGACCTGCAGTAGATCAGTATCTCTGTGGTCTCTAGTATGTACTCCAGCCTGGCTTTTCTAGCCTGCATCTAACCTGGATCTTTATTCTATAGCCCTTGCTAAATTAGCCAACTTTCCCAGTACCTTCTGGACTCAACAACTGTCCAGTCCGGGAAATGAGAAAAGTGGAAATTCAAAAACAAGGATATAGCCAATAGCACCCAAGGGAAGGGTTCAATTGTCAAGAAAATTAAAATTAAGGAAGAAGAACTTATTACGGAGATGGAGGGAAGGGGGTGGGAGTATGATACACAGTTGTGGTTACTCAGGGATGCTGGAATGGAAACCAAAATCTTTCTTGGTTTGAAAAGATTATCAGGGCATGCCCAAGATGGCCAAATAGGAACAGCTTCAGCCTCCAGCTCCCAGCGTGAGTGACACAGAAGACGGGTGATTTCTGCATTTTCAACTGAGGTACTCGATTCATCTCACTGGTACGTGTCGGACAGTTGGCACTGGTCCACGGGTGCAGCCCAACTAGCGAGAGCTGAAGCAGGGTGAGGCATTGCCTCACCTGGGAAGTGCAAGGGGGAAGGGAATTCCTTTTCCTAGCCAAAGGAAACTGAGACACAAAACACCTGGAAAATCAGGTAACTCCCACCCTAATACTGTGCTTTACCAAGGATCTTAGCAAACGGCACACCAGGAGATTATATCCCACACCTGGCCCAGAGGGTCCCATGCCCACGGAGCTTTCCTCATTGCTAGCACAGCAGTCTGAGATCTAACTGCAAGGCAGCAGCAAGGCTGGGGGACGGGCGCCCACCATTGCTGAGGCTTAAGCAGGTAAACAAAGCCTCCAGGAAGCTCGAATTGGGTGGAGCCCACCACAGCTCAAGGAGGCCGGCCTACCTCTGTAGACTCCTCCTCTGGGGACAGGGCATAGCTAAACAAAAAGCAGCAGAAACTTCAGCAGATGTAAATGCCCCTGTCTGACAGCTTTGAAGAGAGCAATGGATCTTCCAGCACAGAGATTGAGATCTGAGAACGGACAGACTGCCTGCTCAAGTGGGTCCCTGACCCCTCAGCAGCCTAACTGGGAGACATCCCCCACTAGGTGCAGACCAACACCTCACACCTCACACGGTGGGCTACACCCCTGAGAGGAAGCTTCCAGAGCAAGAATCAGACAGCAACACTCACTGTTCAGCAACATTCCATCTTCTGCAGCCTCCGCTGCTGATACCCAGGCAAACAGGGTCTGGAGTGGACCTCAAGCAAACTCCAACAGACCTGCAGCTGAGGGTCCTGACTATTAGAAGGAAAACTGACAAACAGAAAGGACACCCACACCAAAACCCCATCAGTACGTCACCATCATCAAAGACCAAAGGCAGATAAAACCACAAAGATAGGGAAAAAGCAGGGCAGAAAAGCTGGAAATTCAAAAAATCAGAGCGCATCTCCCACTTCAAAGGAACGCAGCTCATCGCCAGCAACAGAACAAAGCTGGAAGGAGAATGACTTTGACGAGTTGAGAGAAGAAGGCTTCAGTCAATCAAACCTCTCAGAGTTAAAGGAGGAACTACAGAACCAGCGCAAAGAAACTAAAAACCTTGAAAAAAGAATGGATGAATGGATAACTAGAATAATTAATGCAGAGAAGACCTTAAAAGAACTGATAGAGATGAAAACCATAACATGAGAACTACGTGACAAATGCACAAGCTTCAGTAACCAACTCGATCAACTGGAAGAAAGAGTATCAGCGATTGAAGATCAAATGAATGAAATGAAGCGAGACGAGAAGTATAGAGAAAAAAAGAATAAAAAGAAATGAACAAAGCCTCCAAGAAATACAGGATTATGTGAAAAGACCAAATCTACGTCTGATTGGGGTGCCTGAAAGTGACGGGGAAAATGGAACCAAGTTGGGAAACACTCTGCAGGATATCATCCAGGAGAACTTCCCCAACCTAGTAGGGCAGGCCAACATTCAAATTCAGGAAATACAGAGAACACCACAAAGATACTCCTCGAGAAGAGCAACTCCAAGACACATAATTGTCAGATTCACCAAAGTTGAAATGAAGGAAAAAATGTTAAGGGCAGCCAGAGAGAAAGGTCAGGTTACACACAAAGGGAAGCCCATCAGACTAACAGCAGATCTCTCGGCAGAAACTCTCCAAGCCAGAAGAGAGTGGGGGCCAATATTCAACATTCTTATAGAAAAGAATTTTCAACCCAGAATTTCATATCTAGCCAAACTAAGTTTCATAAGTGAAGGAGAAATAAAATCCTTTACAGACAAGCAAATGCTGAGAGATTTTGTCACCACCAGGCCTGCCCTACAAGAGATCCTGAAGGAAGCACTAAACATGGAAAGGAACAACAGGTACCAACCATTGCAAAAACATGTCAAAATGTAAAGTCCATTGATGCTAGGAAGAAACTGCATCAACTAGCAAGCAAAATAACCAGCTAATAACATAATGACAGGATCAAGTTCACACATAACAATATTAACCTTAAATGTAAATGGACTAAATGCTCCAATTAAAAGACACAGACTGGCAAATTGGATAAAGAGTCAAGACCCATCAGTCTGCTGTATTCAGGAGACCCATCTTACATGCAGAGACACACAAAGGCTCAAAATAAAGGGATGGAGGAAGATCTACCAAGCAAATGGAGAAAAAAAAGCAGGGGTTGCAATACTAGTCTCTGATAAAACAGACTTTACACCATCAAAGATCAAAAGAGACAAAGAAGGCCATTACATAATGGTAAAGGGATCAATTCAACAGGAAGAGCTAACTATCCTAAATATATATGCACCCAATACAGGAGCACCCAGATTCATAAAGCAAGTCCTTAGAGACTTACAAAGAGACTTAGACTCCCATACAATAATAATGGGAGACTTCAACACCCCACTGTCAACATTAGACAGATCAACGGGACAGAAAGTCAACAAGGATATCCAGGAATTGAACTCAACTCTGCACCAAGCGGACCTAATACGCATCTACAGAACTCTCCACCCCAAATCAGCAGAATATACATTCTTCTCAGCACCATATCGCACTTATTCCAAAATTGACCACATAGTTGGAAGTAAAGCACTCTTCAGCAAATGTAAAAGAATAGAAATTATAACAAACTGTCTCTCAGACCACAGTGCAATCTAGAACTAGAACTCAGGACTAAGAAACTCAATCAAAACCACTCAACTACATGGAAACTGAACAATCTGCTCCTGAATGACTACCGGGTACATAACAAAATGAAGGCAGAAAGAAAGATGTTCTTTGAAACCAATGAGAACAAAGATACAACATACCAGAATCTCTGGGACACATTTAAAGCAGTGTGTAGAGGGAAATTTATAGCACTAAATGTCCACAAGAGAAAGCAGGAAATATCTAAAATTGACACCCTAACATCACAATTAAAAGAACTAGAGAAGCAAGAGCAAACACATTGAAAAGCTAGCAGAAGGCAAGAAATAACTAAGATCAGAGCAGAACTGAAGGAGACAGAGAAACAAAAAACCCTCCAAAAAATCAATGAATCCAGGAGCTGGTTTTTTGAAAAGATCAACAAAATTGATAGACCACTAGCAAGACTAATACAGAAGAAAAGAGAGAAGAATCAAATAGACGCAATAAAAAATGATAAAGGGGATATCACCACCAACCCCACAAAAATACAAACTACCATCAGAGAATACTATAAACACCTCTACGCAAATAAACTATGAAACCTAGAAGAAATGGATAATTTTCTGGACACTTACACTCTCCCAAGACTAAACCAGGAAGAAGCTGAATCCCTGAATAGACCAATAGCAGGCTCTGAAATTGAGGCAATAATTAATAGCCTACCAACCAAAAAAAGTCCAGGACCAGACGGATTCACAGCTGAATTCTACCAGAGGTACAAGGAGGAGCTGGTACCATTCCTTCTGAAGCTATTCCAATGAATAGAAAAAGAGGAAATCCTCCCTAACTCATTTTATGAGACCAACATCATCCTGATACCAAAGCCTGGCAGAGATACAACAAAAAAAGAGAATTTTAGACTAATATCCCTGATGAACATCGATGCAAAAATCCTCAATAAAATACTGGCAAACCAAATCCAGCAGAACATCAAAAAGCTTGTCCACCATGATCAAGTTGGCTTCATCCCTGGGATGCAAGGCTGGTTCAACATATGGAAATCAATAAACGTAATCCAGCATATAAACAGAACCAAAGACAAAAACCACATGATTCTCTCAATAGATGCAGAAAAGGCCTTTGACAAAATTCAACAGCCCTTCATGCTAAAAACTCTCAATAAATTCGGTATTGACGGAACGTATCTCAAAATAATAAGAACTATTTATGACAAACCCACAGCCAATGTCATACTAAATGGGCAAAAACGGGAAGCATTCCCTTTGAAAACTGGCACAAGACAGGGATGCCCTCTCTCACCACTCCTATTCAACATAGTGTTGGAAGTTCTGGCTAGGGCAATCAGGCAAGAGAAAGAAATAAAGGGTATTCAGTTAGAAAAAGAAGAAGTCAAATTGTCCCTGTTTGCAGATGACATGACTGTATATTTAGAAAACCCCATTGTCTCAGCCCAAAATCCCCTTAAGCTGATAAGCAACTTCAGCAAAGTCTCAGGATACAAAATTAATGTGCAAAAATCACAAGCATTCTTATACACCAGTAACAGACAAACAGAGAGTCAAATCATGAATGAACTCCCATTCACAATAGCTTCAAAGAAATAAAATACCTAGGAATCCAATTTACAAGGGATGTAAAGGACCTCTTCAAGGGGAACTACAAACCACTGCTCAGCTCAATGAAATAAAAGAGGACACAAACAAATGGAAGAACATACCATGCTCATGGATAGGAAGAATCAATATTGTGAAAATGGCCCTACTGCCCAAGGTAATTTATAGATTCAATGCCATCCCCATTAAGCTACCAATGACTTTCTTTACAGAATTGGAAAAAACTGCTTTAAAGTTCATATGGAACCAAAAAAGACCCCGCATTGCCAAGACAATCCCAAGCAAAAAGAACAAAGCTGGAGGCATCATGCTACCTGACTTTGAACTATGCTACAAAGCTACAGTAACCAAAACAGCATGGTACTGGTACCAAAACAGAGATATAGACCAATGGAACAGAACAGGGCCCTCAGAAATAATACCACACATCCTCAGCCATCTGATCTTTGACAAACCTGAGAAAAACAAGAAATAGGTAAAGGATTCCCTATTTAATAAATGGTGCTGGGAAAATTGGCTAGCCATAAGTAGAAAGCTGAAACTGTATCCTTTTCTTACTCCTTATATGAAAATTAACTCAAGATGGATTGGAGACTTAAATGTTAGACCTAAAACCATAAAAACCCTAGAAGAAAACCTAGGTAATACCATTCAGGACATAGGCATTGGCAAGGACTTCATGTCTAAAACACCAAAAGCAATGGCAACAAAAGCAAAAATTGACAAATGGGATCTAATTAAACTAAAGAGCTTCTGCACAGCAAAAGAAACTACCATCAGAGTGAACAGGCAACCTACAGAATGGGAGAAAATTTTTGCAATCTACTCATCTGACAAAGGGCTAATATCCAGAACCTACAAAGAACTCAAACAAATTTACAAGAAAAAAACAACCCCATCAAAAAGTGGGCAGAGGATATGAAAAGACACTTCTCAAAAGAAGACATTCACATACAGCCAACAGACACATGAAAAAATGCTCATCATCACTGGCCATCAGAGAAATGCAAATCAAAACCACAATGAGATACCATCTAACACCAGTTAGAATGGCAATCATTAAAAAATCGGGAAACAACAGGTGCTGGAGAGGATGTGGAGAAATAGAAACACTTTTACACTGTTGGTGGGACTGTAAACTAGTTCAACCACTGTGGAAAACAGTGTGGCGATTCCTCAAGGATCTGGAACTAGAAATACCATTTGACCCAG
Source organism: Macaca thibetana thibetana (assembly GCF_024542745.1). Lineage (NCBI taxonomy): Eukaryota > Metazoa > Chordata > Mammalia > Primates > Cercopithecidae > Macaca > Macaca thibetana. The sequence goes on along the minus strand of NC_065587.1, from coordinate 87,419,579 downwards.
CCATCCCATTACTGAGGATATACCCAAAGGATTATAAGTCATGCTGCTATAAAGACACATGCACAGGTATGTTTATTGTGGCACTATTCACAATAGCAAAGAGCTGGAGTCAACCCAAATATCCATCAGTGACAGACTGGATTAAGAAAATGTGGCACATATACACACGGAATACTATGCAGTCATAAAAAAGGATGAGTTCGTGTCCTTTGTAGGGACATGGATGCAGTTAGAAACCATCATTCTCAGCAAACTATCGCAAGAACAGAAAACCAAATACCGCATGTTCTCACTCATAGGTGGGAATTGAACAATGAGATCACTTGGACGCAGGAAGGGGACATCACACACCAGGTCCTACTGTGGGGGGGTGGGGGATAGCATTAGGAGATATACCCAATGTAAATTACGAGTTAATGGGTGCAGTACACCAACATGGCACATGTATGCATATATAACAAACCTGCACGTTGTGCACATGTACCCTAGAACTTAAAGTATTAAAAAAAAAAAAAAAATCTCCAGACATTTCCAGACAGAAAAAAAAGAAAAGATTATCAGTCCTTCCCTCTATCTTGGTCTGAGTGACCAATAAAAGGATCTTCCCTTTCACTGTTTCTGCCTCTCATCTTTGGACCATTTTGAAGGATGTACAAATAGACACTTTGTCTAAAATGGAAGTGAATAAGAGACTCTCTATTTATTATGCAACAGATTAAAATGATTGTAGGCAAATTTCTCCTGTCAACAATGATTAGGTTACATAGCAAGATTTTAAAATGGACCTCAGGCATCGCACTGTATATTAGCTCTAAGCAAAATGAAAAACTCTAAATTATAATTTAAATCAACCAGGAATGAGTTCTATTCCTATTCAGAATCATCAGCTTACTTCATGCATTTTATCTGACAGAAGGACAAACCAGCAATTTGAAAGACTTAAAGAATTATTAGGTCATTCTGTAAAAGGAGAAGCCAAAGCAAGCACACAGAACATACATGCATCGGTTAGTATTTCCTGAAAGCCTACTGCATCCCAGGCACTGGGGTGAGTCCAACGCTCATTTCTAAGTGATGACCTGTGTGTCAGGCCTGTGTCCCACGTGGTCCCATCCTACTGCTCTCCCTGACACTGAAAGGCCAGACAGACTCCCTGGGTGCATTCAGCTCACATGGTGCAATAGAACCAAGGGCTCTGGGATGTCCCTGTGCTCCACACTGCCCCCATTCTGTTGTTCCTACCTGCCCACAAGATTGCACATGAGGACAGAAAGGCATAATGCAAAAATGCTATTGTTGAAAAGACCTAACAAGTTCAAAAAATATGGCCAGGGTCTGGCAAAGGACATAATGAATCATTAGGAACTACTCTACTTAAAGGCCATTTGTATTATTTTTTAAAGACATTTGCTATATGCCCCCCTTATCAGGGTGCTCCTCAGTACATCTCTTTCATCAGGAGTTCATTAAACAAAGTCTGTTAGGTAACATGTTTTCTCTCTAGCTGTAAAACTGCCCTCCAGCTACCTGTGTCTCTCTGGCCCAGAGTGCCCACCCACAGACAATGCTATGTTCTTGTGCAAAGCACGGCAGGGGTATTGAATCTCTGGCCTGAATATGTGGGAAGAGAACCCTGCCAATGCCCCCATAAACAACAACTCTCTGGGGCTCACTATCCCTAATGAGAGAATCCAGCACTCTGTCATTTTGTAATAAATGAAAAATCAGTTAACATGTGCTTTAGTATGTACTGACCATTGGGAAAAATATTCCAAAAACACTATGGGAAAACAGCAGTAGCTTTTTCAGCTCATAGAGTCAGGCACTACTCTGATGCCACCTTTTATCTGTAGTCCTTTGTACATAAAGTAGTTTTACAGCCAGTCTCCACACAACCCTGTCCTGTGAAAAGCCTTCCTTCCTCCCAAGGTCCCCCTTCCTCTGAGTCTTTGCTACACCCTCAAGCTCCAGGAATCTTTGTCGAAGTCTTCACTTCCCTAGACACCCTCCAATCGAATCTCAGTCCACTGAGGCCCTGACTGCCACCTCCATCATGCCACTGGCACCATGTCAAAAGGGTCACAGTGAGTGTGGAAGGTGTGGAATAAACAAGTACATATTGGATACCATGTACACTACTCGGGTCATGGGTACACTAAAATCTCAGAATTCACCACTATGTAATTCATCCACATAACAAAAAAAACCACTTGTATCCCAAAAGCTGTTGAAATTTAAAAAATCAAAAATTAAAAAAAAAAGGTCACCACTATTTGCACAGGAAAATTTTCTGCAGGATATACAAGGAGAATTTTATTTTTTAGTAATGTGCTGTCTTTGAATTTTCTAACCAAGTAGATGCTCCTTTGACTTTTAAAAACATCACAGAGGCCACTGAAGATGGTCAAATGGTGAGCCACTAAAAAGAACCTGTGTTTTAAGAAGTCCATTTAAGAAATGTTCTCTTGAGAAACAAACAAACAGTAACTTTCCAGCAGAGAAACCTGACTGATACCATCTTGACCAAGTGAGTGATCAAGGTCAGCATCAGTAGTCATGAGACCATCAATGCCATGTGCCCTGACATGGCGCACCAAGGACATCAAATTCCCAAACTGAGGGGCACTCTACAAAATAACTGGCCTGTGTCTTCAGATGCATCAAGATCGTAAGACTGGAGGAGGCTAAGACACACCTAAATGAATGTGGGATTCTAGATTGGATTCTGGACCCAGTGGGACAATGGCAATATTCAAACAAGGCCTGCAAATTTGTTATTAGTTAATACTACATTACCAATAGTAACTTGCTAGTTTTGATCACTACTACAGATACATGAGATCATTAACATTTCGGAAAATTGGGTAAAAGGAATATGAGAACTCTTCTGGTCTATTTTTGCAACTTCATTAAGTCTGGAATTATTTCAAAGTAAGTTTAAGATACATAGATGTACACACACATACACACACACGACACATACAGGATCACTCTTGACTGCGTGGCCAACAAGCCCAATGGCACTTTCCAAATGCTCACCTCCTCAGCCTCTTAACGGCGAGACAGTATGGAGCTGCCCTTCTAGAAAGTCTCTCCCATGAGGCTTCTACACTGAGGCACTTCCCTGGCTCCTCTTCCACCTCTACAGCCATCCCCACACATGCTGGACTCCATCCTCCTTGAGGAAAACCTCTAACAGATGACTTGCCTCATCACGGGAGATTTGATAGGAACTTGAAGGCCAGACCTCCATGTCCTGCCAGGCAGGTCCCCATGGCTGTCCTGCTAGCATCACACAAAAACCCCAAAGCTGTCCCTCCCCATGTCCCCATTAGCCTGTTCAAGCCTTGCTGTCACCTCGGGGTCCTTCTCCACATCTCCCACTTCTCTGGCCTTCTCTGTTCCTACTGCTGACCAATTTCCAGGCCTCCATTCGCTCCACCCAAGCCTCTCGCACAGAGACTCAGGGTGACAGATGGGGAAAAGAATACCACCTCAGGTGGGAAGACCTGGGTTTGAGGCCTCATTTTGCCATGGCCTACCTGTGGTTTTGGAGAAAACTTTTTGAGACCCAGTCTTTTTCACATGTAAAACAGGTTATTAAATAAGAGCCCCTATGGCAGGCTCTCTTGACCTAATAGCCTTCCTCTCCTGCTGCAACTCCACTCCAGAGTGTGAAAATGCCACCAATCCACTTACCCAAACTCCCTGGTGACCTGCTGGACAGTAACCCAGCTCTGCCCAGAGGATATAAGAGAGTATGCTGGGCACTGTTGGCAAAGACTCCTCTACCTGGCAAAGGAAAGAAAATGAAGGGAAACACCAACCCTCCGGCCTGCCTTGGACACAGACATGGAGGGTGTAAGGGCACTGCTGTGGCAGCCATTTCGTAACCAAGAGGAGGTGAGGTAAAGGACAGAGAGGACAACAGAACCCCAGCACCTCGGGGCTGCCAAAGTCACCAGCCCTGGAGTTCCTGGGCTTGGGCCTCAGAACTTATGAAAGAAAATTAAATGTTCTTATTGTTTAAGGAACTTTTAACTGATAATTCTATTTGACTGTGACTTTCAGCCATGGCAGGGCTCTGTCACCAACTATTCATAAGAGGATAAGGAGACAGACGCAGGCAGGGAGCGGGAGGAGGGAATGGGAACGAGGTGAGCAGCAGTATCACAGCTGGAGGACTGGACGTTGATGGCCAGCTCCTCACTTCCAGGTGTTTCCACATCAAGCATCCTGCAGACAGCTAACAAGTTCATTCTACAAAGTACAGTTCTCACCACTTTATCCTTCCTCTGCTCGGAAACAGTCAATGGTTCCTCACTGTCCACAAGGGATGCTTAACGCACGTGGGTTTTGCAGCTAGAAAGACAAGGTAAGGACTTTGGATGTAAATGTAGAGGCTAAAAAAATAAATCACTGAATATATATAGATGAAATAACACTGAGATTGGTTTCAAAGTAACAGAGGATGTTAAAGGGTTGACAAAATCGGAGCTGCCATCCTGGGTGTCCACTGATGCTGGACACATGGGGGTTCGACAGACTCTTTTGCCCAGCGTACATGTGTTTAATATTTTCTGTAATAAAAATTTAAGATCATTTCAAGTTAATAATACAAACTGAACTATGTAATTGTTGTTAAAAACATATATCATCTGCAAAGAGGGACAATTTGACTTCTTCTTTTCCTAACTGAATACCCTTGATTTCTTTCTCTTGCCTGATTGCCCTAGCCAGAACTTCCAACACTATGTTGAATAGGAGTGGTGAGAGAGGGCATCCCTGTCTTGTGCCAGTTTTCAAAGGGAATTTTTCCAGTTTTTGCCCATTCAGTATAAAGGATATGAACAGACATTTCTCAAAAGAAGACATTCATACAGCCAACAGACACATGAAAAAATGCTCATCATCACTGGCTATCAGAGAAATGCAAATCAAAACCACAATGAGATACCATCTCACACCAGTTAGAATGGCGATCATTAAAAAGTCAGGAAACAACAGGTGCTGGAGAGGATGTGGAGAAATAGGAACACTTTTACACTGTTGGTGGGATTGTAAACTAGTTCAACCATTATGGAAAACAGTGTGGCGATTCCTCAAGGATCTAGAACTAGAAGTACCATATGACCCAGCCATCCCATTACTGGGGATATACCCAAAGGATTATAAATCATGCTGCTATAAAGACACATGCACATATATGTTTATTGCGGCACTATTCACAATAGCAAAGACTTGGAATCAACCCAAATGTCCATCAGTGACAGACTGGATTAAGAAAATGTGGCACATATACACCATGGAATACTATGCAGCTGTAAAAAAGGATGAGTTTGTGTCCTTTGTAGGGACATGGATGCAGCTGGAAACCATCATTCTTAGCAAACTATCACAAGAACAGAAAACCAAACAACGCATGTTCTCACTCATAGGTGGGAACTGAATAATGAGATCACTTGGACTCGGGAAGGGGAACATCACACACCGGGGCCTATCATGGGGAGGGGGGAGGGGGAAGGGATTGCATTGGGAGTTATACCTGATGTAAATGACGAGTTGATGGGTGCTGACGAGTTGATGGGTGCAGCACACCAACATGGCACAAGTATACATATGTAACAAACCTGCACATTATGCACATGTACCCTAGAACTCAAAGTATAATAATAATAAAAAAAAATTATTAAAAAAAAAAAAAACATATATCAGCAGATCCTAGAAAAGCTTATCAGAGTATTAAAAAATGTGTGATTTGCTAAAGTTTTACTGATTTGCTCATACAAAGGTGTTCGTACCCATTTCTTGGAATTTCTCTTCAGTCAAATAAAAATATTATTAGAATAAAGATGATCACTTGCATACTACTTATTATTGTGAAAAAATCTAGATGTCCAAGAGTAAGGTTATGGTAAACGATTTAATAAATAGCATGCAAACACAAAAATGATATGAGTTAAATATCCACACTCCAAAAATCTGAAATCCAAAATGTTCCAAAATACAAAACTTTTTGAGAACAGACACAATCCTGAAAGGCCGTACTCAAAGCGAATTGCACTGGAGAATTTTGGATTTTGAATGTTTCTATTAGGGATGCTCATCCAATAAGCATAATGCAAATATTCCAAAATCTGAAAAAATCCAAAACACTTCTGATTCCAAGCATTTTGGATAAGGGATACTCTCCCTCTATATACAATTTAGTCACCCTCACTGAAAATGGTAAAGCTTTAAGTGAAAAAGTTCATGATGATTACACCAATAAGGACATGTGAATATTTGCAAAACACTATGAAGAAATAAAAATAAGGAATCAAAATAGTTGTATTAAGCACATTGGTTTTCTTATTGTATTCAATGTTTTTGTAATGTTGCTTTAAATAATTTTTTTTTTTTTTGAGACAGAGTCTCACTCTGTCACCCAGACTGGAGTGCAGTGGCACGATCTCTACTCACTACAAGCTCCGCCTCCTGGGTTCACACCATTCTTCTGCCTCAGCCTCCCTAGTAGCTGGGACTACAGGCACTCGCCACCACGCCTGACTAAGTGTTTTGTATTTTTAGTAGAGACGGGGTTTCACCGTCTTAGCAGTATGGTCGCTATCTCCTGACCTCATGATCCGCCTGCCTCAGCCTCCCAAAGTGCTGGGATTACAGGCATGAACCACCACACCTGGCCGCTTTAAATAATTTTTAAGAGATTTACCCAATCTTGAGTACAAGATTTTTCTTCAGTTTCTCAGATTTTAAGCGCAAGCAGTAAAAACTACAGTTCAGGGCGGGCGTGCTGGCTCACGCCTATAATCCCAGCACTTTGGGAGGCTGAGGCGAGCATTATCACCTGAGGTCAGGAGTTCGAGACCAGCCTGACCAACATGGAGAAACCCCATCTCTACTAAAAATACAAGATTAGCTGGGTGTGGTGGTGCATGCCTGTAATCCCAGCTACTCAGGAGGCTGAGGCAGGAGAATCACTTGAACCCAGGAGGCCGAGGTTGCAGTGAGCCGAGATTGCGCCATTGCACTCTGGCCTAAGCAACAAGAGCAAAACTTCATCTCAAAAACAAACAAACAAACAAACATACAAAAAACTACAGTTCACCTGTGAGCACAGTGACCTTTTCTAGACTCTGCTGCAGTGTGTCAGTCACACCCATGAATTTCCTCCCTAACCTGAGCATCCATCACAACCACAGGACCCACAGTCTAGGAGGGCACCTGACCTGAAGGGCCAGGATGACCAAACCACCTGAGACTGAGAAAGACATGGAAACCACAGATGTCATCTTTCCTGGTCTTGGCAAGGCCCTGCATGTCCCCATTTTCACCTACAATGAGACTCTGAGACAGGCGGCCTGACTTGCTCAAAGACATGAGTGTCTGAGAGGTGGGGGAATGCACACAGGCAGGAAGGTGACATATGAGGTCTACTCCCCTCGCTCCTGGAAAATTCCAGGGAAGATTCTGGAGCAGAGATGTGCTCTTTACAGAAGACAATGCAGCCTGGGTGCAGATATGACAACAGCATCCATTAAAATATGGTCAAATAGGAGTCTGCAAAACATCTTGACTTTAAGGGAAAACAATTTCTCTAGACTATTATAATTGTCACCAAAGCCTTAAATCCTCCCATCCTCCTGACTGAATAAAACTCGGGCCAGGCACAGTGGCTCATGCCTATAATCCCAGCACTTTGAGAGGCTGAGGCAGGTGAATTTCTTGAGCCCAGGAATCTGTGGCAAGTTTGGGCAACATAGTGAGACTCCCATCTCTACAAAAACAAAATTAAAAATAAATTAGCCATGTGTAGTGGCACATGCCTGTAGTCCCAGCTACTTGGGAGGCTGAGGCAAGAAGCTCACTTGAGCCTCGGGGGTTGAGGCTGAAGTGAGCTATGACTGCACCATTGCACTCCAGCCTGGGCAACAGAACAAGACCCTGTCAGAAGAAAGGGAAAGGGAGGAAGAAAGAGAAAAAGGGAGGGAGGGCAGAAGGAGGTGGGGGAGGAAGGAAAGAAGGAAAGAGAAAAAGAGAAAGAGGGGGAAAGAGAGAAAAGAAAGAAAGAAAAAGAAAGAGAGAGGGAGGGAGGGAGGGAAGGAGGGAGGGGGGGGAGGGAGAGAGGGAAGGAGGGAGGGAGGGAGGGAGGGAGGGAGGGAGGGAAGGAAGGAAGGAAGGAAGGAAGGAAGGAAGGAAGGAAGGAAGGAAGGAAGGAAGGAAGGAAGGAAGGAAGGAAGGAAGGAAGGAAGGAAGGAAGGAAGGGCGGAAAGGCAACCGAGCAGGGAGGGAGGGAAAGAAAAGGAAGGAAGGAAAGAAGGAAGGAAGGAAGGAAGAGAGGGAAGGAGGGAGGAAGAGAGGGAGGGAGGGAGAGAGGAAGAGAGGGAGGGAGGGAGGGAGGAAGAGAGGGAGGGAGGGAGGGAACTGGCATAAGCAAAGCATTTCCCTTATGGAAGGGACGAGATTCCCAGAGACCTGCACTGGTTTCTCCTGGTTTTATTTACCAACCAATAAATGAAATTCTTACAACCAGAGGCAGGTGTGTGCATGAATGAGCGACCTTCTGTGTCAATCTCGTTTTCTTCCAGGCAAGGACTGGTTGGGTTCTGTGGCCAGCTACCCAGTCCACTCCAGCTCTGTGTGTGAATCGTTGCTGACATTTGTACAAGGGGAAAGGGATTTTTTTATTTCTCCTAAAGGCTTGATGCTAACACTGAAGCAGGATCTGATTTTAACTCTTAACTGCAAGATACTGCAGGGCACATTTGCAGAACACATGCTTAGTATCTGTGCCCTGATACGTTTCATGCTGGTCATGACCTGAAGGAAATCTATTGGCACATATACTATATGTCAGGTGTTTTTAACTTGATCATGGTGGCTCTGAGGTGCAACTTTTTCTTCACATACTGTACATACCTGAGACCCCTCTTGGGGGACTGCAGTCTTTAATCATGCTGTGTAAGACTGCTGTGGCATAAGTTCTCTTGTCCAAATAAAATTATTAATAAGATCTATATGTAGTGATATACACACTTTTTATTATTTTCTAGATGTCTACAAATAAATGCAATTTGTGACCTGTATATAAAAAAAGTAGGAGTCTGCAAAGTGTTCCATTTATGAGGATCTCACTGAGGCATGTCCCCCTCAGGGAAATGCAATCGTTTCAGGAGGCCCAGCCGCTGCTCCCTAACCCAGTTGTTCCCTTTCCCAGCAAAGGCCTCCCTTCCCGCAGCCTCCAGCTGAGGTTGCTTGTTAGCTTCTAAACCAGTTTTATGGTATGAAAGGTTATGGTAATAATAGCCTCAATGTATTTAATGGTGAGTGCTAAGCAGAAGGTTTCACACATTTTCCTTAGAGCCCTCGCCATCTAAACCAGTTTTATGGTATGAAAGGTTACGGTAATAATAGCCTCAATGTATTTAATGGTGAGTGCTAAGCAGAGGGTTTCACACATTTTCCTTAGAGCCCTCGCCAACGCTCTGGAGAGCAGGTTCTAAACAGCCCACTATCCAGTGTAAGAAGATGCAGCTCAGAGAGACAAAGGGACCAACTGCAAGGCACGGGTGGGCTCAATTTATCTGCACTAATCTGTCTCACCATTTGTAAAATATGATGCTTAATTATCTCTCTTCCCTGCTGAGAAGGGGGAATAGGAGCTCACTCCTGAATCCCCAGGGAGCCGTGAGCACTGCAATACTGACATTTATGATGTAAGAATTTCTGGGTTCGCTTCTCACACCTTGTTCCTCACCCAGACAGTGTCTCTGTGAGTGCCAGGCCTGGTCTTTCTTGCTCCTCACAGCATCTCTGTGGTCGGAACAGGGTCTGAGAAGATACTCAGCAACATCTGCACACTAAACAAGCTCATTCCAGAAAGGTCGACCACAGTGCTGTCAGGTAGAACCTTCAGTGCGATGGAGACTTCCTGCATCCGTGCTGTGCAATACAGTAGCCACTAGACACATGAGGCTACTGAGCACCTGAAATGTGGCTAGTGCAGCTAAGAAAAATTTTTGATTAATTTCATTTTCATGGCTACACGTGGCTGGTGACTAGCATGTTGGTCAGCACAGATCTAATTCCTAATTTCTAGCATGCTGCTCGTTTACTGATGGGCTTGTGGTCCCTGCATATGCCCACTCTGTGTGAACACCTCACTGACACCAGATACACAATGGGGATAAGGGTGCTGCTTTCAAGGTGCTTGGTTAAGGAGCAAAGGGAGAAAACAAATAAATGTCTAATAAATAAGTGTGATGCGTGCGTAAGACATTAATTTTTTTTTTTTTTTTGAGATGGAGTCTCGCTCTGTCACCCAGACTGCAGTGCATTGGCGTGATCTTGGCTCACTACAACTTCTGCCTCCTGGGTTCAAGCGATTCTCATGTCTCAGCCTCCCGAGTCGCTGGGATTATAGGCATGCGCCACCACACCCAGCTAATTTTTGTAGTTTTAGTAGAGACGAGGTTTCACCATGTTGGTCAGGTTGGCCTTGAATTCCTGACCTCAGGGGATCCACCTGCCTCAGCCTCCCAAAGTGCTGGGATTACAGGCATGAGCCACCATGCCTGGTCCACAATTTTTGTATTACAAGAAAAGCTGGCAGAAAACAATGTTATTCACTGACTAACTTATCTTCATTTACATAAGAGTCATATAAACTCACTTCCCATCCACCGCCAACCACCACAATAAAGAGTAATACAAGGTCAAAAAGAAAAGCAAAGGATAATTTTGTTGGCCAGGTGCGGTGGCTTACGCTTGTAATCCCAGCACTTTGGGAAGCCAAGGTGGGTGGATCACTGGAGGTCAGGAATTCAAGCCAGCCTGGCCCGCATGGTGAAACTCCATCTCTACTAAAAATACAAAAAAAAATTAGCCAGGCATGGTGACACGTGCCTGTAATCCCAGCTACTCAGGAGGCTGAGACAGGAGAATCACTTGAACCCAGGAGGTGGAGTGAGTGAGCTGAGATTGCGCCACTGCACTCCAGCCTGGGAGACAGAGCAAGACTCTGTCTCAAAAAAAAAAAAAAAAAAAAAAAATCCATGTCTTGTTTCTAGAAAATGTCCAAATGTACAAGTAGCATACAGCAAAATAAAAGATAACTGATGTATTTTAATAAGAGTGTTGATTAATTCACACACAGCTCTATCCTCTCTGGCAGAAAGATTCTTCATGGATGATTTCATAAAAAGTAAACATAACTTACAGGTGTATGCTGCCGGAGTGCTAGGAGCCAAGGTTCAGAGCCTCAGCTCTCCTTCCAGGCAGTCAGTGGGGCTCCTCCTGACTCCAGCCCAGATGGCTCTGCCTTTAGTGCATCCCTTTGAGCTACTGACCTCAGCAACAACTGAATCAGTGCCATAGCTAGCAGGCATTCATCTTCTTCCCTCAATGAGTGGATCCATTCATGGTGGCTTGTTCTAGCCCCGGTGAAATCAGTTAACCTTGTCATAAAGGCAGAGTAAAATGACCTCTTCTCCCCCTAGCCTGCCCCAAACCTGCAGATAAAAGGCATTCCCCCAGCAAATAGCCAAAGGAAGCAGAGGTACAGAGAGCTTGCAGCAAATATGAATGGAGATGTTGCATGCCAGAGACTTTCTCTAAGAGATTAGAAACCATTTCATTACCTCCATCACTTACAAACAAGGCATCAGATCAGCAAACATCAAACTCCCTGTCTTAGGTATCATGTTAATACTTAATTACATATGAAAGAGGGAGATCATTAAGTCCTTGCATTGGCCAATGTGTACACTAAAGTGAAGAATAAACTACGGAGGAGAACACAGTTTGGGGTATGGCTCTCACATCATTGGTAATCAGTGGACAATAAAAGTATATTCTTAGATACATGCTTTACTGTGCCCTAAGTTGTAAGTAAGGTGCTAATTTTTTTTTTTCTTTTTACATAGGCACAACCTCTTCAGTCTCCGCCTCTTTTCATGGCACAGACTCCAAAAGGTAAGTAAGTGGCAGCCTGAAAACTGGCTTTATGTTGACCAGGAGTGAGATTCTCCAAGCAGCAGGGGGCAAGGCTGGGGAGTGGGAATAATGCATGCACCCCAGATGCAGGCAATAAGGTGGGACATTGTCTAGCCCTGCACTGTCCAATATGGTAGCTACTAGCCACATGTGGCTATTTAAATTTTTCTTTTTTTAATTTTATTTTTGATTCAGAGGGTACACGTGTAGGTTTGTTACCTGAGTATATTGTATGATGCTGAGGTTTACGATACAGATGATCTCATCACCCAAGTCGTGAGCATAGTACCAAATAGGTAGTTTTTCAGCCCACATCCCCTTCCCTCCTTTCCCGCTCTAGTAGTCTCCAGTGTCTGCTGTTCCCATCTTTACTTCCATGTGTACTCAGTGTTTAGCTCCCACTTATAAGTGAGAAGCAGTATTTGATTTTCCACTCCTGCATTAATTCACTTAGGATCATGGCCTCCAGCTGCATCCACGTTGCTGCACAGGACATGATTTTGTTCTTTTCATGGCTGCAGAGTATTCCATGGGGTATATGTACCATATTTTCTTTATCTATCCATTGCTGATGGGCACTTAGATTGATTTCATGTCTTTGCTAGGGTGAATGGCACTGTGGTGAACATATAAGTGCATGTGTCTTTTTGGTAGAACAATCTATTTTCACTTGGGTATGTACATACTCAGTAATGGGATTGCTGGGTTGAGTGATATTAACAGTTCTAAGTTCTTTGAGAAATCTCCAAACTGCTTTCCACAGTGGCTGTACTAATTTACATTCCCACAAACAAGGTATAAGCATTTCCTTTTCTCTACGGCTTTGCCAGCATCTGTTCACTTTTAATTTTAAAAATTGCCATTTAGACTGGTGTGAGATGGTATCTCATTGTGGTTTTGATTGGAATTTCTGTGATGATTAGTGACAACAAGCATTTTTCCACATTTGTTGGCCATGTATATGACTTCTTTTGAGCAGTATCTGTTCATGTCCTTTGCCCATTTTAAAATTCCACCCCAAAAAATTTATAGATTCAATGCCATTTCTATCAAAATACCAATGTCATTTTTCATAGAAACAGAAAAAACTATCCTAAAATTCATAGGACACCAAAAAAGAGCCCAAGTAGCCAAAGCAATCCTAAGCAAAAAGAGCAAAGCCAGCTGCATCACATTACCTGACATTAAACTATAGTATAAGGCTACAGTAACCAAAACAGCATGATACTGGTACAAAAGCAGACACACAGACTAATGTAACAGAATATAGAACCCACAAATAAGGCTGCACACCTGCAACCATCTGATCTTCAACAAGGGTGACAAAAAGAAGCAATGGGGAAAGGACTCCCTATTCAATTAAGGATGCTAGGATAACTGACTTGCTATATGTAGAAGAATGAAATTGGACCCCTACCTTTCACCATATGCAAAAATTAACTCAAGATGGATTAAGATTTAAATGTAAGACCTCAAACTATAAAAATACTGAAGGAAAACCTAGGCAATACCCTCTTGGCATAAGCTTTGGCAGAGAATTTGTCTAGGTCCCCAAAAGCAATTGCAGCAAAAACAAAAATTAACAAGTGGAACCTAATTAAACTAAAGATTTCTAAAGTAATTTCTTTCATTGTTCATTCTGCACAATGAAAGAAATTATTCATACAGTAAACAGATAAACTATAGAATGGGAGAAAATATTTGCAAACTATGCATCTGACAAAGGTCTAAAATCCAAAATCTACAAGAAATATTTTAAAAATCAACAAGAAAAAAACAAATAATTCAATTTTTTACATGGGTAAAATTATTATTATTATTATTTTATTTATTTATTTTTTTTTTTAGAGACAGGGCCTTGCTCTGTCACCCAGGCTAAAGTGCAGTGGTGTGATCATAGCTCATTGCAATCTTGAACTTTTGGGCTCAAGTGATCCTCGTACCTCAGCCTCCTAAGTAGCTGGGAGTACAGACGCACACCACCATGCCTGGCTTATTTTTATTTTTCATTGAGACAAGGTCTCGCTAAGTTGCCCAGGCTGGTCTTGAACTCTTGGTCTCAAGTAATCCTACTGCCTCAAACTCCCAAAGTGTGCTGGGATTAAGGTGTGAGCCGCCATACTCAGCTGCTATTTTATTTATTTTTTATTTTTTGAAAGACAGTGTCTTGCTCTGTCAGCCAGGGTGGAGTATAGCAGCACAATGTGAGCTCACTGTAGCCTTGAACTCCCAGGCTCAAGTGAGCCTCCTGCCCCAGCCTCCCAAGTAGCTAGGACTGACTACAGGCATGGGCCACCATAACTGGCTTAAATTTAAACTTACGAAAAAAAATTTAATTAAATGTTAAGTTCCACAGTCTCACTAACTGCATTTAGAGTGCTCATTAGTCACAAGTGGCTAGTGTCTAATGTACTGGACAGTGAGATGTAAAATATTTGCAACACTGCAAAAAATTCTATTGGACAGTGCTGGTCTAGATAGTTTTAAAACAAATAATAAAAAAGTCATGGTTTTTATCGTCCACATGCACTGCAATTTTAAACAATGTTAGTGATAAAATACCAACATCCTTCCTGCCCCCATTGATCCTCTCCATATGCCAATGTCCAAATAAACCTGCCTAGTGAGACAGAGGACAACTTTAATCCAGGGGCAAACTAAAGCCTCAGTTGTATCCCTGCTCAAATGAATGCTAAAAATGAAAACAACAAGAAACCAGTGTGTATTTCATTCCCTTTTTCTGTCCCTAACAGAGCTACCCTAAAGAAAGTCTATAGGTGATTCTATGAAAATCTAGAGAGAAAACTGGTAAAGAATTTTAAATCACCAAACTCCATATACCCCCTTAAAATTTCACATAACACATATACAAAGGGGGCGGGCAGTGGAGGGCAGAGCACACCATTCTTCAACTCCCAACTGTACCTGTTCACATGGGAGGGAAAAGGCAACTCTGGCCTCAGACTCCCATTCTGGTAAAGTCCACTTCCCAAATACAAGCCTAAAATAGAACCAGCTTCTTTATTCTGGAAATGAATGGAAAAACGGGGCCGTGGAGAGCTGTTCAGCTCTCTATTACGGTCCATGCATTAAACATTAACACAGCTATAGTCTCTTTCCTAGCACAAGTATTAGAAATGCACACAATGTTTCTGATTTCAATTCCCATCATATTCTGCAATGCTTTCAGAGGGTTCTGAATTTTTTAGTTCTCATTGGGTCATGCCTTCCTGGCTGCTGCTAGCTCCACCTGCTAACACATACCTCCCCACCCCCCACCGTCCACCCCAGGGAATGAGGATCAGGGCAAGGACTTCCTGCTTCCTACTCAATGTGCTGCAGGCATTTCTCCCAGGTACACGGGTTACCCAATTAAACACCACATTCCTGGAAGGAAATCTTGGCTCTGATCATTTCTGTGAATGCTTCATAGCTAAAAAACCAAACACTAGAAGATAAAATGAGAGCAGACAACGAAAATAACACTTGGCAATCTAGTATAGCAAGATGGGTCATTCCCGGCAAGGGCCCTTCCAGACACCCAAAAGGTAATAGTTTATGCCCCAAAAGTGTTATGCTGTAGTCCCCTGACATTATATAGGAAAACCCCAGGGTCACCCTGTCTCAGGGCCATCGCATGTGCTGCTTCTTCTCCCTGGAGTGCTCTTCCCATCCCACTTCGCCTCATTACAACCTTTTCCTTGGCTCAACTTCTCTTCCTCAGGGAAGAGTTCCTGTACCCTGCATGAGTCTAGGTCCACACTCCTTTGACACTCTGTACTTACATTTCATGGCACTTATCACAGGTTATAATTAATACTTATTTGTAGAATTATTTCAAAAATCTCTGCCTGATCCCAAGTCCGAACACTCAGTGAGGAGAGGGTCTGTGTCAGTTTTGTTCGTCATGGTATCCCAAATGCCTAGCGCATGGCATAGTAGGTAAATGATAATATTTGATAGGTGAACAAATTGATTAGTGAATGAATAAACATCTTTTGAGAAGCAAGGAACTATGTTCTTATACTGATATAACTTTAGCTTCAAATATAGATAGACCATGCATGGGTTTTATTAATTAAAAGAAATAAAGAGATATTCCATTTTACTCTTTGAAACCAGCCCCTGGCATCAGATAGCTCTTTTGATGAATGGTGAAGGGAGAATCAACTAACAACCACTTCTGAAGTGGGATGTGATGACACCTTGCTTAAAGATTAAGAAGGCACAAGTCCAAACAGCCTTCTGCAAACACGTTTTCTCCAATTTTACAAAACTGTCTTCTTTGTTACTGTTACTGTCCAAAGACTGTGCACCCCATCATTCAAAATCCTATATTGGCTAGGCACAGTGGCTCATGCCTGTAATTCTAACACTTTTGGGAGGCTAAGGTGAGAGGATCATTTGAGCCCAGTTCAAGACCAGCCTGGGCAACATAGTGAGACAGCCTGGGCAACATAGTGAGACTCCATCTCTCCAAAAAATAAAAAATTAATTGGGCATGCCTATAGTCCCAACTACTCCAGAGGCTAAGGTAGGAGGATTACTTGAGCACAGGAGATTAAGGCTGCAGTGAGCCATGCTTATGCCATTGCATTCCAGCGTGGGTGACAGAAACCTTATCTCAATAAAAAAAAGAAAAAGAAGAATAAAAAGAAAACCCTATATTTATGTTTTACAAACATAATACACTATAAATACCTCCTATTACTTCCTACAGTTCACTAAATCTAACCTGGGCTATCACTGTGGAATAGATTTCTCCTTTATCAGAAGGTACTTTAGCAAACCACACTGCTGTACAAGTTCTAATCCCTCTTAACTTGCTATTTGTAAAGCTGCTCAGATTTGAAGCCCTGTGTCCCTGGCCCTGACACCCCCTCTTCACCTCCCTCCACCAACACTGCCACCCTCACACCCTGTGTGCTGTCACAGTTCCTCAAACTCACCCAGCACCGGCCCTCTCTGGGACCCAATTTGGAAGTTCCCTCTACCTAGAAGGCCCTTCCTTAAACCTCCGCATGATTCCTCCCTCCCACAGGTCTTGACTCAAATGGTTCCCTAAAAATGCAGCCCACTGGGAAGCCCTATCCTTCTCCTCTGCCTGACTTTTCTCCATCACTTTCATCACCACCTGGCACACCTGTCTGCTTTTGCACCATTTCCCATAGCTCCGCACAATCCCCAATAGACAAGAATCTAAGCTCTGTATGTATCTTTTTATGTTCACTGCTATATCCCAAGTGTCTAGACAGTGCCTGGCACAAAGTAGGTGTTAAATAAATATTTGTGGAAGGCCTGAGTCAGTCTGCATTGTGGTGGTGCAACTTCTCATAAAATCTCTTCCCCAAGACTTTCTACTCTAATCTGGTCTTTGAGTAGGGCCATAGCCATGGTCTGCTACAAGGAAGAACATGGTGGACAACAGAGGACACACACATCAATAAGAAAAAGAACATCTCCATTAAAAAGATAAAAACCAGTAAAAGTCAGGAACAGACAATTCACATATGCACATGCGCGCACACACACACACATCATATAGCTAATAAATGTATGTTTAAAAGGTTCAACTTCACATATAAGAAATGACACGTAAATTCCAGCTAGATCACTTGTCACCTACTAAATTGACATGGATTTTTAAAGCATATACAATATTGGGAAGAATCCAAGAAAACAAGTACTCTTATACACTGCTGCTGGGAAGGTAAATTATAAACTTTTTGGAAGACTAACTGGTCATATATAACTATACATAAAACAGAATATAACTAGAATTCCACTTCTAGGAAGTGATCCTGCAGAAATTACCAAAGGTATATATGCAAAAATAGATGCGCAAAGTGCACACACTGCCTAAATATCCAACAATAGGAGATTAATATTTAAAAGCTGATACATTCACATTATGGAAAACTCCATAGCCATTTATAATCATGCTAGAGAAGAATATTTCAAGTGGGGAAAATGTTTATAAAATCTCTTTAAATAAAAACAGGACACAAACTATGGTGGATATTCTATATCTCAGAGTAGGAGAAATACATATGTCATCGATTTCTGTAAATGCGTGTCTCAGTATGGATCCTCCAGGAAACAGAACCTGAGGCTGACACTTTATTTAGCAGGTGCAGACCCAGGGTGACAAAAGTGAGGACACTGGGAAGGGAGGTAAGGACTGGGACATGATGCAAAGGCCCTACAGGCTCCCACTTTATGATGGGCCTACAAATGACACTGAAGTTGGCGCAGTGCACGGGACTTTCTCTGGGCAAGCAAAAAGAAAAACCATGACTTGGTGTACACTGAAGGGTAGAAGGAAGAGTGGAACTTATCTGCCTGGCTTCCTCCCTTCTCCTATTCCCATTGGTCAGTGTGACTACAACACACTTTGGGCTGCATCAAAGAAGGTGCATTTGGGATGTCACATCAAAGCACAAGTTCCTACTTAGGTATTTAGCTTTGAGAAAAGAGAGCCAAAACAAACCATGGAGTATGAAATGTGCTGATTTGTTTTTTAGCCCTATGAACCTGTGACTAAGCCAGAGTTGAGTATGCCACAACAACAAAACCTGAATGCACATATGAGAGAGACACTCTGTCACCCAAGTGTCTGCCATGGAGCCACTGAAGCTGGAGCAAGGCGCAGGACTCAGTCACTCCTGCCTCCCCAAGATGTCTGCCATACCTTTTCCCTTCCTGGCACCTCTGCCCCCTGCACATTCGCACAGCCACCCATGGCCACAGGCCCATGGCAGAAAGCACTCTCACATACACCTGTCATGCGCACCCAACTGGCAGCTATTTGTAAGGAGGAAAACAGGTCTGGCTTTATACATGCGAGGGGCACCTTTATCCTTCCAGCACCTTTATCCTTTGCCGCATGTTTCCTTCAACACACTCTAAAGGGTTGGCTGTGTCTTGTGAACTGATCTCTGGAGCCTTTTAGCCTTCTTCTTTCCTTCCAGAAGCCTCTTATCAAAACTGTCTGTGGCTGGGTGCAATGGCTCACATCTGTAAACCCAATAATTGGGAGGATGGCTTGAGGCTAGCAGTTTGGGACTGGCCTGGGCAATATAATGAGACCCCATCTCTTCAAAAGAAATTTTTAAAATATCCCAGGGCATGGTGGCACGCACCAATTGGCCCAGCTACTCGGGAGGCTGAGGTGGGAGGACTGCTTCAGCCCAGTTTGAATAATTTACAGTGAGCTATGCTCATTGCATTCCAGCTTGGGTAACAGTGAAACTTTATCTCTAATAAAAAAAAACAAAACTGTCTGTGCCTCTGTGGGGCTGAGCCCTCAGGCACAGTCACTTAAAACAGGATTTGAGAAACTTTTTTTTTTTTTTTTTTTTTAATTTATTTATTATTATTATACTTTAAGTTGTAGGGTACATGTGCATAACGTGCAGGTTTGTTACATATGTATACTGAGAAACTTCTAACTTCAGCTTCAACATGTGGAGATTTTGGGAGTTGCCACTATCATCTTTGTAACAAGAAAAGGCTGGACAAACTGAAAATTAAAGACTTTTCTTGAACCCATCAATAAACTAAGATCACGGACAAATCACCACTTTGAAATCTGGAGAGACAAGCAAATCCAGAGTGACAGCTGAGATCTGCTTTGCTGTGGCAGAAGCTTCTGGAACCATAAACTGAAAGGAACATCTAAATGGTAATTTGGGGCTGGGTGTGGTGGCTCACACCTGTAATCCCAGCACTTTGGGAGGCCTATGCGGGTGGATAACTTGAGGTCAGGAGTTCGAGAGGCCACCCTAGCCAACATGATGAAACCCCATCTCTACTAAAAATATAAAAATTAGCTGGGCATGGTGGCATACACCTATAATTCCAGCTATGCAAGAGGCTGAAGCATGAGAATCACTTGAACCCAAGAGGCAGAGGTTGCAGTGAACTGAGATCACCCTACTGCAATCCAGTGTGGATGACAGGGTGAAACTCCATCTCAAGAAAGAAAAAAAAAAAGTCATTTGGTGAACTGCTGGAGGTGAACATGGACTAGTGTGAAAGTGAGAAAATCCTGGGAGCTCATCATGCAGAGGTGGGGTGGGGAGGCAGGAGTGGGGAGATCCACATACTTTGGTGGACCTTTCCAGACAGGAACTGGACCAGATTCTCACAGTGAATTGCTGAGAAGATCCTCATGTGGCTCCAGTAGGAGGGAAGAGCAACCCATGAGAAATACACGTAGCCACATCTCCATAACAAAGGCCCACTTTCCAGGGAAAGGCCTACTCTCCAGGCTTTGCAGAGCCTGGTCTGAGCTTTGAAAAGGGAATTCCTCCTACTCTTATCCCCTCCAGGATATCTATCTAAGTAGAGGGGGGGAAAAGCCATAGTTACAAGAGGTCAGGGCTTTGAGGAAATAGGCTAGGAAGGCTGCAGGCAGAAAGGGAGCAGGAACCTGCTGCCATTGCCTGTCCTTGGAATCAAGCAAGAAGCATGGCGCCCAGTCAGCTTGCTCGAATTCTGGAGCATATGTATCCCACCTCTGGGAATACTGCCAGTTCCTAACCATAAAACTACCCCCAAAGAAGGTCACAGTTGAATGGGAGCATAAACTGCATCAGGCTATCTTTGAATTGCAGAAAGCAGTAGCTCAGTCAAAGCCTGTTGGGCCCTATGATCCACACTCAGATATGACTTTGGAAGTGTCTTCAACCTGCACTTATGCAGACTGAAGCTTACGGCACAGCTCATGACTACCAGCCAGCAGCAGTCACTGGAATCTTAGACCTGAACATTTCTTAACACAGTGGTATGGTATACGCCACTTGAGAAATGATGATTGGTCTGCTATTGGGTACTAATGAAAACTGCCCCAATGACTGAAAGACATAAAATAATCTTGAAATCTGAAATACCCATAATGTCTTAGACAATATTGTCAGAGAAACACTCTAATAAGAAAGGCAGTTTCCAGAAGAGTGACATAATAAAATGGAAATGGTTACACAGAAATATGCTAACAGAGGAACTCAAGGAGTTACTCACTGTATGCATGAACAGGCAGTCTATTTTCACCTAGGGCCAACTTTGGAGCCACCTGAAAAGCTACTGTCACATGGACAGTGCCCTATGAACAACTCACAACTGACCAACAAAAAGCTGCCTGGTTTACAAATGGCACTCCAAGAGAGACAGGTGGCATTCCATTTGGAAGTCCATTACACCACAACTGACTCATGGGAAAACTCTGATTACAGAAGGTTAAGAGTAAATCAACTCAGTGTCCTAATCTGTAAACTGTTTTCCTCTTAATGAAAAAAAAAAAAAAAAAAGGCAACAATATGAGTCCTGAAGTTTGAGCATATACAGACTCATGGGCAGTAGCCATGGCTTGCCACATGGTCAGACAGAACACAGGGCTATTGAAGGTATACCCACATGGGGCATGAACCTATGAAAACCACTATGGTAATTTAAGGAGCTTAACAGACAAGTTGATGCCCATAAGAACCTTCTCCCAGGATAGAAGGTAACTGAAACCAACAAGTGGATACCGGGTATGCTCACTTGGGCCAGCCATCTGTGTCCAAAAAATGAATAGACAGGGGAGTTATGGCAAGGTAGAGATGAGTTGACTGTCAGCATTTTTCTCTTGCATGCTCTAAGGCACAAAATGTCAAGGACTGTCCTGTCTACCAGCAAGAAAGAGACTACAGACAGCTAAGGGAGGAAGGCTCCACACACAGCTGCCAAGGACAACAGACAACGTGGGACCACTGCTTCTATGCTCAGGAGGCCATACATGGGTCCTAACAGGAACATACATTTACTCTGGATTAGGTTTTGCATACTGGGTGGGATATGGTAATGCTCAAGACACTATTAGCAGATTAAAACAATAGATACTGTGCCCATCTGGGACAGCATGTTGCATTTCTTCAAAGCAAGGAACACACTTTACAGCATAATGTCCAACAATGGGCGAAGAAATCTCTCACCTGGTCACACATCACATATATATCACCCTCAGAGTAGTGGTCTGATGGAGAATTGAAGGAGGTAATTGAAATGTCTGTTGCCTAAAATGGGAGGAGATGAGCATATGAGGGGCTGGTTATACACCTTCACAAATACAGGTTCCCCCTCTCAGTGGATCAATTATACTTCTTTTTAAAATCCACAGTGATTACCCAGAGCTTACAATACACACTTGTAACTCATCGAAGCCCACCTTCAAATAACACTGTACTGCTAACGCCTGTGGGTAGGTACCATAGAATAGCACTCCCAGTTCCTCCCTCCCATGGCTGGTGCCACTGCTGCCACTCATCTCCCTAATCCATATGCCACAATCGCCAGGACATCATCACTATGATTGGTTTAAATAGTTAACTTTTGGGTCAAGTAAGAATAAGAAAAATAAAAGACCTTAGTTTACTTTCTTTTTCCTTTTTTTTTTTTTTTTTTTTTTTTTTTTTTTTTTTTGAGACGGAGTCTTGCGCTGTCGCCCAGGCTGGAGTGCAGTGGCCGGATCTCAGCTCACTGCAAGCTCCGCCTCCCGGGTTTACACCATTCTCCTGCCTCAGCCTCCCGAGTAGCTGGGACTACAGACGCCCGCCACCTCGCCCAGCTAGTTTTTTGTATTTTTTTGTAGAGACGAGGTTTCACCGTGTTAGCCAGGATGGTCTCGATTTCCTGACCTTGTGATCCGCCCGTCTCGGCCTCCCAAAGTGCTGGGATTACAGGCTTGAGCCACCGCGCCCGGCCTGTTTTACTTTCATTTACCTTTCCCTGATGCTCTTCTGTTCCTTATGTAGATCCAAATTTCTAACCTATTAATATATTATTTTCCTTCTACCAGGAGAACTTCTTTTAACATTTCTTGCAGGACAGGTCTACCAGCTATGAATTCCCTTGGTTTTGGTTTGTTTGAGGAAGTTTTTTTTTGTTTGTTTCATTTTTAAAGGATAACTTCCCTGGATTTAGAGTTCTAAATTAGCAGCCTTTTTCTTTCAACACTGGAAACATTTTCTTCTGCTCTCTTCCTGCTTACATGCTTTCTGACAAAAAGCCCATTCTAATTCCTGTCCTTGTTCTTCTCTAGACAATGATGTTTCATTTTCATATTGAAAAACTTCCGAGTAAAACACCTTCCTCCAAAAAACACTTGGTGGATCCCATAGAATTTCCCATGAGATAAATCTGAATGGTATGTGCAATCTAGACAAATTAATGATGGCTCAAGTAGATACATCTTGTCATAAAAAGTGTCTGTGGGGCCTCATCTGATTTTCACATTGTAATACTTAAAATAATTGCACACCTTGTCTGCAAACCAGATTGTAAATGAATCCGGTTGCTTATAAAGTGCCCCAAATGGACAGACAGCTCAGCGTGCCCAGCTGGCTTCTGACTTCTGAGATGACAGCTTCCCATCCCATCAGGAGTCTCCTGCATGAGGGTGTGTGGCTCAGTACTCAGGACCACCTAACCCCTGGCTAACTCAGATAAAAAACTCCGAACCACTCACCTGGCCTAGAAACACGCAACAAATCACTGGGATACAGAGCAGAGAACACTTAATTCTTGCAGGTGGTTATCTGTTGACTTACAGAAAAAGACTGGCGAAGAACTATTCTGAACCAAATTACTTACGGATACACAGTCAAAACAGAAGTCTCTCAGTGGTGGTTTCTGGGGATGCAGTAACAGCTGGAAGACTTGTATGGTTCATAAAATTGTCCTTGTGATACAGATAAACTCACTCATTCAGGGAACCATTTTAATATGACACCACCAAAGTTGAACCCGTCATCCGCTCTGAGCTGGCTTTATTTTGTACTTTTAACCTCCTGAAGTGAGGCCTGTTCAAGGTCACCTTGTCTCAGACCACAGAAGGAAAATAGCTGTGTGGTTGCTTTGCTGTCTCCCTGCAGTAGAGTCACGGAGGCCTTGGCCTGTACACCACAGGAGTGAGCACCCCACGTTGGAATCAGAAGCCCACTCCAGAGGCAGCGACACCAGAGACTTCAGTTACCCAGACAGTGGCATGGACCTGTGCTATGACAAAATGAAGGTCAAAGTGGGTGTTCAGTCCAGGCACGGCAGCTCACACCTGTAATCCCAACACATTGGGAGGCCCAGATGGAAGGATCACTTGACCCCAGGAGTTCAAGACCAATCCAGGCAACATAGTGAGACAAAAAAAAAAAAAAAAAAAAAAAAAAAACATAGACAACAACAACAAAAATCACTGTGATAAAGAGTGTCTCTACAAAATTAAAAAAAAAAAAAAAAAAAAAAAAGCCAGGCATGGTGGTACACACCTTTAGTGCCAGCTACTCAGGAGACCGAGTGGGGAGGATTGCTTCAGCCTGAGAAATCGAGGATGCAGTAACCCATTTTTGTGCAACTGCACTACAGCCTGGGTGATAGAGTGAAATCTTGAATAAAATTAGTGATTTGATAATCTGCATAATGGGTGTTAGAAATGAGTTCTCACCAGTGAAATTAATGGTAAAGAAATGTAGATTGGCTACGATATTTGAAGCACACTCCCCTCCATAGCATAAACAAGGTATATAAATCTACCTAGGTCTATAGTCTCTACCACACCTAGGGAAGGTGTCCAAAGTTTAATTCCTGAGCAATGATACATATACTGATCCTGGATCACAGACTTCTGAGGGCCTAATGGAGACCCTACAGGTAACAGCTCCTGCTCCTGTATCTAGAAGATGTGGCATCTGCCTTGAGCAAGGAGGCTTCAGCAAGCTAACAGAACAGGTTGTGGGAAGTATTTGGGGCTTACTTATTAATGCATGTCTCTCTAATAAATCTTGTAAAACAGAATTTGGTTACTTATTTCTATTACATCTGGCAGTGAGTGGAATAACCAGCCCTTACCCACCTCAAACATCTAGCAGTGATAATTACCTACCAAAAAGAATCTAGGAGTTGACTATGGCCAGTTTGATTAGGTCAGTTTTCCACAGCAGTTTATTCTTCCCCCTGACAATCAGGCAGATCAGTGTTACATATAAGTCATACTAGAAAGGGTAATTATTTGAAATCTCACTTTTAATATCTGTTCTCCAAAAAATGTATCTCAAGTTCCCAGACTCCTTAGAAAATTAAAGACACTAGTAGCAAATTAAAATCACTACTACAGTTTGGATGCATGTCATGTAGACCTCAGACTATAATAAGGTGGGAGAGAACAAGGTTCATGTGCTTTATGAGGGAACCTCGTTCCACACTGTGAATAAATAAATAGGCACCTGATCCTTTTGACAATGGTGACTGCCAACAGCACTAACCACCAGTATCATTCCCATAGCAACGGTTGTCAGGCCAACAGGCCTTTGCAGATGCAATCAAAGAAAATGTAAATCAAGAAACGCTTTCACAACTCAAAAGGATGGTCTTGGGAAAACCAGAAATAAGTTGCTGGCTCACTCATGGACCTGGTTAAGGATGTGGCTCACTCTGGGTTTAATTCTGAATACTACAGAAATGTCAAAGAACAGCTGCTGACATAAGCCCAGGGTCTCACTAGCCTTTCCTTCCACTTCTAACAAGCCATCTCATGGATGACCAGACAACATGGAGAAAAGAGGTCTCCTAGAAAGCCAAGGCCCAGAAGAGTGAGGAGAAGGCCTGTGTCCGGAAGGGTCTACTGATTCTAAACCTAAGACATAC
Organism: Macaca thibetana thibetana; assembly: GCF_024542745.1. Taxonomy (NCBI): domain Eukaryota; kingdom Metazoa; phylum Chordata; class Mammalia; order Primates; family Cercopithecidae; genus Macaca; species Macaca thibetana. Next base: position 87,393,905 of record NC_065587.1, on the reverse strand, counting down.
TGAGAAGAAAATCAACTCTCTATCAAGGAATGTAGGGTGAGCAGGGGAGGGGGAAAAAAAAGTAGTGCTGGCAATGCAGGAGGAAGGGAAGGGGAAGGGGCGGTGATGAGGGGTGGAAGAGAAATGGGGAGGTAGAGAAAGAAAACAAATGGGGGACCAAAAAGGTAAAATGTTGCCTACCCAGAGGGTAAACAGCTCACCTGAGCTTCATTTCAACATCGAACATTTAGCTAATGTCCATTTTATATCCTAAAAGTGTATTTCTGACATGTTTTCAGAGCTTTTATTTTAGAAAAGATCACAGTTAAATATGGTCTCGCCAGGAATCAAGTTTCAAAATACTATATTACAAGTTTCCAGAAAATGTCAAGTGTCAGAACTCAAGAGATACTACATGTACAGTGAGATGTGGAGTTAAAGTAGGCAGTGGATTGACCTAGAAAGATGCAAGCTCAGATGAAGAACAATTTCTGGACAGTAAAGTTAAATTACCAGTGGAGGTGTTAACAGTCCGCCCCTCACCCAGAGGCCTCATAAAATCAGCTCTGTTTCCTCCCACCTAAGGGGCTGAGCTGGTGCACCTGCAGACAGAGGGCTGCGAGGTGGCCCCATAGCCCCAGGTGCTCTCAAGGTGCTGATCAACCTCAGGCTACATCAGGTCGCTCCAGTACACAGTTTCACTAATTTCTCTTATTTGCTGACCTACCTGACCCTGCTGGCATTTAGTGAACCTCTTGGTTTCAAATTCTCTTCTAAGTCTTTCTTTTATGTTCCAACTAAATTGGGCTCTCCTATTGTCTCAAAAATCTCAGGGAAACCTGCATTTCTAATTTATCCCACAAGAGACCAAAGAATCAAGGTGTGCAGTGTTGTAGAAGTGAGCTCTTCTCTTTCCTCTCACCAAGCATGTTTAAGATCACACTTGCGTATCCACCAAGGAGATCTGAGGTTTAATTTTTAAAAAGAAGCAACTCCATTTCTCAAATTACTGCTTAAGACTGTGTAGATAGTCCTGAACTTTGTCTTAGAAGATGTATTTGGATAGAAGTTTGTTAAGTCCCAGGAAAGAGAGAAGAATAAGAGGGAATTCGGGACCTAGCTCTTGTCTGACCTGGCCTCTCTGTCCTGTGTCCTCTGCATCAGTAAACTGAAGCAGTTCTCCTTTGAGGTGTGGGGGGAATTTAATAAAACTGTATTGGTGGAAGGTTCTAGACACTCTGGAAAGTAAACATCTTCATTAATCAGTGTTTGCTGAACACCCATGGCTTATAAAAAGCATTTTCTGGGAACAGATTTCCACCACGTCCAACATCAGAGCAAAGCATTCTGCTCAGCACAGGATGGGCATTAGAGGCATGTTAGCCAGTTTTGATCACCCCTCCCCAGTTCTCGGTGTCCAGTATTCTTGAATAAGAGAAAACAGCTCTGGGAGGAAGAAAAAAATTCAGCAACATAAACTAGGAGCATCTCATCAATGAAATGTTCTCTACATAACTCAGAGCTGCACAAGAGAACATGGATTCTTCAGCAACAAGTTGAACAGTCACAGCTCCAGTCCGTTAAAAAAAAAAAAAAAGTGACATGTTATCTACTCAATGGAAAAACTTGTGCATGTTTTCTTTTGGTTTGTAGAAACAACATAGTGAAAACTCAAACCATTTCAAATGCACTTGGGCTGTTAAGGGTTGTAAAGCTCTTGAATTCAAGCAGAGAAAACAAAAGCCTCAAATAAGAAAATATTTACTTGCTCATAAAGTTTGCATGTAAGAGAAGGTATTCAGCTGTATGTTATTTATAAATGATTAATTACTTTGTCACCTGAATAAAATAATGTATAGGAAATATCTGTTTCTTTTCTTTTTGGGGCGGAGGGGTGGGGCGGTGTGGGAGGCAGTGAGAATAAAAACAAGAGAAATGCATGGCAAGTAGGAGCTAGGAGTTGGGTAAATGTGAGTTCCTTTCTCCTTCCCTTTCCTGCCCTTTTGGGGGGCTTGATATGGCATTACTCAAGGGCCAACAAGAAATAGTCCAATGCACGCACAAGTGTAAAACACCAGACTGGGATCCAAAGGTCTGCCTGTCACTGAGCCGTAAGTTAACCAGTGGCAGAGCTGAGAACAGATAGGACCAAAATGTGATCCTACAAAAAGCAGCAGTCGGTGAAGACAGGCAGGACATCTCTGTCTTCAAGGCTCTGAAGATAAATCAGTTGTGTGTGCTCTCTACTCTTGTCTGTTTTGCTGCTCAGCAGAACCTTGAGACTTCAGGTGGGTAGGGAGAAATGAAAGTTCAAACATACAAGAGTCAATTTTCCAATTTATTGACTACACCACGGGGTGGAGAAAACAGCTTCTCACAGGGAAGGCTGCTTGGGTTTCCGCTTGAGTTGTCTGGCAGTTGCAATTCAATCTGCACATGCTACTCCCCACCCACCCCCGACCCAATTTCTTTAGACAATTAGGAATAGCTGACTTAAAAAAAAAAAAAAAAAAAAAAAAAGCAAGGCATACTTCAGATAAACAAAGTTGCTCTATCACCTCATTTTTTTATTCTACCAAACTGGCAAACATTCACAATGACGTGTTGACTCCAAGATGGGGAAGAGGCACCTGCAAACTCTGCCAGTTAAGGGCACAACGTACAAACATCACAGAGGAGCTCTTGATGAGCAGTTTTGAAACCTTGGACATGTCTGCATTCTCTGCCCCAGCATTACGGGTCTGGGAACTTACGCCAAGCATCAACCTGGGCTAGATGGCAAGATTCAGTACAGTTCACCAAATCACTGCTCCTAAGAGGAAAAGCTAGGGCATAACTCCAAAATCCAAAAACAGTGATTTCACTAAATAAACTATGATATGTCTTAAGGCAGAATAGTAGGCTGCCATCAAAATTGAGGTCAGAAAATATTATTTCAAGGTATGCAAAAACATACCAATATTCACAAGATTAGAAGTAAAAAACTTAGGTTATAAATCAGTACATTGTGATCCCATTTTGTAAATATACACATAGGTATAGAAGGGCAGATATGCTCTATGTAGCCATAAGAAAAAAGGACTACATAGAAAAAAGACTAAAACCATTTTGGTACTGTGAAGGGTAGAAAGAAAGGTGATCTTATTTCCTTCTTTTTAAAACCATGTTTAAGTCTCATCATTGACTTAAAGAGCACAAAGTTTGAAGAAAATGCTTCCCCTAGACGTTCAGCAAGGATACAGCTTTCCTCTATTATGCCCAGGCAGCCACCTCTGCAAGCTCCCTAGAATATAACTCAAGAGCGGCACCCACACTCCCTGAGCATCTTGTTCCTCTCCAGCCGTACAAAGGGATGACAACAACATGGATCCAGCATCTGGAAGGTATGTTTGCCACTGTGTGTCAGCCAGACTTCAAGATGGTCCCCAGTGATTCTTGCCTCCTGGTATTCATGACCCATGTAGTCAGGTAGGTCTGACCTACATAACCAACAGGATGCAGCAGAAATGACAGTATGGGACTTCCAAGGCTAGGGCTCTGGGGGAAACCAGTCACCATGTTGTGAGGACATTCAAGCAGCCCTGCAGAAACGCCCATGCGACAAAACACTGAAAACACTGAGGCTTCCTGCCCACAGCCAGCACTACCTTCCCAGCCTCTGTAGTGGGCCACTTTGGAAGTAGGTGTTCCTGCCTGTCCAAATTACAGTGGACTGCAGCCCCAACCGACAGCTTGGCTGGAATCTCATGAGATACCCCTGGCCAGAAACACCTGGGCTCAATGGTCCAAATTCCTGACCCACAGAAACTGTGTAAAAAATGTTTATTGTTGTGTTGAGCTGCTAAGTTTGGGAGTAACCTGCTATGCTGCACAAGATAACTAACAGAGATAGCCTTACTTAAAGACCAATGTGACACACACAGAATTCACTTCCCAGGAGCTGGGACTGGGGTCTCCATAGCACAACTGCAGGCAAAGGCTGAGAGGTCTCTGCACAGGCACCCACGCTATTCTGCCCAGGGGGGTCCCGGGGACAGAGGCAGAGGCAGATTTCCGTCACCATGGTCTAGGGCTCCTCTGTGACACCCGGGAGGCCAGCTGACTTCCAAAACTGCTTGGTGAGCACTAACTGGGGCAGCAGAGGCGGGGCGTCAGCTCCCCCAGAGGAGAGAGCATCTGGCCTTGTCCACAGAGGCACTAGGAATCGATCTGGAGTCATAAGATCACATGTGGCCCCAAATTGGGGGTAAACCCACAGAACAAATGACCCTCCGCAAAGTAACTCTTGAAACTATGCGTGCGGCCCTGCAATCCCTATGATGTACCTTTAAGTTCATTTGGACCTTTTGATACTTGTTTTTGAAGTCGTCTCCAAGTAAAATTATTTAACTCTCAATATTATGACCATATTTTAAGTGACTTGGGTTAACTGCCTCCCTATGGAACGGCAACAAGCAGTTTCTAATTTAAACAGCATTTTTTCCATTCCCCTCTCTATCTCTTTTCCTGCTTTTTTAAAAAATCATGAACATTTGGTAATAATCTCAGAGTTGTCAGTTACTTTAAACACTGCAGGCAAACACTGGAAATCAAGACAGCCAGGCTTCCAAGTCAATAAAATTATTATTGCTCAGAATGTTTCACTTGCAACAGTTTCTCTGTATATTAATATCAAATCAAGTCAGTAAATTGGAAAAAAAAATCACCAAAGTAGGATATGTAAATCCACATGGAAATACAGAAATTTAGCAAGTAATTACAGGAAAAAAGGTAATCCTGAGAAATTTGGTTTGGTCATTTAAGAAAAGGTGATTCTCAAATGGTTTATAACAAAATAGAAAAATACGAGAAAGTCTTTAAATTGTTAGTTCTAAATTTAAAAAAAAAAACTTAAAATAGGGTTTTATTTCATTTTTTTATAGAAACATTTTTCTCTAAAACGGGTACAATCATTTTTATGTAGTGGGCCACCACACAATTTATAGGGAAAACTAATCAGATCAATGTTGGTTTCGTGGCACTCTCGGCTGAAACACACTTGAGGCCCACTCAGCCCCTCAACTACCCCTCTGAGGACCAGCAGAAAGACCTCTATGTGTTTGTTCCCCGCAGCCCAAACTAGAAATACCATCTTTCCTCTCCTGTAAGGGTCATTTTTAGTGTAATTTTAGACCTAAACAGGCTTTAAAGAGTCGAAGTGCTTTTGAAGATAATGAGTTACAGTATTTCAAAGAAACTGTACTTTTATTTTTCTAATCAACTGGGACAGACACAATTCTAAAAAGGTCAAGAATCATAAACTTGACAAGAAAAGTTTTCATCACTCTAGGCCTTTCCCTTTACATTATATAAGAACAGGAATCTGGGAAGAATTAAGTCCCTCCCATTCCCTCTCCCAATAACTTGTAAAAAGGAGTAACAGTCACAAAAGAAAATATGATTCACAGATACATTCTACCAGGTGTTTTGACTTGTAGAATTTTTCATACCAGAAAAGATTAAACATTTTATTAACTGTAAGGTGTTTAGGTGGGTATAAAACAGGAGGAAAAAACATTAATCAATCTCAAATAGTTTAAGACATCAAATGAAAACAAAAAGTTACACTAACATCCAAGAAAACCTCAAAATTTCAACTTGGGACTTGAACATACTGGACAGATTAAACAGCTATCAATTAACAGTTACAGATAATAATAAGACTGTGGAAACCAGATGGCACTCCATCAATAAGCTACTCCCTATGTACGAATGACATCTGGTCACTTAACTCTTTCTGCAATTCATTAATTCGATAAACAGTTACTGAGCGCCTGTTATATACCCAACCACCACCGTGCTCAGTACCGTCATGCACAGAATGAAGCAGAACGCAGCTGGACGACAGGGCCCACTCACTTTTTGGCTCAGAAGCCAGAGACTTCTATATCTAGGAAGCCTAATTATGAACTGAACAATACCTGTCTGGCTTATCATAACAAACATTTTTTGTGCAACGATAATGGTACAGCCCCAAATCAGCTAATGTATTAATTAAATAAAGGAAGTTTCCTAGACCCTACTGAATTCAGCAGGACCACTTACAATGAGGGTGCTGACTTGTTAGGTATCTGCTTTAGGTTTAAGCAATGGAGTTCCTCTATCTATCTAAACTCTGAAAAGGGGAGAGAAGATAATTTGAATAGTATAAAAGAATGTAAGACCCATAAAATAATCCTTTCATTCTTAGAGACTTTTTCTGAAGCTAAAATTCTTCAAAATACTGAGTTAGGATATCATTTTGCAAACTGCTATAAAATACCAATTTGGGAAATATATTTTGACCCAAACAGAGAGTCAAATCTTTTTTTCTTGAAAATTAGTATTGATAAACTTTTTGGCGAATACCCAAGTTCAAAAAAAAAACTGAAAACAGCTATTCAAACTCACTAGATTTATTTAGCTATGGCATGTGAAACAAGCATCATGTCCAAGTCTGAAGTCAGCTAACTGCTTTACAAGGGTACTGAGGTTGCAAAGGACTTAATTCGTTCATAAGCTATCTCTAAACAGGTTGACTATTTTCTTTTTAATTTTCTTTACCTTGTAACAGTAACTTAGCTTTTACTTTTTTTTTTTTTTTGTGGCAGGGTGTCACTCTGTCACTTGGGCTAGAGTACAGTAGTGCAATCAATACTCACTGCAGCGTTGACCTCCTGGACCCAAGTGATCTGCCCACCTCGGCCTCCTGAGTAGCCGAGACCACAGGCGTGCACCACCACACCTGCTTAATTTTTTAACTTTCTGTAGAGAGGGGGTCTCACTATGTTGCCCAGGCTGGTCTTGAACTCCTGGGCTCAAGTGATCCTCCCACCTCGGCCTCCCAAAGTTCTGGGATTACAGGTATGAGCCACGGTGCCCAGCCAACCTTTGCATTCTTAAAAGCTGTATTTCAAGGTGGTTTGACACCTGGGTTGCTCTTGAATGTTCTGGTGACTGTAAATGGAGAAGTTTCGGCACGCTGGCCCCAGCTTTCCAAGTTTATGTTTCCTGCCCTCAGACTTCTTGCCCCAGCAACCTCACTTCTCTCTCCAGGCCCAGGTCTAGTGAGGACCAAGGGGGCTGCTCTGCTCCCACAGCCCAAACTTTTGTTTTTGTAAATGTAGATATACATGTCCTGCAAGTCATCAGAAATTAAGCAAATATAGTCATGCCAAAATATTCCTTTTAAAACATCTGCTCTAACAACAACCAATTAAAGTGATGACAGAGCCTCTGAAAAGTAAAACAGATGACCACGCTAGTGCTGTTTTTAATGCTTTATGCAATAAATAGCACAGGAGTAACTTATCCAGCTTACTCTGGCTTTAGCCTCTCGGTTATGAAGTCAATGCTTTAAAAGTGGAATAACTCAGAGTGCAATTGGCCAAAAACATTAAGCTGTTCTGTGCTGATGGAGATGGGATAAAGGCCTTGAGAAATAATGAAAAGGAGGCCCTGCACTGGGGAGTTATATTCGTTCATCATAGGGATCAATTAAAACCTCCGCATGACCCCAGACTCTTTACAACTACAATGTTTTAAACATGTTTTCATTGAAATGTTCTCAATTAAATAAGCCATTAAAGTAAGAGAACAAAATTTAAACTGTAATGAGACCAAGGTCGCAAGATCAAATAAATACTAGAGAATGAGAAAGGGGCCCCTTAAATGAGAATGTCATGTGAAGTGGCAGCCTTTCTCCATCCGCCTGCCTTTATTCTACTAAGCAAAAGAGCCACAGACTGCAGATTCCAGGGCATGTGCACTGTGGGGACTGTTTGGAAGAGCACTGACTAAGGATTGACAAGGCATCTCTCAGTTCCATTTCCAAGAGGTTGTCATCCACAGCCACACCCAAGAATGGTTAGTACACCCAAGAATCTGCCGAGTGGGTCCATGGGACAAACACTAAAGGAAATGACACAAAATAATTCACTATGAATGCCACCAGCACTCCAGACTCATGTTTTTCTGTTAATAGATGATATGATGATCATCACAATGTTTTCACTGTCTGGATGTACAGAAACCTCAGAAGGTGTCACTCCACGGCTTCTCTGTTCATTGGCTTGATTTGCTCTTAGCCTCTCACGAACCAATGAAGAACAACAAGATTTGATGTGAGCAGGAGAAACAGCAACACCATGTTCTCATTCCGATGACACAAAGTTTCTTTATTCTGAGTAAATGACTTCATTTAGAACTCTAATCAAAAGCAAGTATCTGTTGACAGCCTACTCTGTGCACTGCAATGGGAGCTGTGGGAGAGTTTTAAGTTCTGGTTCTTGCCTTAAGAAGTTCATAATTTAATTGCAGAACAAGAGATGAGCTCTTGAGAAGTCAAATGGAAATGACTTACATTTGTTTGTTTGTTTTTGAGACACAGTCTTGCTCTGTCACCCAGGTTGGAGTGCAGTGGCGTGATCTTGGCTCACTGCAACCTCCACCTCCTGGGTTCGGGCAGTTCTCTTGCCTCAGCCTCCTGAGTAGCTGGGATTGCAGGTGTGCACTACCATACCCAGCTAATTTTTGTATTTTTGGTAGAGATGGAGTTCTGCCATGTTGGCCAGGCTGGTCTCGAACTCCTGACCTCAAGTGATCAGCCCACCTCAGCCTCCCAAAGTGTGGGATTATACGCATGAGCCACCGTGCCCGGCCAAAATGACTTATATTTGAAGACAATGAGAGCGCTAACAAACGGCTGTACACATCAGCAGTACACACACACAGACATCCCATGCCTGCCATTCAAATTCAAAATCCATGCTAGAGAGAAGAGGGCAGGAAGAAGGAGACCAATTTGCAGCCATGTAGGTGACAGAGTTACAGCATAGACTTGTGGACAACAAAATGCAGGTATGTACTTGCAGACAATCCCTACAGGGAAGCAGTTGGAGACAGGAATGGAGACACAGACCTGGCTCAGTCTGAAGTTTGCTCTTTACCCCCAAAGGAACTGCAGCCAGCAAAGACTTGTCGAGAGAACTGCTGTGATCAAAGCGCTCAAGAAATATTAAGCAGGCCACGGTATGCAAGACACAGTACAGAAACCCTTGGCATGCAGACCCCCCGGGAGCGATTAGAATAACTCCAGTTTGAAGTGATAAGGCCTCAAGTTCAGCAGTCACACACACACAATGGAAAATCTGGGTCATCTGCACCTAACATTTAGAGGCTGGGGAGAGGGGTGAGAGAGGCACTAAGAGCAGGCCCAGCAGAGCAAGTGCTCAGTCAACAGTGGTCACTCATGTTGTTTTCATTATCACCAAGATGTGGATGAACAAGCCCTGGTTACAGATGAGGAACAGAAAGCCAAGGAAAAGGGGGTAGATCCCAAGAGCCTGATCCGATGACAGAATCCCGCGCACGATGGGGAAAGAGGAGCTCAGCTGAGGAATGCGAAGACGGGCCAGCTTTCAGGCAGAAATACCTGGCCTCCAGTTTCGTGCAGGTCCACAGCCTGGAGGGAGTCGCCGGCCTGAGGGAAGCGGCAGGACTCTCAAGGACAGGGCATCAGGCAGCATCAAGGGCAGACCCTCGACCAGCCGGAGGCGACTCTGCTGGCAAACCCCAACTCCAGAGCTATGGCTTCCACCTGTGTGGCCAAAGGCCCCTCAGGAGTGGCCTCAGAGACACCCCTTCCCACACTCTCCTACTCACCTCACTACCCCCTGGTCCCCATGCCAAACAGCAGCTCATGATGTTTCCTATCACAGTCCAGATATAATTACAAGTCCACAAAGGGGTCCCTGCTAAGGAAGCTTGAACACAAGCGCTCTATAAAGTGCCCTCCTTGCCTTTTGAGGATGCAGCCAAGCCACCAAGGTGAGCTGCGCCTCTCAGATATGCCTGTTCTGGGTGAGACTTGCACCTCAAAGATGCTCGTTAGCTAAAATAAGGAGAAATCCATTTCTGCAAGCAAGGCAGCCACAGCTGCAAAAATGTCCAATTCTATAGCATTAAAGCTGAAAAGAGAACCTTTAAATGACCTCACATTCAGCTCTAAAAAGTTGAGATGCAGAAAAATCTGGAAAAGGGCAAGTGAAGCTGTTTAGTTTCCTAGGAAAGAACAGTGAGCAGTTCAGAGGGGACTGTGAGCTGCGTGAAAATGAGAACCTGGTAGCTCATTTTACTCAACAGTGCCACTGAGGCTCCAGACGCAGAAGAAAACACCTCCCAGTAATGACTCGGGGGCTCAGTCTCTATCCCCTGGCCACTGGCGGTGGTGGCCCCAGGAGCTCTAACACTCAGGATGGGGCCTTGCCAGAGGTGTGGGTCGAGCTAACTTCACTGACAACAGAGGTCTTCAAATGGTGCCACCAACCCACTGCTTGGCTCCTGGCTCCCTCACCCCTAAACAACTGCAGGATTCAGCTGCCACTCTTCAGCAATTACACTTGCATGCCAAAATCCTCACAGGAATATAACTGCCTGCTCCTTTTTAGAGCTGTTAGGAACTGACCTGTTTATCATGTGTGTAACACACTGACATCTCATAAAAAGAAACTCAAGAAAATTCAAAATTCAAAACAGCTTGTCCAACTATATCCTACAATCAGGTAGCACTCAGCACTCATCCAATAGTACTAGCCTAAAATGTGTTTTTAAGTTTCAAAACATAAATCAAAAATAGATAATAAAAACTGGTACTACAGACATCTGGTATCTTAAAAATATATAAACACATGGACAAACATACGTTGTTCTGTTCAACAGTATTACAAGAACCAAATACTGACATTTGTAACACCTTCAGGAAGCTATGTTAAAAGCAATGCATCTTGTTTTCTTATGGAAAAAGAATTGGCAACCTCTGTTTAAATTTATCAGCCATACACATGTGCAGACAGTTTAAGGACTGCCCTGGGCACCTTTGCACCTATAAGCATTTCTCATTTGGGATACGCAAGTCATTCCCATCTGAGGTAGGTAGGTACTCACTCCCTATGCATCTGATGAGGGCCTTCTGCAGGTCAAGTAATGTGCCAGGTGCCAGAGACAGAAGAGAAAGTGACCTGGACCCAGAGGCAGAGGTATGGGGAGAAGGGAGAGGGTGCTTTCTGTGGAAATCTGGCAAATAGATTTAGGTAAGAAGTGGCAAGTGACTGGACTCATTAACACAGAAGCTGGTGGTCAGTTCATAAGGCAGACGGATCCATGTCACAGTCGCTGAGGGTCACCTGAACGTGTGGCAGGGCAAGGAAGGAATGCCTTCATTGGATCAACAAATGTTCAAAAAAACACCTGCCATATGGCAGGGAGGATCTTGCCTTCAAGCGACACATGCCCTCTCATGTTCCATCCTTCCTTCAAGTGAACTCATAAGAAGGGAACTGTCAGCAGAGCAGCCCCATTTGGTTTCTGAGTCCCAAAACCTCCTCTCTGCCTGTCCCATCAGCAATCTTTCAGCTCTGGAAAGGCTTGTCAGGGCCGCTTAGACAACAGTGGTCTCCTCTCCAGGAGGAGCTGAGCCATCTTTGAACTCTGTAGTCCCCTGGCTGCTTCCTGGAACACCTGCTGCTGATGAAAAGCAGGCCCTGATTTGACGGGTACCAGCTGCTGAGAACAAAACACCCAAGGTAATCGTGGTGCAGAATGGCTGCTTTAATGAAAAGCAATGCCATCTGATGGGCTAGGTGCACTTCATGAAACAAGAGGTCGGGTTTCCTTTTAAAAGCAAACTACACAGATCCCTTTGGCATCCCCACCACCTAGCCCTCCTTGGTTTCCACATCCACTTAGAATTCTCTCACACCTGCTGGAAGTCAGGGGTCGTAAGCATATCACAAGTGCCTCCTACTGCCAGGCTGGATGGAACCGTTTGGCTGGCTGCTGCTTTAGCCGCCTGGGGCTGCTTCCAGGAGCAGCGCCTTCTTCCCTGCCCCTCCCACAATCTGCATTTAGAAATTCAGCACAAATCCCTTGTTTTCTTCAACTCTGGGTTTCATTTATAGGGGTTGGAAACTAATGTGCTTTTTGGCTCATATAATGAGAAAAATCTTTTGATTAAAATACACACATAAACTGATTCCTTTTTTGAAGCAAACACAATTTTCCATGTTGCTTTAAAAAAAATGAAGTAGACAAAGTGCAATCACTAAAGTATATCAAACTCTGCTAAAGGATGACAGAAAGTAGGAAGAAAACTATAGCAAGAAGATGGTGAAATCAAATGTCAAGGGAGAGAGACAAATCTTTCTTACAGAAGAATTCCAGGCCGGGCGCGGTGGCTCAAGCCTGTAATCCCAGCACTTTGGGAGGCCAAGACGGGCGGATCACGAGGTCAGAAGATCGAGACCATCCTGGCTAACCCGGTGAAACCCCGTCTCTACTAAAAAAATACAAAAAACTAGCCAGGTGAGGTGGTGGGCACCTGTAGTCCCAGCTACTTGGGAGGCTGAGGCAGGAGAATGGCCTGGACTCGGGAGGCGGAGCTTGCAATGAGCTGAGATCCAGCCACTGCACTCCAGCCTGGGCGACAGAGGGAGACTCCATCTCAAAAAAAAAAAAAAAAAGAATTCCAAATAGGGTTGCCAGATTTAACAAAATACAGGACATCTAATTAAATGTGAAGTTTGGATACTGCAAGGGACACACACTAAAAAAAAAAATTTCTTGTTTATCTGCAATTAAATCTATCTCGGTGTCCTGCCACTATAAATAATGCATGTAGTTAACTTCAGGAGATGTTAATCCTCTCAACCCCTTTAAGAAAGGACTGTGCTTAGTGACTTACTCTCAAAGAACAGAGGAGGAAAAGAGAAAAATAGTAACTTTACAATGGAGAGGCCTGGCCAACACTACATTAACCAGGTGATCAATGTTAACATCACCAGGGATGTTACATGGATGTCACATACCCCCTGACGTGACATGAGAAGGGTACTTCAGTTTTTGGTACTCCTCCCAAAAACTCAGAACCATAGTCTACCACCAGAAAAACCTTGGACCCAGATATTCTATAGGGTACATGGCCAGTCCTCCTCAAGACTGTCAAGGTGGTGAAAAACAAGGAAAGGCTGAGAAACTGTCACAGACAACAAAATGCAGTGTGGCAGATCCTGAAACAGGATCCCAGACTAGACTCTGGAACAGAAAGAGGATATACATGGAAAAACTGGTGCAATCCAAAAATATGTATTTAATACTAATGTACCCAATTGTCAGTTTCTTAATTTTGACAATATGTTGTGGGGGTAACAATGGGGGCATCTAGATGAGGTATATGAGTGCTCTCTACACTCTCAGCAACATTTCTATTTTTGCAACTTTTCTGTAAATCTAAAATATTTCAAAATAAAAACTTAAAAAATATATATTTGTGTGTAACATGCAAGAGAAAAAATAAACCTATAGACCACACACATTCTTTTGTAAAGCATTATTGACAAGACTATAAAAACTGACTTTTATTTTATTTGTTTACATTTCAGATGACTAAGTAACCCTTGCAAACAGGGCTGCAAAGGATGGGTACTTCATCAAATACTAAAGACTGCTACTTTTCAGCAATGGTGGTCCTACATGCCAAAGATGTTCCAGAGCCATTTGTCACATTGTAACTCAGGACATCATTCAAACTAAGAATACCTACCTAAGTTGAGTAACCCAGACTCTTCCTGGAACTCACAAACTAGAGAAACTGACCAGCCTGCCAGGGCAGAAGCACAGGCTCCTGAGCCTGATGGAAAGGCAGGTCTGACTCCACAGCTAGCACCCCTCAAGGGGATACCCGAAGAGAGCTTCTCCAGAGCCGGGGCTGATCCCAGGAGGCAGGCCAGCCACCAGTGGAGCACTAGGCAGGTGCCCTGCTGGCATCTGTCTGAGGGCTGCTGTTGGAGATGCCTGGGCCTCTAGTGAAGTGCCAGCCCATCACAGAAGCAGACACTGGGCACAACTGCCAAGACCCACTGGCCCCCAGCCCCGACTGAACCCACCTTCCTTTCAGCAGCGGTCTCCAAACTCAGTGATGGCCCACACTACTGGTAAAAAGATTGGGGGCATGTTCCCCCCATACTGCCCGCTCACTACTTATAAGTTAGCTATGTCTTCTGTGGTATTCACACATTAAAACATTATAAAATGACCCAAGATACATATAAATAGGAGTGGTAATATTTACTTTCCATCCTCCAAATTGCTTTTTTTTTTTTAATTTTTTTGCTGACAGCCCACACTAGAGACCACTGGCTTATTAAGTCCCTGACCCCCACCCATCCTGTGTACCCAGGTCTCCCTTAAGGAAGAGGTCGGGGGAGATGGGATTTGAGGCAACTAGTGACCCTAACCTAGCTCTAGATGCCTGGGAAAAGTGAGGCCTGCAGGGCCCCTAAACAGACCAGCAGGAGCCCCTGGGCCACACACCCTTGCCTCACACACAACACACCCCACACTTCTACCAGAGCTGTAGATTGAAAAAGCAAACTGGCCATGTCATCTCTCTGCTTAAAATTTTTCCAAGGCTTCCAAGACTGTGAAGTCAAAATACAAAGTGCTTAAAATGGTGTCCACAGCTTCAACTGAGATCCTGAGCCAAATCGGTTCCCCAAATCAGCCGCCATGACCCCTGGCCACCACCACACAGATCTGCTCATGGATTCAGGACAGCATCACTGCAGAATCTTGAATCCTGCTGTAGAATTTCCCATCACTGAGGACATTATAAGAAACAGCATGGAGCTAAGCCCCAGATGCCAATACCATCAGAAAGCAGCAACATGAGGGACATGAAGGCAGTCAGTCACCTCCTCATTAGAACATCCTAGAAGACTGTATGAGTGGGAAGAACACTTTCTCATGCTCAGAGGTGAATACACCAGGCATTCATTGTATTATTCCTTCTTATAGGTCTTAAATAAGAAAGCACAGTAAAAATGTTTGGGAAAAAAGAGTGAAAAGGACATACACGGAGGGCGGAGCAAGATGGCCGAATAGGAACAGCTCCAGTCTCCAGCTCCCAGCGCAAGCGACACAGAAGACAGACTCCACCTCTGGGGACAGGGCACAGCTAAACAACAACAACAACAAAAGCAGCAGAAACCTCTGCAGACGCAAACGACTCTGACAGCTTTGAAGAGAGCAGTGGATCTCCCAACACGGAGGTTGAGATCTGAGAACGGACAGACTGCCTGCTCAAGTGGGTCCCTGACCCCCGAGTAGCCTAACTGGGAGACATCCCCCACTAGGGGCAGACCGACACCCCATGCCTCACATGGTGGAGTACACCCCTGAGAGGAAGCTTCCAAAGCAAGAATCAGGTACACTCGCTGTTCAGCAATATTCTATCTTCTGCAGCCTCTGCTGCTGATACCCAGGCAAACAGGGTCTGGAGTGGATCTCAAGCAATCTCCAACAGACCTACAGCTGAGGGTCCTGACTGTTAGAAGGAAAACTAACAAACAGGAAGGACACCCACACCAAAACCCCATCAGTACGTCACCATCATCGAAGACCAGAGGCAGATAAAACCACAAAGATGGGGAAAAAGCAGGGCAGAAAAGCTGGAAATTCAAAAAATAAGAGCACATCTCCCCCTGCAAAGGAACGCAGCTCATCGCCAGCAACGGATCAAAGCTGGACGGAGAATGACTTTGACGAGATGAGAGAAGAAGGCTTCAGTCCATCCAACTTCTCAGAGCTAAAGGAGGAATTACGTACCCAGCGCAAAGGAACTAAAAATCTTGAAAAAAGAGTGGAAGAATTGATAACTAGAATAATTAATGCAGAGAAGGCCATAAATGAACTGACAGAGATGAAAACCGTGACACGAGAAATACGTGACAAATGCACAAGCTTCAGTAACCGACTCGATCAACTGGAAGAAAGAGTATCAGCGATTGAGGATCAAATGAATGAAATGAAGCGAGAAGAGAAATCTAAAGAAAAAAGAAGAAAAATAAATGAACAAAGCCTGCAAGAAGTATCGGATTATGTAAAAAGACCAAATCTACATCTGATTGGGGTGCCTGAAAGTGAGGGGGAAAATGGAACCAAGTTGGAAAACACTCTTCAGGATATCATCCAGGAGAACTTCCCCAACCTAGTAGGGCAGGCCAACATTCAAATTCAGGAAATACAGAGAACACCACAAAGATACTCCTCGAGAAGAGCAACTCCAAGACACATAATTGCCAGATTCACCAAAGTTGAAATGAAGGAAAAAATCTTAAGGGCAGCCAGAGAGAAAGGTCAGGTTACCCACAAAGGGAAGCCCATCAGACTAACAGCAGATCTCTCGGCAGAAACTCCACAAGCCAGAAGAGAGTGGGGACCAATATTCAACATTCTTATAGAAAAGAATTTTCAACCCAGATTTCATATCCAGCCAAACTAAATTTCATAAGTGAAGGAGAAATAAAATCCTTTACAGATAAGCAAATGCTTCGAGATTATGTCACCACCAGGCCTGCCTTACAAGAGACCCTGAAGGAAGCACTAAACATGGAAAGGAACAACCGGTACCAGCCATTGCAAAAACATGCCAAAATGTAAAACCATCAAGGCTAGGAAGAAACTGCATCAACTAACGAGCAAAATAACCAGTTAATATCATAATGGCAGGATCAAGTTCACACATAACAATATTAACCTTAAATGTAAATGGACTAAATGCTCCAATTAAAAGACACAGACTGGCAAATTGGATAAAGAGTCAAGACCCATCAGTCTGCTGTATTCAGGAGACCCATCTCACATTCAGAGACATACATAGGCTCAAAATAAAGGGATGGAGGAAGATCTACCAAGCAAATGGAGAACAAAAAAAAGCAGGGGTTGCAATACTAGTCTCTGATAAAACAGACTGTAAACCATCAAAGATCAAAAGAGACAAAGAAGGCCATTACATAATGGTAAAGGGATCAATTCAACAGGAAGAGCTAACTATCCTAAATATATATGCACCCAATACAGGAGCACCCAGATTCATAAAGCAAGTCCTTAGAGACTTAGAAAGAGACTTAGACTCCCATACAATAATAATGGGAGACTTCAATACTCCACTGTCAACATTAGACAGATCAATGGGACAGAAAGTTAACAAGGATATCCAGGAATTGAACTCATCTCTGCAGCAAGCAGACCTAATAGACATCTATAGAACTCTCCACCCCAAATCAACAGAATATACATTCTTCTCAGCACCACGTCACACTTATTACAAAATTGACCACATAATTGGAAGTAAAGCACTCCTCAGCAAATGTACAAGAACAGAAATTATAACAAACTGTCTCTCAGACCACAGTGCAATCAAACTAGAACTCAGGACTAAGAAAATCAAAACCGCTCAACTACATGGAAACTGAATAACCTGCTCCTGAATGACTACCGGGTACATAACGAAATGAAGGCAGAAATAAAGATGTTCTTTGAAACCAACGAGAACAAAGATACAACATACTAGAATCTCTGGGACACATTTAAAGCAGTGTGTAGAGGGAAATTTATAGCACTAAATGCCCACAAGAGAAAGCTGGAAAGATCTAAAATTGATACTCTAACATCACAATTAAAAGAACTAGAGAAGCAAGAGCAAACACATTCAAAAGCCAGCAGAAGGCAAGAAATAACTAATATCAGAGCAGAACTGAAGGAGATAGAGGCACAAAAAACCCTCCAAAAAAATCAATGAATCCAGGAGTTGGCTTTTTGAAAAGATCAACAAAATTGATAGACCGCTAGCAAGACTAATAAAGAAGAAAAGAGAGAAGAATCAAACAGACACAATAAAAAATGATAAAGGGGATATCACCACCAACCCCACAAAAATACAAATTACCATCAGAGAATACTATAAACACCTCTACACAAATAAACTAGAAAATCTAGAAGAAATGGATAATTTCCTGGACACTTACACTCTCCCAAGACTAAACCAGGAAGAAGCTGAATCCCTGAATAGACCAATAGCAGGCTCTGAAATTGAGGCAATAATTAATAGCCTACCAACCAAAAAAAGTCCAGGACCAGATGGATTTACAGCTGAATTCTACCAGAGGTACAAAGAGGAGCTGGTACCATTCCTTCTGAAACTATTCCAATCAATAGAAAAAGAGGGAATCCTCCCTAACTCATTTTATGAGACCAACATCATCCTGATACCAAAGCCTGGCAGAGACACAACAAAAAAAGAGAATTTTAGACCAGTATCCCTGATGAACATCGATGCAAAAATCCTCAATAAAATACTGGCACACCGAATCCAGCAGCACATCAAAAAGCTTATCCACCATGATCAAGTGGGCTTCATCCCTAGGATGCAAGGCTGGTTCAACATATGCAAATCAATAAACGTAATCCAGCATATAAACAGAACCAAAGACAAAAACCACATGATTATCTCAATAGATGCAGAAAAGGCCTTTGACAAAATTCAACAGCCCTTCATGCTAAAAACGCTCAATAAATTCGGTACTGATGGAACGTATCTCAAAATAATAAGAGCTATTTATGACAAACCCACATCTAATATCATACTGAATGGGCAAAAACTGGAAAAATTCCCTTTGAATTTAGGGCACAAGACAGGGATGCCCTCTCTCACCACTCCTATTCAACATAGTGGTGGAAGTTCTGGCTAGGGCAATCAGGCAAGAGAAAGAAATACAGAGCATTCAGTTAGGAAAAGAAGAAGTCAAATTGTCCCTGTTTGCAGATGACATGATTGTATATTTAGAAAACCCCATTGTCTCAGCCCAAAATCTCCTTAAGCTGATAAGAAACTTCAGCAAAGTCTCAGAATACAAAATTAATGTGCAAAAATCACAAGCATTCTTATACACCAGTAACAGACAAACAGCCAAATCATGAATGAACTTCCATTCACAATTGCTTCAAAGAGAATGAAATACCTAGGAATCCAACTTACAAGGGATGTAAAGGACCTCTTCAAGGAGAACTACAAACCACTGCTCAGTGAAATAAAAGAGGAAACAAACAAATGGAAGAACATACCAAGCTCATGCATAGGAAGAAACAATATCGTGAAAATGGCCATACTGCCCAAGGTAATTTATAGACTCAATGCCATCCCCATTAAGCTACCAATGAGTTTCTTCACAGAATTGGAAAAAACTGCTTTAAAGTTCATATGGAACCAAAAAAGACCCCGCATTGCCAAGACAATCCTAAGTCAAAAGAACAAAGCTGGAGGCATCACGCTACCTGACTTCAAACTACACTACAAGGCTACAGTAACCAAAACAGCATGGTACTGGTACCAAAACAGAGATATAGACCAATGGAACAGAACAGAGTCCTCAGAAATAATACCACACATCTACAGCCATCTGATCTTTGACAAACCTCAGAAAAACAAGAAATGGGGAAAGGATTCCCTATTTAATAAATGGTGCTGGGAAAATGGCTAGCCATAAGTAGAAAGCTGAAACTGGATCCTTTCCTTACTCCTTATACGAAAATTAATTCAAGATGGATTAGAGACTTAAATGTTAGACCTAATATCATAAAAACCCTAGAAGAAAACCTAGGTAATACCATTCAGGACATAGGCATGGGCAAGGACTTCATGTCTGAAACACCAAAAGCAACGGCCACAAAAGCAAAAATTGACAAATGGGATCTAATTAAACTAAAGAGCTTCTGCACAGCAAAAGAAACTACCATCAGAGTGAACAGGCAACCTACAGAATGGGAGAAAATTTTTGCAATCTACTCATCTGACAAAGGGCTAATATCCAGAACCTACAAAGAACTCAAACAAATTTACAAGAAAAAAAACAACCCCATCAAAAAGTGGGCAAAGGATATGAACAGGCATTTCTCAAAAGAAGACATTCATACAGCCAACAGACACATGAAAAAATGCTCATCACTGGCCATCAGAGAAATGCAAATCAAAACCACAATGAGATACCATCTCACACCAGTTAGAATGGCAATCATTAACAAGTAAGGAAACAACAGGTGCTGGAGAGGATGCGGAGAAATAGGAATACTTTTACACTGTTGGTGGGATTGTAAACTAGTTCAACCATTATGGAAAACAGTATGGCGATTCCTCAAGGATCTAGAACTAGAAGTACCATATGACCCAGCCATCCCATTACTGGGTATATACCCAAAGGATTATAAATCATGCTGCTATAAAGACACATGCACACGTATGTTTATTGTGGCACTATTCACAATAGCAAAGACTTGGAATCAACCCAAATGTCCATCAGTGACAGACTGGATTAAGAAAATGTGGCACATATACACCATGGAATACTATGCAGCCGTAAAAAAGGATGAGTTTGTGTCCTTTGTAGGGACATGGATGCAGCTGGAAACCATCATTCTCAGCAAACTGTCGCAAGAACAGAAAACCAGACACCGCATGTTCTCACTCATAGGTGGGAACTGAACAACGAGATCACTTGGACTCAGGAAGGGGAACATCACACACGGGGGCCTCTCATGGGGAGGGGGGACGGGGGAGGGATTGCATTGGGAGTTATACCTGATGTTAATGATGAGTTGATGGGTGCTGACGAGTTGATGGGTGCAGCACACCAACATGGCACAAGTATACATATGTAACAAACCTGCACGTTATGCACATGTACCCTAGAACTTAAAGTAAAATAAAAAAAAAAAAAAAGAAAAGGACATACACAAAATGAACTCTGTTCACAGAAGCAATTCTGTTCTGAAAGATTGTTGAAAAAAATAAATACAGTCATCCATCACTTAACTGTGGGACACATTCCGAGAAATGCATGGTTAGGTGATTTCATCGTCTTGTGAACATCACCAAGTGACTTACACAAACCTAGATGATACAGCCCACTACACACCTAAGCTATGTGGTAGAGCCTATTGCTCCTAGGCTACAGACCTGTACAGCACGTGATATGGTTTGGCTTTGTGTCCCCACCCAAATCTCATCTCGAATTGTAATCTCCATGATCCCTACATGTCATGGGAGGGACCCAGTGAGAGGTAACTGAATCATGGGGGCACTTTCTCCCATGCTGTTCTCATGATATCTGATGGTTTTATAAATGTCTAGTAGTTCCCCCGCTGGCACTCATTCTCTCTCCTGCTGCCCTGTGAAGAGGTGCCTTTTCTACAATTATAAGTTTCATGAGGCCTCCGTAGCTATGCATAACTGTGAGTCAATTAAATCTCTTTCCTTTATACATTAACCAGTCTCTGGTATTTCTTCATAGTGGCATGAGAACAAACTAATACAGCATGTTACTCTACTGAATACTGTAGGCAACTGTAACACAATGGTATTTGTGTATCTAAACATAGAAAAGAAACAATATTATAATCTTATGGGACCAGCATGATGTACATATATAGATGGACCACTGCATAGATATGTGTAGTCCATGGTTAACCAAACATCATTATGTGGTATGTGACTGTAATCTGATTTATTAAATTAAATGAGCCATTCATTTTGGTAAGAACATAGATCAAAGTACTTAATTACCTATTGTATGGAAACTTTGTATTTTTTGTGTTTTTATAGATATAGAGTCTCACCATGTTGCCCAGGCTAGCCTAGAACTCCTGGACTCATTGATCCTCCCATCTCAGCCTCCCAAAGTGCTGGGATTACAGGTGTGAGCCACCACCACACCCAGCTATATGGACACTTTCTATGAAACTTTTCTACCAAACTAGATCATGAAAACAAGGTTGCCAGCCCTATTAAGGCATCCCATGAAACTAGGATGCCAGCCCTATTAAGACCTTTCCAAAGGGAAAAGCCATTGTCAACAGAGGTTAACACTGTCCTTCTGACCTGGGTAGGATACCAAAGAGGCAGGGAACTGAGAGGACAAGACCACTGGGCATAACCAGAGACTGGGCATAACCATGGTTCCTGCCAAATCACGACCCCAGCCTCCCCATTCCCACTGCACAACAAAAGCAGTAAAAATGATTTTGAGATAAGAGTCATAAAAAGAAAGCTAATTTATCAGTAATTTCACCTCCTGAGCCACAACTGAGTTATCTGAAGCAGCTGTGTCAGTTCAACAATGTGACAAGAAGGCCAGAACTGACCAGATGGCTGTTTTATATCTATTTAAAAGGAAAGTGGAACCAAAAAAAACAGGAGGGGGGAATATTTGACTTCTCTCCTATTATCTATTTGGAAATGTCAGTACATATAGGATATAGGTCAACCACATTCTTTTTAACTGGCGCACAGTACTCTACATTATGGACAAGACACCCTTTGGGTAACCTTTCCTCTACTGATGAGCATTTTGGTTGTTTGGATAGTGCTGTATTGAGTATCCTTCTACCAATACCTTTCTGCACATGTGCATGTGCTTCTGGAGCGGCTTGCAGAAATGGAAGTGCTCAGTCAGGTTAGGTCTGATTCTGATTTTGCTCAACATTTGCTGACTGCTTTCCAAAAACACTCTCCCCCACCCCGCAGCTGGGCATGGTGGCTCACACCTGTAATCCCAGAACTTTGGGAGGCTATGGCAGGCAGATCGCTTGAGGTCAGGAGTTCGAGACCAGCCTGGCCAAGAAAAATTGCTGGTATTAGTGATTTTTAATTTTTACCAATCTAACAAGGCAAAACATGGGAGCTTATAACTTGCATTTCCTGGATCATCAGGAATACTGAATATCTTTTCACAACTTTGTTTTTAAGAAATGGGGTCTTGCTCTGTCATCCAGGCTGGAGTACAGTGGTACAATCATAGCTCACTGCAGCCTTGAACTCCTGGCCTCAAGCGATCCTCCCACCTCACCCTTCTAAGTAGCTAGGACTACAGGTGTGTACCACCATGCCTGGCTAAGTTTTAAATTTTCTGTAGAGACAGGGTCTCACTATGCTGCCCAGGCTGGTCTCAAACTCTTGACCTCAAGCAGTCTTCCTGCCTCAGTCTCCCAAAGTGCTGGGATTACAGGCATGAGCCACTATGCCTGGTCTCTTTTCAAATCTTAATGTTCATTTATATTTCTTCAGGACATTACCTGTTATCAGCCTTTTCTCAGCTTCCTATGGCTCTTCAGCCTCGTTTTTCTTATTGATTTGTAGGTGCTCTTTATAGATTCCAAATATTATTACTTTGTTTAAAAAAAGTTTCATAAATGGAGAGACATAGCATGTTTAAAGACTAGAAGACTTGGCTGAGCGCGGTGGCTTACGCCTGTAATCCCAACACTTTGGGAGGCCGAGGTGGGCAGATCACAAGGTCAGGAGATCAAGACCATCCTGACTAACACAGTGAAACCCCGTCCCTACTAAAAATACAAAAAATTAGCCGGGCGTGGTGGTGGGCGCCTGTAGTCCCAGCTACTCGGGAGGCTGAGGCAGGAGAATGGCGTGAACCTGGGAGGTGGAGCTTGCAGTGAGCCGAGATTGCACCACTGCACTCCAGCCTGGGCGACAGAGCAAGACTCCATCTGAAAAAAAAAAAAAAAAAAAAAAGACTAGAAGACTCAACACAGTAAAAAAGTTAAATCTCTGCAAATTGAGTATAGGTTTAATACAATTCCTATCAAATTCCCAGCATCATTTTTTGTAGACACAGACAGTTTTTTCTAAAATGTATACAGAAAGGCACAGGTCCTAGAACTGCTAAAAATATGTCTAACAAAGGAGAATAAAGTGGGAGGAAATACTGGACCCAAAATTAAGGCTTACTATATAGCTACAGTGATCAAGATAGAGTGATAAGGGCAGAGGGATAGGCACAAAGATGAATGGAACAAAACAGAGCCCAGAAACAGACCACACAAATAAGCCTAACTAGTTTTTGACAAAGGTGTAAAAATGGATGCAAGACAGTGCTGGATCAACAAGACATCTACAGAAGCAAAGAAAATGAACCTCAACCTAAAGGTGGGTAGACTGAATTATTGTCAATATCCTGGTTGGGATATTATCTGTGGTTCTGCAAGATGCTTCCACGTTAGGAGAAACTGGGTGAGGGGTACACAGCATCTCACTGTATTATTTCTTACTATAGAATGTGACCCTATAGTAACCTCAATACAAAATTCAATTTAAAATATTACAAATATTTTCTCCTAGCCTAACTTTTTTCTTCTGAATTTGTTTATGGTATATGGAGTTAATTTTTATCTAGTCAAAATGTATCCCCTGGATTTATTTAATATTTTATACTTCACAATTTTCTCGAGGTTGCTAAAATGACCACATAGGATGTCTATTTTAAACTCTCTTTATACTAAATAATTTTTTTTGTAATAAAAAGTCTTTTTTTTTTTATTTCTTCCTTTTTCTTTCAGTTTTTGCTTTGCTAAATAAAAATTTCTTTTTTGGGCCACCCACGGTGGCTTATGCCTGTAATCCCAGGACTTTGGGAGGCCAAGGCAGGCAGATCACTTGAGCTCAGGAGTTCGAGACCAGCCTTGGCAACATGGTGAAACCCTGTCTCTTGCCAAGCATACTTGTGTGCACCTGTAGGCCCAGCTACTCAGGAGGCTAGGATAGGAGGATTGCTTGAGTCTGGGAGGTTGAGGCTGCAGTGAGCCATGATCACACCACTACACTCCAGCCTGGGCACCAGAGCGAGACCCTATCTCAAAAAATAAAAATAAAAAACTTTTTTTTTTGAGACGGAGTCTCACTCTGGCGCCCAGGCTGGAGTGCAGTGGCGCAATCTCAGCTCACTACAACCTCTACCCTTCCGAGTAGCTGTGATTACAGGCTTCCACCACCATGCAGAGCTAATTTTTATATTTTTAGTAGAGATGGGGTCTCACCATGTTGTCCAGGCTGGTCTCAAACTCCTCTCCTGACCTCAAGTGATCCGCCACCTCAGCCTCCCAAAGTGCTGGGATCACAGATGTGAGCCACCATGCCCGGTTGGTAAAAAAATATATATTTTTTTCTTTCTTTCTTTCTTTTTTAAAGTTCTAGGATACATGTGCTGAACATGCAGGTTTGTTACATAGGTACACATGTGCCATGGTGATTTGCTATACCTATTAACCTGTCATCTAGGTTTTAAGCCCCGTATGCATTATGTATTTGTCCTAATGCTCTCCCTCCGCTTTCCCCCCACTCCCTGACAGGCCCCAGTGTATGATGTTCCCCTCTCCGTGTCCACATGTTCTCATTGTTCAACTCCTACTTATGAGTGAGAACATGCGGTGTCTGGTTTTCTGTTCCTATGCTAGTTTGCTGAGGATGATGGTTTCCAGCTTCATCCATGTCCCTCCAAAGAATATGAACTCATTCTTTAAAAAAATTTTTTTTTATTAACCATAAGAAACTCTATAAAAGACAACATTTTAAAAATTAAACAAAACTGAGGACATTAAAAGATATAGTTAAGTAATCTCAATTTCAAGCTTAAGTTGATATGACAAAAGAGAAATTAAACATCCTGAATATAATAGAAAGGGCACACGTACTTGTAGCTGTTCATGAAGGGAGGGAGGAAAGAGTCTGCAAAGACAGGAGAATGGGAGAGTTCCCTTCCACAGGTCAGCCTGGGTACTCATGGTGGGAGCAACAGGGCCAAAGGCACAAACCAGTGCTGGGCACTGCTTTTGACCAAGTTTGTGAGCACGTGACTCGGGCTTGAGTCCATCAGACTACGTCCCAGAAAGAAAAGATGTCTGTTTTGCTTTTCTAAAATGTTATTGAGGAGTATATAAAAAGTATTAGTTTTGAAATTATAAATTCTTCTTAAGAACGCAGGCATGCACATTTGAGATCTCTGTGCTTATGCTTTTTCTTTTTTAAAAAAAATTCATTTAGATATCTTAGAACTACAAATAATAAAGCTCATTTTCAATTCCTAAAATGTGCCCGATGCCATTATTTCTAGAGTGCACAAATGTGCCATCTTTCTGCAGAGAGGTAAGTGGCCTGTCCAAAGCTGTCAGATGCCACACCCAAGCCTGGGGCATCAGGGGGCTGCTTCTCTAAGCGCAGGGCTCACTCTGCACCACAGTCACATCAACTGCTAATCAGTGTCCCACCCCTACATAAGGGGGTAAGGCTGCTTGTACCAAAACTTTCTCCTTTGATGCCAACATGGGGAGTGTTAATAAAGACTGACTGTGAAACAGATAAATATTTATATGTCAGTCATGTTTAACCAGTAGAATAGGAAAAAGTAAAGTCAGAGATCTTCCTCTTCCTACAACTTACTAACCAAGTTACCTGTGTGTTTACATGGGGTTGCACTCGAATTACGAACCATTAACAGACATTGAGAAATGAAACTGGCTAGCACAATGACTTCATCTCAGAAAAGAATGTCAAAGTTCATCCACATTTTCATCTATTAATATCTATGGCAAAGACATAAAGCATAACAAACATTTAATTATCAGAAATTAAGTATAAATAGAAGAGAGACTAGCTATAGCTTGGTATTTAGACCCATAGCTAAATCTTTCAAAAACAAGACCACCACACAGGGATGGGGGCACACACACACACACACATACATACACATCTCAGACTATTAGGCTCTCTGCCTAGAATGTTCTTCCCCCAGATATCTACATGGAAAGGGGTTTAATAAATACTTTTTATAGACAGAAATAATGCTTAACAAGCAAACCTATTTAGTGTCACAGAGCCTTGACACTTCTCTCTCTCCCGCTGTGGTAGCCAGCCTCCAAGACATGCCCAAGTATCCTCGCCTCTTGATATTCAGGCCCCGTGTACTCCCCTCTAATATTGAATAAGGCTGACCTGTGTAACCAATAGAATATTGTGGAAATGTGTGATTTGCAAGGCGAAGCCCTGAAGGACGCTGTAGCCTCCACCTTGAACTGCTCACTCTGGGGGAAGCCAGCATCATGTCATAAGCCACGTCAAGCAGGCCTATGGGGAGGCCAATGTGGGGAAGAACTGAACCTCCTGCCAACTGCCGAGCAAAGCCTCTCCGGAATTCCTGGCTCACAGAAACTACATGAGATACTATATGTTATCGTTTTAAGCCACTAAGCTTGAGGTAATCTGTTACACAGTGACAGATGACTAATAGATATATCTGTATTTCTTTCTAAGATTCCAAGCACTCAGTAGACAATAAGTACTTACTGACTTGAATTAAGGCAATGGTGAGAATGATTTTCTGCTGAGCGATCTGGACTCCCTCATTCTGCTCCTTTTCTTGGCCAAGCCCACATTTAGGCAACCCAATTAGCTAAGGTTAGAGGTGCTATCTCTGGCCAAGAGAAATGGAAAGATTGCAGAGAAGTGATAGTCTGAGTTTTAGACCATTTTTATCTCCAAAGTCTCCAAAACTACTAGAGGTTCTTGGTCTATTTTCTGATAAATAAGAAGGGCTATTATCCTTGCCCCTTGTTTTTTTCCAGCATGTTGCCAACAGAGTAGTAATGCATAAATAGTAATGCATAACCTACAAAAGGCCCAGTGCTAGCTTACCTGTTAATCACGAAGCAGGCACTCTCAGCACACCCTGCTCATTTGTAGAGTAAGGGGTCCCTGTGACCAAGAAAAGACCACACATAGGTGATGGGATGTGCAAACTGGTAATCTGAGAATGGCTTTCCCTTTACTTATAATAGTATTGCCTTTGACAAAATTCAAAGATCTGTGGATTAGTGTTGTATCAATGTTAATTTCCTGGTTTAGATCATTATATTTGAGTTATGAAAAAACAACCATTAAGGAAAGTTGAATAAAGGTATAAAGGTGATCTGCATCCTATTTTTGCAACTTTTTTGTATGACAAATTATTTCAAAATTAAAAAGTTTAAAAACTAGAATTTATTTAAAGTAACAACAAAAAAAGAATACTGCCATTAAAATTTAAACGACACTAAGCCCATTTACTGAAAGGCTCTGATGCCAGTTTTCCAGCATACACCTGGAGAGGCTGTTCTGCCACGGCCACAACTAAGGAAGGTACTGAGACACGTGTGGAGTCTAAGCTTGATTTCAAACCTCCTATTCCCTGGTAAACAAAAGACTTCAAGTGTATGGGGGTGTGGTATTAGCTATGTGGGGGCTGCAGGGACAAGAGCTGTCAAATCTACAACGGCACCTTCTCTGACGACCAGAGGAGAGAGGCAGACATAGTGTTCCCCCAGCATCCATGTGCTCCTGCGTGTTACCAGCCAGCCTCCCAGGAACTGAATGGGAACATGAGCAGAGGTGATGTGTAAGAGTCAGTGAGGTGCCTCCAGACCCCTGTTCCCCTATCATCAGGGGTCTGGTGACACAAGCTGGACAGAGACTAGATTCCTGAGTCAACAGATGGAATAGACTCCTGCCAAACTGTGTAGTACTTTAGGGAGATTAACTTTTATTGTGTTAAGCCCTAGAGATTTCTGAGTCTGTCTGCTGTGACAACTAGCATTTCTTAAGATAATCCCTATAAAGACGGTTCCATGTAGAGAATAATTAACCTAGAATTTCTAAGAAAAAAGCCAAAGTGCTAAAAATTATCAAGTCACAATAAAATATTTGTAGAGAAGAAAGAAAATATTCAAGCCTCCTTTATTTCTAGATGTTTCCTCCATTTTCCTACAAAGAAAACAGAAGCAAGCAAGTATTTACATAGAAAAATATTGCCACGCTGCCTGTGTTAGAAAAAAAAAGAAAACAAACGAGGCCGGCTGCAGTGGCTCACGCCTGTAATCCCAGCATTTTAGAAGGCCAACACAGGCGCATCATCTGAGGTCGGGAGTTCAAGACCAGTCTGGCCAACATGGTGAAACCCCGTCTCTACTAAAAATATAAAAAATTAGCTGGGCATGGTGGCGCATGCCTGTAATCCCAGCTACTCAGGAGGCTGAGGCAGAATCACTTGAACCTGGGAGACAGAGATTGCAGTGAGCCGAGATCAGACCATTGCACTCCAGCCTAGGCAACAAAAGTGAAACTCCCTCTCAAAAAAAAAAAAGAAAAAAGAAAAGAAAACAAACAAAATGCCCATCAATTAGGAAAATAATATGGCCTTCAATGAAATACTCTCTGGGGACTCCCAGGTATTGCCCCTGATATGATGTGTGCTGCAACCACAATGCTCCCCTCCAGCAGGGCTCTCAATTGTCCATACTTATAGCCCTGCCATGCCACAGGGACGCCCATGCACTTTCTGTGATGGCTGATAATTGCTGATACAGGATAATAGGTACATGGTGGTCCATTATACTATCCCCTCTACTTATGTGAGTTTGGAGTTTTCTATAATACAAAGTTTTAAAAATAAGTATTTCAGAAAAAAATTGCCATAATTAAAACAGACTTACCCTTGCAATAAACAGAAATTATCGCTCTCACTAAAAGAAGCAAGAAAACTAACTCATACAGATAAGCAACTGACCTAGTACATCACTGGTCAGAATGGGTTGCTAACAGATTAACTCATTAGTCTACTATATCATTCATATAAATTCAGTGGTAATCGAAGCTATCTGTATCTAGATTAATTGAAGAGAGTTCATGACCTCCTCTGAAAAACAAAGATACTAAATTGGAAGCATTCCCACCAGACCTCATTTCCTAGGCTATATTACAGATCCTAAAATTATGGGTTCTTGTTTTGTTGTTACTGAAATTAAATTTAAGTGTTATAACATAGTTAAACATTCTAATAACCAAAAACACTCTTTGAAATAATTTTATTCCCAACTACAGATTAAAATGAAATACATAAGCATGATCCATAAGCATTTATTAATTTTCTGAATCATGATTACTTTCTAAAATAATGTAACCTCACTTTAAAAGCACTGTTAATATTGATTAATGCTTTTAAAGTAAAAGGTTTTTTTAGCAATGTAAGAGACTTTTATTTGCATATGT
Organism: Macaca thibetana thibetana; assembly: GCF_024542745.1. Classification (NCBI taxonomy): domain Eukaryota; kingdom Metazoa; phylum Chordata; class Mammalia; order Primates; family Cercopithecidae; genus Macaca; species Macaca thibetana. The sequence continues at coordinate 87,364,153 of NC_065587.1, read as the reverse complement.
ATAAAACCAAAGTCTCCCTTACCAACTGAAACTTTACTCAACAAATTTTTTTTTTTAATGAGCTTTCTCAGGTTGAATAGATTTTTTCCCAGCCCATCAGAGACAGAAAATATTTCTGACAGTGAAAAATACAGGTTCTGGAGATGAGCCAGTGTGACCCCCAGAGCTCTGGCCTGGAGAAACACAACAGAATGGGTCAGCACTCAACAATGGCTTTGCACACAGGTACTGAGAGACTCTCCTTAACACCAGCCAACCTTTGGGGAGAGAGTCCACAGATAGACCTGTAAACCCCTGCGACTACACTGAACTGAGCTGGCCTTCGAAGAACAAATGGCAAGGACTTGAATACTTTCCAGAGCAGCTCACTCTTGGAGGACCCAGTGCCACTGCATTAGTCCATTTTCATACTGCTATGAAGAAATACTCAAGAACAGGTAATTTATTTTTAAAAAAGAGGTTTAATGGACTCACAGTTCCACATAGCTGGGGAGGCCTCACAATCATGGCAGGAGTTGAAGGAGGAGCAAAGGTACATCTTACATGGTGGCAGGCAAGACAACATGTGCAAGGGAACTGCCCTTTATAAAACCATCAGATCTCCTGAGACTTACTCACTATCATGAGAGCAGCACAGGAAAACCCTCCCACTGGGTCTGTCCCACAACATGGGGAGACTATGGGAGCTATTATAAAATTCAAGATGAGATTTGGATGGGGATACAGCCAAACCATATCAGCCACCCACTGGTCTGAGAAATTCTGGAGCTTTATTTGTTTAAACAGACCATATTATAAATTGGAAAGAAATATTTAAGGAAGTTCAGTCAGAAAAAATCTAAAGCTGTGCAGCCTAAAAGACTGTTTTCTATTGGGGCCCAGCTCTCTCACTTAGCCACGTCACATGACCTTGAACAAGTCATTTGAGGCCATCCCCATGCCCCTCCCCTCTCATGACGGCTATGAGGGTCATGTACATGGATCTGAAACTTCAAAACTGTTTGTTCTCAAATGTGTTTTTATTAACAATGATGCTCTGTTATTATAATCCTCCTTCACATATAACAATTTCATTTTTCAAAAGCAAGGTTTACTTTTGGAATTATACATTTCCAAAACAATAGCTTTCTAACATTTCATTTTTAAAAAGTAAACAAACTTTTGGAAAGAATGCCAGAGCTACTAACCAAAGAGAGATGTCCGATTAGAAGTTTATGAATTAACCACTGTCTAATTGTTAAACAAGTATGCTATTTGTCTGTTTAGCTCATATACCTTTCACAGTAATTACAAGCCACTAATAAGTAAAAATTATTTGAATTTCATAAGCTAATTTTTAGAGTATTCTTATTTCACACTCAAAAATCAAACATGTTACTTTCATATATTAGCATACTTCAGACTAATGCGTAAGTTCAAAGACAGTTAATTTATGAATCTATTTGTTTGTTTGTTTTTCCTTTGAGACAGAGTCTCACTCTATCACCCAGGCTGGAGTTTATGGTACGATCTTGGCTCACTGCAGCCTCGACCCCCCAGGCTCAGATGATCCTCCCACTGCAGCCTCCCAAAGAGCTGACATTATAGGCATACACCATAATACCCAGCTAATCTTTTGTAGAGACAGGGTTTCACCATGTTGCCCAGGCTGGTCTCAAACTCCCAGGCTCAAGCAATATGGCCACCTCAGCTTCCCAAAGTGCTGAAATTACAGGCGTAAGTCATTGTGCCTGGTCTGTTCTTTAATTAATTAGTTAATTAAGTCAATGCCACGTGGCCACAACCCACTTGCTAAAGCCCCAAACTGCAGCTGAGTGATCCCTTTTTGCTTCAGGAAGCCTCAGACACACTGGCAAAAATTCTGTTTCTTAAGCAAGTCAGCCAACAATTGCTCCTGAACACCACTCTCCTCTATTCCCCAGTGCCATTTAGTCCCTAAACAGACATGACAGCATCCATCAGTCTGTTCTAAATTCAGCAAAAATCCACAATTTATCATACTATTTTTAGTCCCACCCCATATCTGCATAGAGTTTTGCAGTCTATGAAGCATTTTTCCTATTGTGCCTCCCTTTCTACTGCTTCATACTGATGGAAATTCGGCTACTACTACTCTTGATATCCAAAGCAGGTCTACAAGCTGGAGTTGAGAGTACTTCATCAAAAATGAGACCAAAGTGCTCCAGTGGGATGGAAATGTCAAAGCTAGTGGAGTCCATTTATGTGTGTCAGCCCCCTAAGACCACACAGGATGAAGTAGCCCAGGTAGAGACACACTGCTCCAAAGTGGAGCTAGGAGTGTTACCCGTGTATCCCTGGAAGGGTCCTTTGGTCCCCTGAAGCCCTCCAGGCTGCACCTGGCTTGGTCCAAAAGCTGGATGGGCCCCGCTAGACTCAGCCTACCAGCTCCTGAACAGGAGCCAAGTAGGCACCAGAAAGTAAAAATGTTGTCCAATATTGTGACTGACTTTTAATCCTAGGAGCTACTCTACCTGACTATAGATGGTAAACTGAAAAAAACCGAAATGGCATTTTTCTTTTATTGCTTTAGAAAATATTTTATAGCTATAATTTTCAGCTAATATTTATGGGGAACCCCCTAAATGCCTAGAAGTGCACTTAATTTCAAGGAAGGGGTACATAAGTTTATGCAAAGACTTAAATGCAGACACTTCTCAGTGCCTGCATGCTGCCCCCTGGGACCATCCTTGATGCCAGCCCCAGCCACTGCAGACAGTTCCACATCAGCGTCAGCTCAGCTGACAGTCAGTACTCCTCACCATGCACTGCAGGTCTTTTTGCCATAAGGCCTTCTCAGAAGCCATGCAAGCCTGCTGGCCTGCTTGAACTGCCAATGGGGACAGGAACCAGTGGCTAAAGGCCCTACCTCTCATCCTCTGGACACACAGCCTGGAAAGCATTCTGTCCACTTTAAATAAGTGGGCTGGTTTGAAAGACCCCAGATCCACCTCCATCCCTGCCCAACTACAAGAATCCAGCAAGCCCTATGCCCTTATCCTTTGGGGCAGTGTTCTTAGCCTAGATCTTGGACTATGCCCCAAAAGGATGCCAGAACCTACTAAAACCATGGTTCTCAACCTTAGCTACAGTTTAGAATCACCTGGGGAGCTCTGAAAAGTCTTGATGCTCAGACTGCTCTCCAGAAAAATTTCACTGAGCTGTTTTGGGGAGGGGCCCAAGCTGCACAGGGCTCAGTCTATGCTGGGACCTGAAAGTTCTAATGCTGGCCAGGAGCAAGATGCAGTGAGACAACTCTCAAAGGGGGCAGTCATGAGAGGGTTAAGACAAATCCTCTCTTTATCAGAATATACTGGAGGCAAAGGAGCCACAGAAAGATAGCTAGGCAGATTATGTACCAACAATTTTTAAAACTACCAGCTGTTAGCTGGGAGCGGTGGCTCAGGCCTACAATCCCAGCACTTTGGGAAGCGGAGGTGGGCAGATTGCCTAAGGTCAGGAGTTCGAGACCAGCCTGGCCAACACAGTGAAACCCCGTCTCTACTAAAAATACAAAAATTAGCTCGGTGTGATGGCACACGCCTATAATCCCAGCTACTCTGGAGGCTGAGGCAGGAGAATCACTTGAACCCGGGAGGCGGAGATTGCAGTGAGCCAAGATCACACAACTGTACTCCAACTGGCATAACAGAGTGAGACTCCATCTAAAAAAAACAAACAAAAACTAACCAGCTGTTGTAACAGCTTTTTTGAAAATCCACCTCTTGCCACTGCTCTGAAATGGTATCCTTTATTATATTCTCAACTTCCCATAAATAATCAGGTTCTTTTTCAGGTCTCCCATCCAGTCTGCTAATAGGTTTCTCTCCTGCTCTGCCAGCACCATCTGTTGCATTACTAGAGTGTCGTAACACATTTTTATATTTAGGAAGGCCAGTACCCTCTGTGAGATTTTTTAAAATTACGTTTATCTTTTTAATTCCACTGGAATTTATTCTAAAGTATGGTATAAAGGATCTAAAATGATTAATTTTCCATAATTGCAACCAGTTGCCCAATTACTACCTACTGAGAAATCCTCCATCTGCCTTTAGTTTGTAATGCCTGCTTTATCACGTCACAACCATACACAGCAAATAGCACACAGTCAATTCTGAGCTGCCTCTTGCTTTCCCATAATTGGCCTAAGATCCCTGCCCTTGGGGAACTTATATTTTGTCAGGGAAAAGAGACAATAAATGTAAAAAGTAAATAACCAATAGATACAGTGACAATATTTTAAAAGATAAGTCTGACAAAGGAAGTCAGAAGTGGAGCAGCATGCGGCACTGGGGGTTCAGTGCAGGGCAGCTGCAGCATGAAGTAGGGTGATCAGTGTGCAGGCCAAGAGCACAGAGCAGGAGGGCAGACTTCGTCATGGAGAAGGATGGCCAGGATGGGGGCAGGGAGGATGGGGCTGTGATAGGCTGCAACATGACAGGGTGAGAAGGCTGATTTCACAGGCGTATGACCTGAGCAGGCACACAGGGCCCCACACTCAACTGGTTCTGCACTTAGTTTAATGCTCAGCTATAGCCATGTGGAAACCGTTAACAATTTTACCTGTTTTGCTTTTGTTTTTGTTTTGAGATAGGGTCTTGCTGTCACCCAGGCTGGAGTTCAGTGGTGCAATCTCAGTTCACTGCAGCCTTGACCTCCTGGGCCCAAGCAATCCTCCCAACTCAGCCTCCTGAGTAGCAGCGACTAACAGGCGTGCACCACCACAGTGGGCTAGGTTTTTTGTGTGTGTTGTTTTGTTTAAATTTTGTAAAGATAATGTCTCCCTATGTTGCCCAGCCTAGTTTCAAACTCCTGGGCTCAAGCAATCCACCTGCCTCCGCCTCTCAAAGTGCTGGAATGACAGGTGTGAGCCACTACACCTGGCCCAATTTTACCTTCAAATGTGTGTTTTGTAGGTGAAGTCCAACAGGACTGCAGCGCATGAGCATAGGCGGAGGTGATACACACAGTATGCGGGTCTGATGCCTTTCCCTGCTGCCCACTGAGCACAGCACTTGGGATTCCCTGAGCACAGCACTGGGTGGGCCCACAATGCATGGGGTTTCAGGGACATTCAACTTACATGTACAGTAAGTGTGTTACTTCTACAACTAAGAGGGGGCTGACAGCCCCAAGAGCTCACACTTTCCATCTGAACCAGAACTTGCCTTTAACACAGAAAGAGCAATGGTGTTCTAAGAAAGTGAATGGCTGAGAAAGCCCATCAGAGTCTTTCTCGCTCAAGTCTTGTCCTGTGTTAGCCACCACTTACCCTGGACGTGCTGACTCAGAAAGCAAATAAGGTGACCCACGGCTCCCCAACCTGACAGTCCCTTCTGACTCATCAGTGAACTGAACAAGACAGTGGTGGCAGGATATGTGTGAGACAAAAAGAAGGAATATGTTAGTTCCCACTGTTCTGGCAAGAATCAAATTCATATGATGTAGGAGCTATAAAACACCAATTGTGTAATTCTGGTCATTGCACATACAAGTTAAATTTGCATTTTTTTTTTTTTTTGAGACGGAGTCTTGCTGTCTTGCCCAGCTGGAGTTCAGTCGTGCAATCTCAGCTCACTGCAAGCTCTGCCTCCCGGGTTCACGTCATTCTCCTGCCTCAGCCTCCCAAGTAGCAGGGACTACAGGTGCCCGCCACCACACCCAGCTAATTTTTTGTATTTTTAGTAGAGACGAGGTTTCACCGTGTTAGCCAGGATGGTCTTGATCTCCCAACCTCGTGATCCGCCCGCCTCAGCCTTAAATTTGCATTTAAAACTGGCATTGCACAATATAAATGGTAAAATTCACACTAATAATTTAAATTTTTTATTTGTCCTTGGTTATAATGACATAATAGAAAATAAAAAGCACCATGACAAGTGGAGGAGGAAGTGAGAGAGATAAAAGAAAGGAAAATGCTTTGCCTTTCAGTGCCTTTAAAAGTACTTTTCTACTGCTTTTTGAACAAGGAGTCTGGCATTTTTCATTTTACACTGAGCCCTGAAAATGCTCTAATTCAGCCTGTGGATGGCCTAGGAAAAAGGTCCCCAAGCAAGGCACTGGGCACTCTCTTGTCCTCCTGGTCCCTCGCTGTACATCCCAGATCATTGCTCCCAAACTCAGCTGCAGATGCAACCATCTCTGGTCCCACCCCCAGAGAATCTGGTGTCATTGGCTTGGGGTACAGCCTATGCACTGGGAATTTTCACAGCAACTCAGGTGACTCTAATGCACATTCAAGGTTGAAAACCAGTGGCTTAGGTCAAAGCTACCAAGTACTAAGCACATCTACCACCAACAGTCACAGATCCTGCAGTTGGCCTCCCAGCAATGCCTGCCATGATATCAGAGAAGACTACACCAGCTTCCTACACCAGTGACCTGGTCCTTTATCTATAAATATGAGCCAAAATCCAAGGGCCACTGGCTATTTGAGGGAGATTATCAGCACCAAAGAGAAGGGATCAGGTGAACAAAGAGAACACTGGTCCTGCAGGGCCAACAGTGATTCAGGGAACAGAAGAGATATTTTCAAAGCCCTGCTCCTGAGGTGGGCCCCATCTAGATTGATGACACCACTCTCCCCTGGCCCCTGCCCATCTGTTCCTGCTCTGTTCCTCTCTACCCTGGCCCAGTGCAGCAGTTCTCACCTTTCAGGTCCTTCTGCCTCCTTTACCTTGCCCAGTCCAGTCTATCTGCCATTCTGCTACCAGAGGGTCACAGCTGAGGAGTACTTCTTACCTTCCCCTCACTGCCAAACCCTCCTCAGTGGCTGTCCACTGCCCACCGCCAAAGGACGAAGGTACAAGCTCCTTACCAGGACACAGCACTGCCACCATCTGGCTGCCTCTCCATCCCCTACCTTCTTGCCCCATCAAACTCACCTGCTTTCATTCCCCAGGAGGTTCAAGCCTCCATGCTCATGTTCTGATCTTCCGGGCACGCACCACCCTTGCTCCAAGCTTTCAGACCCAGCTGCCTCTTCCTCGCCCTTCGAGATGCAACTAAGACATCTGTTCTGTGCTCAGGGACACCTATTCTGATGACCAAGCCCCCACCAAGCCTCCCTGTATTCCACTCACTCCCTCAGCACCGGGCAAATAACATCCTCTCGGAACTGCCCCAGCGTGACTTTTGTCTCACTAAGGGACTAGCTCTTGAAGAAAAAAACATGGCTTATTGCTCTTTCTAGTACCCACCACACAGAAATCTGGCACATGAAAGGTAGTTAATAAATATTTATAAAAAGGAACCAAATGGAGGCAACCACCCCCATTTCTACATGTAAAGTTAAGGGTCAAGTATAGAAATGAGCCTCTCACTCAAAGCCAATGAAAACACCAATACATTTTGGAAAATATATATTCGCGATGCAAATTAAGTTATTTGCATTTGTTATTTCTGAAATACTTGGCCTTTGAGACTTTCCGTTTGATTGATTAGAAGAGCAGAGAAAGTTGGAATTCCATTCCCCCATTGTCAGAGTTTTACTTTGTTCTGCTGAGCTCAAGTTAAAGCCAAATGTAAGTGGTTCGTCTCAGAAGGTCAGGGCTGATGAGCCTGAAATGCAATGGGGTCCATATGGCTCATTAACATGCATGCCCTCCTCTCTCGACATCTGATTTCCATCAGCATACAGAGACTGATGACTGCACAGTTCCTAAGGGTCCCCAGTGGAGATTTCAAAACCACGTTAGGTTATGGGCTTTTCCTGGAGAATAAGGACTAAAGAAAAACACTGTCAACAGAGACAGTCAATGAAGGCACATGAGGAAGGTAGACCTACAAATGGCCAACTGTCAACACCACAGAGTCACAGGTTTCCAGCACCAAAAAGGTCTCATAGGATCACCTGGCCCAACTCTCTAACCTGACACATGAAGACACCAAATCCAAGAGGCTCTGTGATGTGACCAAGGTCACTTAGTAGGAGTCCTGACAGAATTCCCAGGCACCCAACTCCCAGACCTGCTTTAGGCTACTCCTCTTTTCCTTCCTTTAATTCCTCAAGGGTTTTCATGAGGAAAAATAAAGAAAGGACAAAACTACACTCAGCATCATTTGTATTGCCCCAGCCTTTAACAGAGAGACAGACAGGGTGAATGGTAGATTCAGGACTACAGGAAGCCCAGGGACCCCCTTGTCCTCCACACTGAGATGCGGCCCACAAGCTCCATGGGAAGGTGTGTGCACAGCAGCAGGTATCTGCACAAGGAGAGCCCCTTTCCTTACAAACCCATGATGACATGCTTCTTCCATGATGGGCATTTCAGCCATCTACAGAACAAATGCCAGACCAAAGCCAGCTACCAAGTTGTCACAGGCGTTGACAGCCACGAAGACGGGGTACATAGTGAAGGTGTGCCATGCCTGCCAACGCCTTGTACCTGTCCAGTAAGGCCTCGCTTCTGCTTTGGTCTCTCCCAGGGCCTTGGACACAAATGTGAGGTAGATGTCTACCAACAGGCCTCCACTATCTGCAGCAGCAATCCAAGGCCTTGGATGGCCTCATTTCAAATGCCAAGCATTCTACATCTCTATGAAGGATGAAGGAAAAAATACCCTAGGAATTACTATTTATACACTATGCTCAGAATCTTAAACTGATGACTGAAACATGTCCACTCTGTCATAAGCTAAAATACTGACATTTCATTCTTACTGCCTTTAAATATATAGTCCTTCAAACACTATGAAAAATGAACCCATCAAAGCCCCAAACTGGCTCCCGGTTGTGCTTCCTGTTGTTGCTGTTATTTTTCAGGCTGGAGGCCACAGACCTTTTATCCTTACCCATAACCCAGCTACCAAAACATAAAAACGAACGCCACATTTCTGCAAAACACCAAAAAACACCATTTCAGCCAGGAATAGGATTCCACTGTAGTGTAAATGTTAAGAAACCTCTGTGGTTCCTTTGTATGGTATTCCACTATTAACAAGCAAACCTGGGAATTCTCCTAGGGATGCGATTAAGTGGTAAAAACAAAAACACCCAACAACAGGCACACAGAGATTTCATTTTAGATATTGAGGCCACATCTCCAAAGCCTGCAGGAGCTGCTACCTAAGTGTATCTCATTTTTCCAGAATTGGTAGGAAGACACAACTGTCCGGGCACTGCAATCTAGAGTTACACACAGATTTCTCCCTGTGGGTATGTAAATTAGGAGACCAGTTCCTCCTTGTTTCTATTTCCACAGGCGAAAAACGAGATGCTTCAATAAAACTCCTGATGCTGCACTCCTCTCCAAGTCCTGAATTTATCTCTCTCTCACTCTATCTCTCATCTATCTATCTTTATAGAATTCCATGTACCACAGTTGATTAATTGATTGATTGATCGGTTGATTTAGAGACAAGTTCTCACTATGTTGCCCAAGCTGGAGTCCAGATGCACGATCATGGCTCACTGTGGCCTCAACCTCCTGGGTTCAAGCGATTCTTCACCTCAGCCTTCTGACTGGCTGGGAATACATGCGTGCACCACCACGTTCTGCTAATTTATTATTATTATTATTTGTAGAGATGGGGTCTTGCTGTGTTGCACAGGCAGGTCTCAAACTCCTGGGCTCATGCAATACTCCTGCCTTGGGCTCCCAAAGTGTTGGGATTATAGACATAAGCCACTGTGCCAGGCCCCGTATCCCACAGTTGAGTGAAGTAAGCTGAGCTCTGACCTGATTCCTTTCCTTCTCCTTCCCTTGATTTGCCTAATGTCACACCTCAGTATGGAACTGATTTATCTCAAATCTATCCTGGGTACTGAAATAGACTTGGAATGAATTCCTGAATGGACATCTCATCTCACCTGATGCCAAGTAAAGGAACCAAGATGAGAAATGAATCTACACATCGTTCCAAGCAACTCTTTCAGGTCTATTATTCTTAACCTTTGATGATTCCTCCTCCTGTTTCATTTTATTAAATTCTATTAAGAAAGACATGAAAGAAGCATAAAAGAAAAGTTGGCTGGGCCTACCTGGTATTTTATTCACAGGTCACATCTGGGAGGTATATATATTCTGTTTTTTAAATCTGATGGTTTTCCCAAAATATCTCCTTCTTGAAAAAAGCTACATAGTTTTGAGGCAATTTTATCGTTAACAATAATTCTCACTCAGTGAGACACTAACTTAGAACAATTCCCTGTAAATCTCCCAGTTTAGCCATTTATTGAATAAAATGATAATTCTACCAACTTAAATATTCTAGAGCCCATATTAACATGTGCTAAAGTAAGGTTTTGTTATACCAGTCTCTGTACTTCTAGTATGCTTGAAATACTTCAAATTTTAAAAACAATAGCAAACATTATAAAGGAGCAATTTTCTATTATCTAGAAAATCTAGATCCACAAAAGGAGATGTAAAAAAAGGATTTTTGTATCATCATTAGTAATAGCAAAAAATTGCGACCAACTCCATAATCCATCGAAAGGAAAATAGCTACACAAAATACAGTATATTCATAGGACAGAATCCCATCTTGCAGTTAAAATGAATGATCTAGCTGCATATGTAACCACACAAATGCCCTTGTGGGGTGGGAAAGAAAGCATGTTGCAGAAAAACATACGCAGTAAAGGACCATTTAGGTCAAGCACCTGTGCACATACAAGTGCGTGTACACACACACACACACCCCCTGAATCTAACCTTAAGGAAACATCAGACAAACACAAATTAAGGGACACACTTCAAAATAATGGGCCCATATTCTTCCAAAGAGTCAACGTCATGAAAGTCAAGGAAAGACTGAGGAAATGATCTAGAATGAAGGATGCTAAAGACACATGACAACCAAATACAAGGCATGATTCTGAACTGGATCCTTTCACTTTGAAGACCTTCTTGGGACTCTCTTCCAGCAAGGCTAAAGACAATTCTTCACACAAGATGGTAGCAACAAATCATAGGTGCAGCCAAATTCACAGAAGATCAATTGAAAATTCTCATCAATACCTTCAATCAAAAACTTTACTCGGATTATGCTATCAAACTTGCTTTAGAAATCAATACAGAAGATCCGCCCAGAATCCAGATTTGGTTTCAGAATCAAAGAGCTAGGCACAGATTCCAGAAAAGACCAGACCTGAGACTTCAGAGTCAAGCCAGAGCCAAAAGCAAGATCAACCTGGTAGAGAAGCCAGACGGTGTCATAATACCTACAGCACCTCTCAACTATGCACTCTCAACAAGGCATTTATGAAAAACTCATACCCTGGGATTGATTCCAGAGAACAACTTGCTAAAGAAATTGGTGCTCCAGGTCGGGCACGGTGGCTCACACCTGTAATCCCAACACTTTGGGAGGCTGAGGTGGGAGGATCACCTGAGGTCTGGAGTTTGAGACCAACCTGATCAAGATGGAGAATCCCTGTCTCTACTAAAAATACAAAATTAGCCGGGCATGGTGGCACATGCCTGCAATCCCAGCTACTGGGGAGGCTGAAGCGGGAGAATCACTTGAACCTGGGAGGCAGAGGTTGCGGTAAGCCAAGATTACACCGTTGCACTCCAGTCTGGACAACAAGAGTGAAACTCCATCACAAAAAAAGAAAGAAAAGAAAAGAAGGGAAGAAAGAGAGAGAAAAGAAAACAGAGAGAAAAGGAAAGAAAGAGGGAAGGGAAGGGAGGGGAGGGAAGGGGAGGGGGAGGGGAGGGGGAGGGAAGGGGAGGGGAGGGGAGGGGAGGGGAGGGGAGGGGAGGGGAGGGGAGGGGAGGGGAGGGAGGGGGGGAGGGGAGAGAAGTTGGTGCTCCAAAGTCAAGAGTCCAAATTTGGTTCCAAAATCAAAGATCTAGATTTCATCTTCAGAGAAAAAGGGAACCTGTTGTGTCCTTAGAACAAGACGACCAGGGGCAAGATCTCTGAGGGACTTCAAGGTACAGAAGATACACACAATAGCACCAACCTCACTAACAACTCTCACTTTTCTAGAGCCAGAACATGGTGAAAACACTCAAGTTCAGTGTATTTGCTATTATCAACTTGGGTCCCAAATCTCTCTCACGGTCTTCCTGGGAGTCTATCCTTCTGCTGAAACTGCAAGCTAAGACTTCTGAAGAGGGTAAAGAACGTGGCCAGGTGCGGTGGCTCACACTTCTAATATCAGCACTTTGGGAGGCTGAGGCAGGAATATTGCTTGAGCCCAGGAGATTGAAACCAGCCTGAGCAACATAGCAAGACCCTATGATAAAAAATAAAATAAAATAAAATAAATAAAAAGAACTGTAGGAGGCCAAGATAGGTACAAGAGGCACCACACTACCCTATTGACACAGCCTGGATCCAGAGTGCAGCAGACCTTGAGACAATGAAAATAAACTTAATAATAATAATAATAATAATAATAAAAGACCTCCTTGGGATAACTGGTAAATTATGAATGGAGTCTGAAGATGGCTGCTAGTAAAATGTCAATGCTAATTTTCTGATTTTGACGACTGTTTTGGGGCTTCTATAAGAAAATGTCCCTGTTTGCAGGAAATATCCTAATGAATTCAGGGGTGAGAAGGCATCAGGCTAACAACTTGCTCTCAAGTGATTTCAAAAAATAAAGTCCCTGATACTGCTCTCCCAACCTGTCTGCAAGTAAAAACATCATACACCTTATACCATATGCTAAAACTAACTCAAAATGGATCAAATATCTAAATGTAAAGGCTAAAACTAAAAATCTCTTGGAAGAAAACATAAAGAAAAAGCTTCATGATTTAGATTTGGCAATGATTTCTTGGATATAATATCAAAAGCACAGGCAACAAAAGCAAAAAATAGACAAATTGGATTTCATCAGAATTTAAAACTTCTGTACATCAAAAAACACCACCAACAGAGTGAAAAGGCAATCCACAGAATGAGAGAAAATATTTGCAGTTCATCTATCTGTCAAGAAATTAATGTACAGAATACATAAAGAACTCCTGCAATTCAACAATAAAAAAACACAAACCAATCCAAAACTGGGCAAAGAACTGAAATAGATCTCCAAAGAAGATATACAAATGGCCAATAAGCACATGAAAAGATGCTCAACATCACTAATCATTAGAGAAATGTAAATCAAAACCACAACGAGATACACTTCACACTTATTAGGATGACTAGTATCAGAAAACACACACACACACACAAACAGCCAACGTTGGTGAGGATGTGGGGAGATCAGAACCCTTGTGCATTGCTGGTAGGAATGTAAAATGGTACAGACACTGTGGAAAACAGTATAGTGGTTCCTCAAAAAATTAAACAAAGAACTACCATATGATCCACAACCTGTACCTAGGTATCTACCCAAAAGAATTAAAAGCAGGATGTTGAAAAGATATTTGTACACCAGTGTTAACAGCAGCACTATTCACAGTAAGTAAAAAGTGGAAATAACCCAAGTGTGCATGGATAAATGAATGGATAGACAAAATGTGGTATACAAGAGAATATTCTGTGGCCATAAAAAGAAAACTCTGACACATGCTATGAACATAAGGCTCAACATGGATGAATCTTGAAGAAATTATGCTAAGCGACATAAGCCAGTCACAAAGATACAAATACCATATGAGTATTCATATGATACTCAGAGTGGTCAAATTCAAAAGGCAGAAAATATTATAGAAGGGTCGTTGCCAGCGGCTGAAGGGAGAAGAGAATTGGAAATTACTATTTAAGGGTAAAGTTTCAGTTTTGTAAGATAAAAAGAATTCTGTAGATAGGCCGGGAGCAGTGGCTCACACCTGTAATCCCATCAGTTTGGGAGGCTGAGGCGGGTAGATCACTTGAGGTCAGGAGTTTGGGACCAGCATGGCCAACATAGTGAAACCTCATCTCTACTAAAAATACAAAAATTAGCCAGGCGTGGTGGCGCACGCCTGTAGTCCCAGCTACTCGGGAGGCTGAGGCAGCAGAATTGCTTGAATCCAGGAGGAGGTTGCAGTGAGCTGAGATCACTCCACTGTACTCCAGCCTGGGTGACAGAGCGGGACTCCCAAAAAAAAAAAAAAAAATTCTGTAGATAGATGGTGATAATAATAGTTGCATAACAATGTGAATATATTAATGCCACGAAACTGTATACTTAAAAAGTTTAGGTTATGTACAATTTAACATAATCTTAAAAAATCTTCTGACATACACGCACCCAGAGATACCACGTGTAAATCTGGGTAAACATATTTTTGTTAAGTCTGGAAGTAAATACATAGAACTTATTAACGGCGCTACCTCTGAGAATGAGAGTTATTGTCAAAAATATTTTTAGTGTATCTTAAACTTCTAAATTCTTAAAAGAATATTGATTTTATGTATTAGGTATAACAAAAATTGATATAAAAATGCTATTTTATGGACTCATGAGAAAAAAGATAGGAAAATAACTGTTTCTATAAAAATACCTTTCTACCCAGGAATACTATAAAAGCTTACTATCAAAAAATAACATTTCTAAATTGTTACTTTCCAGTTAATACACTGCTTGCTTGCTTGGAATTTTTTTTTTTAAGTAGTAATTATGATAATAAGAGACTCTTCCCAAGAGAAAATGAAGGGGGCAAAGGGACAACATGAAACTTAAAAAAAAAAAAAAAAAAATCCTCAGAGCATAAGCCCAGATCCGGTCTGGATTTCAAAATGAAATTTTATAGAACTTGTACTTATCCCCTGAAGGTTTCATGACCCAACAATGACACGAATGGTTAATAATAGCCTTTGCCCTCCCTCTGCAGTCAAACAGCGATGCAATTCCTGAACAGAGCCACTGCCCGGGGGGATATTATGTGAGTATCATGTTCCTGACTTAGCAGGAGAAGTGGAAAATGGAAACAAGGCCACAAACTTAGATCTTTCCATTACACAGAAATTGAGGCTTCCGGGCTTCATTTTCATGATTAAAAATAGAAAAAGAAATTGACTTCACATTTTATGGAAAATAGTCAAAGGAATATATTTTATGTGAAGAATATTCACAGACATGCCATTCTTTTGTGTTTCCTATTGACAGAAATCATTGCGATGGTGGAGCTAGTGAGGCATGAAGTGGCTGCTGCAAGACTCTTGACCAGCCAGCAGCAAGAGGCACGCTGGAGCCCACAGTAGGACAACCTTCTCCAGTCCTGACTTCCACTCCGCCTCTGGAGCAGCTGCCTTCCTTCTGACAATGACTCTCCATAATTTCCAAGTTCAATGAACACCAAGAAACATACTTTTCCAAAAATAAATCTTTTTCTGACAAGCTCCTATGACAGACATTTAGAAATTTCCCTGAAAATATTAGCTACAATAGTATACATAAATCAAATTCAATATACATGTTTCTTGGGCTTTTTACAGTATCTTTTTATAATTAATGTTTTTGTATTTGGGGGAAAACTGGGCAATAGTGAAACATTTGGCTTCATGTTGACCAGAAAAAAGGAGCCTGCTTCCCTGAACTTGCTTTATTTTTCCTTAAAAAAAAAAAAAAAAAAAAAAAGAAAAGAAACCATCAAACAAGTTCTGGCTTTTGTGTCCAGACTGTGCCCAAGGATCACTAAAAACCAGGGGTGAACATCGCACTCCTTGATGTCCAATATCTGATGTCATCATAGAAACTCATGACATGGAATCCCTCCACTGTGCTGGCCTTGGAGGCAAGAATGGGGTCATTCCTGCAGTGAACTGTAGGAGGCTGAACTTTGCAGTATTACTCTCTAATGCTCAAGCCACAGTATGAAAGAACCAAACATGAGTCACTGACACAAAAGCTCTACTGTGGAAGGCAGAATGTGAGAGTGGTTGAGGGCCTCTGAAGTGTATCCAGACAGCTCCTAAATGTCCTCTCCGCCACCCTGTCACAAGCCACACATCCCCCGATCCCGAGCCTACACTAAACCCAATCTCATCCATCTCTGCAAATACACATCAGAGCTCTTAACATTCTAATAGGTCTTTGGCTTACTAACAATAAAACTCAAATTCCTTACCTTGGCCCATGAGGCCTTGTTCCACCAAGCCCAGGTCACAGCTCTGGCCTCAGGTCCTGCCCCTCTCCCTCTCACCCTCCAAGCTCCAGCCACACTGGCCTTTCTTCCACCAGTCACCCTAGAGCTCTGTATCTGCTGACCTCTCTGTCTGGCACACTCTTCCTTCAGTCTTCACTGGCTCCCTCTTATCTCAGCATCCTTCCCTAGTGCTTGTACCTAAGGGGACCTCTACCCAACAGCATTCTCTACACCTAACCCTGTTGGATTTCTTTGTATCATCAGAATTTTAAATTATACTTGTTTTTGTTTGTTTCCCCACTAGAATGGAGGCTTCATGAGGGTACAATGTTGGTTCAGTGCTGGACCTACATGCAGGGCCAGCACAGAGCAAGCACCCAATAACAATCTGCTGGATGAATATATGGGATGAGTAGGTAGTGGGCAGGTGAGTGGATGGATGGATGGATGGATGGATGGATGGATGGATGGACGGATGAGTAGGCAGATGGATGGACATATGGGTGGATGGATAAGTGGATAAATGAACAAGCAAACAAACTAACAAACAAATGAGCATGAGCTTTTATTCAAGGGCATTACTACTAGGAAATCCTTGCCACACCATGTCATAGGGAGCCAAAGGTAGGAAGAAAGGCCTTGCCTGGATGGGTACTGAGGTAAGTGTCATGTGTGAAGAGCTACCTATCTGAAATGAACCTTAAAAGATGCGGAAGATGTCAGCAGGTAGAGACAGGGAAGGAGTTCATTTCAGGTGGATGAGCAGAGACACAAAGGAGAAAAAATTGTGATGCTTATTTATGAAACAGTAAATAATCTGCAGGAAACTAGTCTACAATTCACTGTGAAAAGCTTTTACCATGAACTGAATAGGTAATAATATATCATAAAATATGAGCCCTTAATAATTTCCCATGTGTGTTTAAATGTAAATGATCAGCCAACTGCCCACGGAAGCCTCCACATTCATGCATTTCATTAAATTACAATTTCCATGCAGACGCTAAGATGTTGATCATCCTGGGTTTTTATTCTAGTTCCATTAACACTTCGACAGATGAGTAAGGCATTCCATGTCTGGTACTCAGAAAGCCAATAAAACTATAAATTACTTTCAACTACAAGTCTTAAAGAGGCTACACCGCTACAATCTTGCCCAGTCATTGAGCAATCCACATGTTGGGCTCATCTCTCCCAGGAAAAAAGTTATTCCCCCAGCACATGCCTCACTGTCACCCAGTAGAGAGGCCGATCATCAGTCACTAACATATTGAGCTGTTGTTGCTGCATCGGCTTTTCCCTGACACATCTGTAATTGTGTTGAGAAGGCACCATGTTCTGGAAACATTTTCATCACTGCCTGTGTGGTGGGGGGAGGAGGTGTTGGGAGATTGAGGGCTCGTTGATGAATAAGAACAGCCTCACATGTGACCTCAATAATCAAGCAAAGCCATCTTGCTTCCTGGCAGCTGCAGTAACATAGGTTGTAAAGTATTTTTAGACATTTGGGGGTAGGGAAGGGAGGGCAGGGTGGTCCAGAAGAAACCAAAGCATGGAGCAGATGATCACTGCAAGGCCTGATTCTCTCTATTCCAGTAGTTCTCAAATGTTAGTGTGCTTAGGAGCACACAAAGACCTGGTTAGAAACATAAATGGGCTACTTGCCTGCTTTCCAAGTCCAGACATTCCAGGAACTCTGGCTCAGAAAACCTGGGTGGGCCCAGGACTCTGCATTTTAGTAAGCACCACAGGTGGCTTGATGCCAGTGGTCCTCAGTCTGCCGTTTGAAGAACACTAACACCAACCCCTGGATGACTCTGGTAGAGAAAGAATATGTAAGCTCTGCACACGACAGCCCCCAAGTCCACCAGCATCTTCACTTCTTGGGACCTGAAGAAAATGTGACAAAAGTCCTGGGCCCCTTTCTCCCAGCAAAAGGCACTTGCACACATCCACACACACAAAACTTGTGGGATAAGATCAGACCAGTCTGTGAGCCCCTAAGAGTCTACTTAATCCAATTCACACCCCGCTGGCCCAGCCTAACCTTCTCTTAGAGACTAACATTTAAAAGATAACTACCTCATCAGTCATTACAGACTACACCTATACTGCAGCAAGCTGGCAAATACCTCTATGTAGATGAGTGTTTTATCTACACCTTTAAAAAAAGTATAGTAAGTGCTGCATTTTTTAGATTTCTATCACTTCCAGATCATTCATTCTCTCTCCATTACTAATGCAAATGTTTCGGCAAGGTTTTCTACAAAACACCACTGACTGGCAGAACATTTTTCTACAATTATCCGGGACTATAAAGCTCCTGGTAAATTACTTAACAAGCTAAGAATTCCCAATTAAAATATTGAGTTTGTTTAACTAAATTATTGCTATGCACAACGTACAAATCCATGGAAGGAAAAATTCTACCTCTCTCCCTTGAGAATAAAAAGGATGATGTTAATCTTTGGCAGGTCAAGTCAGTAAGGTAAGGAGTTTGTTTTTTTAACACACACACAAATGAGATTATAAGATTAAAATAACTAGGAATCTGCCCAAAACACATATACAGGAACAAACAAATAAAGCCCTTAAACCTTAAATGCACTACCCCATTAGTGTCCTGAGAGATTGGTTTAAAGTAAAACAGATGTTTTGCTCTGGTTGGAGATTAGAAATGTCTTATGTGTCAATGGTAGAAGAGAAACAGATCCTAGTTTTTAATTTACCAGACATATTCCAATAGCAGAGAAAAAAACTCTTTTCAATTTTTGCAATTTCCTTAACTTGTGCTATGGATTTAAGACAGTAAGGTGAAAGTCAATTGATTAATCAATTCATCAATGGGTCCCCAATAAAGAGACAGTCATGCCAGCCTTGTAAAGGCTTCTTTTTAGCCCAATATGAGCTGACTTAGGACAACCATCTATTTAGAAACAAATTAAAGTGATAAAAGTGATTCCTTACAGCTCTCCACCAGGAAGAAAAACATCTGCTAAGCTCCCACCCTTTCATACCAAACATTCATGCAATAGGCAGGCATTTCCCCAGGCACTGACAAGGACTCAGGATACATTCTGACTGTGCAGAGCAGTGGGCTGGGCTGAGTGAGGTCAGGAGCCCCACCATCTCTACACCCAACTCACTCCCCAGAGGGTTGAGCTGATCTCATAATTCATGGAAAGCAGGTGTTCAGACAGAAAGGATCAGAAATCCAGGTGTGGTTCCATGTGTGGTGAGAGGTCTGGCCAGGTGGCGCCCTAGCCCTGGTAGGAGGCCTTCCATGCGGCAGCCTAGGTCCCAGAAGCCAGTGTCACTGACAAAGACTACACAACAGCAACAACTCTCTAATGAGGACGCTTTGCTGAGTTCCCACTACTGTTTTGGTGATACTTCAGCATAAACAAAGCTGGACTCTCAGTCAACGTTTGTTCAATAAATTAATATAACAAAATGAACTAATATTACTGGAGTAATTGACAGGATCTGGCTACCATCTTGGCAACCAGACTTTAAAACATACTCCTGCAGCAAGTCAACAACTCGAGCTTGGTTCAGGCCATGTGAACATTGAAGCTGAAACCAACCGCAATTAGGGAGCTAGAATCTAGAATTCAAGCCTAAAAACAGAGTGAAAAGGAGTGCATTTAAATAACTGTTCTTCCATGAACAGATGCAAAATTATTAGCAACAACATAATTCTTCCTTATATTCAGAGTACTTCTCATTTGATTTGTCCCCCAAACTGAAATATGTAGCAAGTGAGAGCTCCCCTCTATGCACCCGTGATGGGGCCACCTGGTAGAAGCAAGCCACCTGTGTGCTCATGTGTCCTTCATTTCACCTCTGGATTCCACAGCAGGTAATGAAAAGGCTGCCCCTGTCACTGGAAGTATAAATAAATAAAAACCAAATGGAATTTTTTCCCCCACAGCCCCTTACCCTACACATTTCTTTCAGATCCTACAGAAGCCATGAATGTCTCAGCTCGACATTCCAAGGTCCAGGCACAGGGATGAATGCTTGCTGATAAGACAAGTATACAGAGAAAATTATGGACAAAGCAACAGTGATACTCAGAGGAGCATAAAATTAATAGCTCCGTAAAATTAACGGCACCAGGTTTCGCTAGCCAACTCATCCCAGTGATTTGTCAATAAACACGTCCGTTAACTCAAACATGTATATTTGAAAGTTCATTTTTTTAGCTCCTTCCAGCATTTCAATTTAATGACATCTTTAATGGCACTAAATAAATGAGAACGTAAATAATTAATGGCAACACCATGAACTAAGTGGGCCCTAGGCCCCAGGGAAGAGTCCTTCAATTACCAAATGGCCCTTCTCATCAGGAAAAACCTCCATCTGCTCCCCCATCCATGTGAGGCTCAGGAAAACAAGCCCTACTCAGGGGAAGGGCACTTAAGATTAAAACAAGACAAGAATAAGCTTCTACCATAGACATGGCAGGCTAGAGTGTTAAAATCTCCCAATATCTAGCCACCAATGGAAGAGGTCATGTACCAGCAATCATGCACTAGGCAATAATAAGCAGGATGTTCCTACCAGAATCATGTTCTCCTGCAAAAAATGTACCAGGAACAACAGCAGTCAGCTGGTTCCGCTACTGCTTCCATGTCCTGTTCCCTTTGGAAATATGTCCTTTGGAGCAAGAATGTAATGTCCTCCTTCCAACTTCTCACTGCCAGAACATAGCATGAAACCCATGCAGCAGCCTATAATGTGATGGGTATGCTATATGGAAAGCATGCAGGTGTTGCAGCAGCCAGTTCTGCAAACAAGCAGCGGTCCAGTTAGAAAGGCAAACTGCTGGTTACCTTTACCAGCCCAGTCTTCACCAGCAGTAGCTGCATCACATAAGCACAGCTCTGAGATTCTTGAAAATAAGAATCTACCCCTATTTGAAATAGAAATTTGAAAACAATTGGGAATCCCTTCTACTTTCCATATCCTTAAAGGTCAGCTAAAACCTCCAGTCCCCTAGGAGGCCCGCTTGGCTGAGCAGCAACAGCAGTAACAATGGCCTTCTCTGAACCCGGGACATTCATAGACACCACAGCCCGCCAGCTGTGAGCACCACTGCTAAACAAACACCACTCCTCCTGCCCACAGACACCTCGCAGGATAGGGCAGTGAACAACACTCAGGGAGCTTGAGTTTTATGAGTGGTATGGATCATGATAGCAGATGGTGTGAAGTCTGTGAAATAAACCACCAGAGCAACAGGGCAGAGTGGCCAAATGGGTCTCCTGGGAACTGCGGGGGTCAGAGAATCTTGGAGAATGAGGAGGAGACTCTGGAATTGAGACAAGAGCTCCGAGGTAGGCAAGAGCTTGACCTTTTCAGCAAGGGAGAGGAGGCAACAGCAGATACAGTAGGTGAAGTATAGGGATGGAGGGAAAGATGGCCGCAGAGCAGGCAAGAGAGGGCCACGGACGCCTGGTCACTCAGGCCCTGGGAAATGACAGCAAGGAATGCAAGGCTTCAGCAAAATGCACTTGGAAGGCACTGAAGAGTTCTAAGGAGGAGCACAAACTCAACGGTCTTGTAACCTTTCCTAAGTTGCCTTATGCTGCCCACCTCTTTCACTGGCATTAACCTTTCAGGTTTATGTTGCCCAAAATCTATCCCTGGCTGCACAGGCTGGGTGGCAGCAGTTCCTTCTCTTCCTCACAGTGCCTAGCACACCATCAAATACCAAAATGACACTTGGTGCTTACGTACACACACAAATACATGCACACACACCCACATGCACACACGCATGGGCACACCCATCCACACATACACACACATACATATATGCACACATACACATGCACACATATACATCCATATACATACACACACACATACATTGTTCATTTGTTCAGATAGTTTAAAGAACTTATTTATATTTTAAAAGAACCTGCTAAAAGAATCATTTTTCTATAATGTTGAAATTTGCCAAAAGAACCATTTTTCTTTAATGTAATTGTAGCAGTTTTCATTACTGATTGGAATATAATGGAAAAATAAAACACTGAGAATTAAAAGCTTAATTGATAGAAACACATGTTTATCTATCAGTAAAAAGAATTTGGCTATGTTCTTCCTATCAAAACAAAAGCAAGCAAATTAGCTATTTGCTCCAAGAGGAAGCTCCTTCTAATTTGAGAAGAAAAGGCAGAGAGAGGCCCCAGGCACAGGCCAGCACCAACCTAACACAGGACCCTTCCGCGCCTACCCGCCGCCACCTACTGGAGAGCTAGGGGCAGAGCGCAGTGCAATGCACAAGGTCTGAGGCTTTTGGGGATCAGGAAACTGGTCCATGTAAATGAAATTGACACAAGACAATTTGTGTATTTAAAAAGAAAACTCCTAAAGGATTCAGAAATAACTAAAAGTCTTTTTTATCCTTATAAGTTAACATGGCTCGTTAGAAGTTTAAAAAATGCCTACTTGAGGATTTTTTGATTTGGGGACAGTAGGTTATTGTATAAAGTGTACAACATGATGCTCTGATCTACACACACATAGTGAAGTGATTACTACAGTCAAGTAAATTACATGTCCAGCATCTCACACAGTTACCATCTTTTATTCTGTGTGCACTGAGAGTTCCTAAGTCTACTCCAGAAGTTCCTAAATCTACTCCCAGTGCACAATATGATACTGCACTCCTTGTGGTGTACATTAGATCTTGAGACTTACTCGTCCGAAATAACTGCATCTTTGTACCCTTTGACCTAAACAAGAAGAGGGTACTGGTTAAAAGAAAGTTGAAGATTCTAAAGGCAAAAGGTATTATTCTACCATTTCCAGAAAAATATTTAGAATGAAAAAAAGTTAGACTAAAATTTTTCTCCAAATAGAGTTAAACCAGAATAATAAATGAAAACTATGGGATAATGATCAAATAGAACCGGAGGGAGTAGCCAGAGGCAAGAGGAAAACCCAGAGGGAATGGCGTCCTGGGAAACAAGGCTCCAGCCATTTCCAGGGGCAAGTGGGCAACAGTGGCAAGACAGGGGTTCTGAAAAATGGGCATGAAATAAAGCAATGTGAGGTCACCGGGGCCCTCGGTCGGTGAGAACCTTTACAGACCCAAGGACACTACTAAAAATACAAAATTAGCAGGGCGTGGTGGTGGCCACCTGTAATACCAGCTACTCAGGAGGCTGAGGCAGGAGAATGGCTTGAACCCAGTAGGCGGAGGTTGCGGTGAGCCAAGATCGTGCCATTGTGCCCCAGCCTGCGCAACAAGAGCAAGACTCCACCCCCCAAAAAAAAAAAAAAATCTGGCTTTGAATAGGTTGCCCAGCTTCACGTTTCCATTGTGCTGTCCCTTTACCGCTGCATCACTGGCCATCACAGCATTCTAGCAAGGGAGGGAGACCAGGAAGGAAGAACGGAAATGTTTGCGCAGTCCTTCCTCCTCTGCTTGCCAGGCCCTATGTGTCTCTATCCAGTGAGTGCGTTAATTAAGCCTTTACAAGTATGCTAAGCATCTGTGAGACCACACAGGTTCCAAGGACTATTACACATTTCCTTTCTCTACTTTAATTAACTTTTATCTCATGAAAGCTTACAAATTGGCAGCAAATCCAGGTCAGACATTGCTTTAGAAAAATGGGGATTTACAGCGAACCTTGAGGGACACATCCACCCACACCTGGGACCAAACCCACTTCAGGTAACCATTCAGAATGGGTGAACCAGCCAATCCAGGGCCATTGCTCTGCTGCCACCCAGGGGCGGGTGGGCGCCATGGCACCTGGCCAGGGGAAGAGAAGCCCAGGGGAAAAACCTGGCTCTGCAAAGGACATGTCCTCTGGAATCAAAGGTAGGAGGAGGCAAGGGAGAAGTGCTGTACCCACCCACCACGGTACTCAGGAGTGCATTGTAAACATGCATTCTTGGGAAGGCAGGTATTAAAATAAATACAAGGTTACAGCAATTATGCATTTCCTCAGACCAAGGACTGTTCCAGGGACTAAAGATGTTACAGGCACCCAAGGGATGGAGCCAGGCACCAGACTCCAGGCTTACCTGCTTTGGGTCAGAGGTAGCAGTGCCGGGAGCTGGCGATTCCAGCTCTATGGTCACAGGCCCATCATTCTGAATGTGCACCTGCATGTAGGCCCCAAACTTGCCATCTGAAAAAGCAATCCAAACAGTTACCAAAAATGGAGACCCCAGATTACTCCATCCAAAAGCACACTGTATTAGTTCATTTTCACACTGCTAATAAAGACATATTCAACACTGGGCAACTTACAAAAGAAAGAGGTTTAATGGACTCACAGTTCCTCATAGCTGGAAGGCTTCACAATCATGGCAGAAGGCAAGGAAAAGCAAATCAGATCTTACATGGATGGCAGCAGACAAAAAGACAGAGACCTTGCAGGGAAACTCCCGTTTTTAAAACCGTCAGATCTCGTGAGACTTATTCACAAAATGAGAACAGCACAGGAAAGACCTGCCCCCATGATTCAATTACCTCCCACCAGGTTCCTCCCACAAAACATGCGAATTCTGAGAGTTACAATTCAAGATGAGATTTGGGTGGGGGCACAGCCAAACCATATCACACACCTAGATCAGCGTGATCCAAAACCCGGGTCACACTGAGAGAAGGAGGTTGACTGGGAGGAGGATCGGCCAGTCAACACAGGAAAAGTTGGCCAGCCCTGTAAGAGGGATGGAAATGCGGGATTAAGTAGCACAGATGCTGCTGTGTGCCCAACAGACTTGGCAAGAAATAAAAGGTCTGGTAACACCAAGGGTGGGAAAGAATGTGGGTTACCGGGACTGTACATGATGGGAAGGCAAACACAGAGCATTCTGGAAGGCCATGTTTGCACTGTATGCAGTGAAGCCCTCCATCTCCCTCCATGGAAGGCATGGCTTTTGGGCCTGCTGGGGCACAGGCAGGCCTCACACCCTGAGGTCCTTCCACAACTTGGGTGACCTCCATGAGTCTTTGTTCCTGCCACCACAACCTCACAAATTCCACCTCTGAGTCTTTCCTAGCAGTGGTCCTTAACTTCAGAAGGACTCAGCAAAATGGGCATGCCAACAGACAGCTTTCTTTGGCCCACAGACAGTAGCATTGGAAATTGTATCAGAAGCACCCAAGCTGCTGGCCATGTTTATCAGCAAGATTAATCTAGATCCTACTGGATGGTCAAAGGTGCTTAAATAATGATGACTTTCCATGACCTCCTATCAGATTAAAGTGGCCGTTCAAATCAACAGAGCTTTTGTCTTATCCATGTCAGACTAACTAAAAAGACATCAGCTGAGAAGGAAATCATGTGTTTAATTGCATGCTAAAATTATGGCTACAATTAGTAGAAAATTTCAGTCACTGCTCTCCTCAGGGAGGCTGAAGGCAGGCTCAAGAGGACAGGAATTATTTCCGATCTTGAATTTCTGTTGCCAGGATATACAGCATATGCTTCACCTTGTTTATCATTCCAAATAGCAGGAAATTTATTTTCTCTTCCTGTTTTTCTTCAGTTAAGAATAGAACTATTATGTGAATTTCCATCTGTACAGATGATAAATCCAAAGACATGTTTTAAGAGATCTTAAAATGGTAACTTTTTTTTCCAGCCCAGATCAAAGGGTAAAGCCCCCAAGAAGAATTATGCTAGCCAGGGAAAATAAACACATTTTTAAAAACACACACACACACACAAAAGCATATCTATAAAACGACATCTGGGCTCCTACGGTGATATAGTCAAGTTGTTCTTGAATATTAAGTCCCAGGGTTCTTTCTACCCAGAGCTGCAGGTTAAGCACGTGTTAAACACACTTATGCTGCATGTTTAAAGCAGGAAAGCTCTCAGCTGGAGCCTAACCACCCATGAACTCATCTCCAGCAGAACTTTCCAAGGTCCTAACAGCTGCAAACCAGAGTGCCTCCCTGCAGATTGCCTGTGTAGCTACAAAAACTGGTGTCCACGTCCCTTTGGACAATGCTTCACTGACTTTTGCCGCCAGCCAAGAAGGCTCACACCACCTCTCCGGGCCCCAGTTTGTTCTGGTACAACAGGACAGTTGTCCTGGAATGGTTACAAAGGTGCACACAGGTTAGTACACAGGCCAGCACAGTGAGTATACAGGAAATCATAGTCACTATTATTACTATTGTCATGCCTACCACTGTCCATGGTAGTATATGGGCAAATTGCAGGGATGGGACAGAAAAATACTGTCAAAAAAGTATACTCTGAAAGAAAAATGGGGAGAACAAAAGCCATGTACCATTGCTTCTTGGCCTGGCTGGGAACAAGCCCACATTCTCTGCTCTCCAGAGCTGGCCCTGTGTGGCCACGACTGGGCTGAACCTCAGCCAACCTCTGGGGACCAGTATGGGACATGGGCACTAGACAATGAGCCTCAGGCCAACCCATCTAAGCACATCCCCTAAAGGCAGTTCTCTGCCACCAAGGAAGCATTCTCACCCTGCAGGTTTCCTCTTCATTCTAGTTTCAATCTGTTCAGAACCTGAGTAGGCAGGAGGCTGTTACTGATGGAAACCCCAACAGTGGGTTACAGGCTGGAACATCAAGAAATTCAGCAAATGAGTGGCATCGTGGGGTTCAAAATAAGCCTGGGGCCAGGCTGGAGCCACCACCTGCTAGAAGAGTTTGATCTGGATGTGCAGGATTGTGCCTAGAGTCTTTGGGAGTATGACTCTGGAAGCCGCTAGCATCCATGGTGGCTCTGTCCTCAAGTACAGAGCTGCTTCTACAGAGACAGGAGTGTTCCTTGGCATCCCCAGTGCCCCAGAGGCTGGGCCAGTGCCAGTGAACCACCGCTGGAACAACACAGCAGCAGAGGCCTGGCCCAAAGGTGCCTGGAAAGCTGAGGCAAAGGTTCTGAGGCCTTAGGCAGA
Source organism: Macaca thibetana thibetana (assembly GCF_024542745.1). Classification (NCBI taxonomy): domain Eukaryota; kingdom Metazoa; phylum Chordata; class Mammalia; order Primates; family Cercopithecidae; genus Macaca; species Macaca thibetana. The sequence continues at coordinate 87,337,246 of NC_065587.1, read as the reverse complement.
GACCAGTAGCACTGGGAATGACATGTCCTAAGTGACTTGGAGGTGAAAATATGTTTCGTCAGCAAATGGGTACATTATAGGCCCTTCAGGCCCTGGCAGCTGATTTTCTCACAGTTTGAGGGCTAGGCCCTAGGTCTGACTCCATTTCATACTCGGGGCCATGGAGGGAACTGGAAAGGCAGACCTGGGGCTCTTGTGGCTTCTTCCCAGGCTTTGGGCTCCCCTTATCAGGGTTCTCTGCTTGGCTCTGCAACTGCACAGAGGTGGTGTCTACATCTGAGGGTGGTGTCTACAAAAGATTCATTTCTTGGTAACAAGTGTCTCAAGCCTGGAACTTTGTAGCAAGAAGCATTGGGGGACCCAAAATACCTAATGATGGAAAAGTGAGGGCACCTTTCACTAACAGGGCCACCGTCAACTCCAAACTAAAGAGTGTCAAAGCCATGAGAAGAAACAAACATTAGGATGCTAAATGCCTAGGACCAAAATTCACCTTTAGCTGGGAAGTTAAATTCCCAACTATGCCTACATGCTGAGGTCATAAATTCAAGGCAATTAAGGTAGCCTTCTTGCGTAACAAGAGATCCAAGGCAAGGAGCTCCCTGATTATCAAACTTTGCTCAGGTATCTCTGGGCCCTGCTGGGGTCCTTGACATCACTCTGCCTGGGATAACTCTGTAGGGTTGAAGGCTGTATGGTTGTCTAACTGAGGCTCAAGGAAGCCTGTGTGAAGATGATGCAGTGTTTGAGGCCCCCAAAGGACCTACAAGGACACCTGTATGACACATCTCAGACATGGCTTGGACAAGGCTGCTGCATGAACCCAAACTCAATCGAGCATGGACACCCTTCCACAAAGAACAGCAGGGAAGGTGGCTTCTGAGCTCATGAGGTCATGGGATGTGATTTCATATCTTACTTCCTTTGGTCTTCAAAGCTTTTGGATTTGATTACGTTTTAATCTTGGCCTGTAATTTCTCCCTGGGACTGTGATAATGGGATAGGGTCTGCATTCAAATCCAGTGCATTTCCATGTTGCTGGCATTTTATTATGAGTTTCTCATGTATTTTACTATTGCAGTATATTGTCACTTAACCTCACTGCAGCAGCTCTAGGGTGCTGGGCTGGGCACTGTGGCTGTACACGGCTTGGGAATCAGCCTAGGGAATAAGTCTCCACCTTGGGAGCAGAGTGGCCTTGGAAGGGCTTCATGGCAAGGTTCTGACCCAGTTCAGAGCCTCCAGAGACAAAAGACACAGCAGGAGCAGCCTAACAAAGGCTCCAAGGTAGACTGGTCTGAGTTGGTGAGGCTTCCTTCCCTGACAGGGCAGCCCCACGGCCAGAGTGAGCCTCTGCTCAGAACCACCTTCCATCAGTTCCTGTCACCCCCATGAGACAGTCCCTGGAGTAGCGTGCCCTCTATTGCGCATGCTCTTTTTCTGTCTCTACACACACACACACACACGCATGTACAGTTCTTCTTGTAATTATTGTTGAGAAGTAAGACAAAGTGATCCCTGTAAGTTTTCCTAAGTTAAAAGTATGTTATTATTATAGTACCATAGAATACACGGGAGAAGTGGCTCACTCAGGCTGCTGTGTTGGGTATGGCCTGGAAGGAGACCCAGCTGGAGGCAGGAGGCCCATTAAGAGGCTGTCACAAAAATTCAGATGAGAGATGCAGATGGCCTGTGCCAGGGTGGGTGTAGAAGTGGTGCTCTGCTCTCAGCTTCCATGTGCATGTATGTCCCAGGTGAGGCAAACAGGATTTGCTGATAAACCAGATGTGGGGAGGAGGAGCCACACCAAATTCTGAAGTTTCACCCCATAAGTGCATTTATTAGAAAATAAGACTAAAACCGAATGAAATAAGAAACTAGGAAAACAAACCAAATAAATCACACACTCATTAAAGCGAAGAAGATGAAAGGAAAAGAGTGAAGAAGATTAAAGCAAAACAATGAAATACCAAAAAAACTAAAAACGCTGATTAAGAAAAAAAGGGGGGAAATACAACCAAACCACAGGAGAAAATGAATGTGATTCTAGATATAGAGATCTTTCAAAACCATTTTAAAAATCTATAAAATTGTCTTCCAATAAATTGGAAAATCCAGCTGTGAAGGAGACAACAAGTAAAGTTCACTGCCCAGAGGAACTTGAGGGATGTTGGGAAACTGACCAGAGCAATAGCCAAGGAAGCCAGCCCAAAAAGATCACTAACAAGTTCTATTAAGCAGTAATGCCTATGTGATTTAAATTGGTCCAGACCACAGAAAAAGATGTAAAGCTTTCTACTTTGTTCTGCAAGGCCAGTATCACCCTCACACTAAAATTAGACAGGAATATTTTTTAAAGCATAGACAAATTTCTCCTTTTAATACAGATGCAAAAATTCTACACTAACAACACTTGGGAAATTTCTTGTAGGCATATATTAGAAGAACACTATGCAGTGGCCAGGGAAGGTTTAATCAGCATGGCTCACGATTAGGAAATGCATTTCTTTTATTTATTTTTTTTTTTTTTTGAGACGGAGTCTCACTCTGTCACCCAGGCTGGAGTGCAATGGCGCGATTTTGGCTCACTGCAAGCTCCGCCTCCCGGGTTCACACCATTCTCCTGCTTCAGCCTCCCGAGTAGCTGGACTACAGGCGCCCACCACCATGCCCAGCTAATTTTTTGTATTTTTAGTAGAGACAGGGTTTCACCGTGTTAGCCAGGATGGTCTCGATCTCCTGACCTTGTGATCTGCCTGCCTCAGCCTCCCAAATGCTGGGATTACAGGCATGAGCCACTGCGCCTTGCCCAAAAAGTTTCTTTTAAAAAGTAAATATATTAGCCAAGATGTCCTGGAGCTAGTAATTGAAGGCTAACCAAGATAATGAGATTCACCCAGCCATTTTAGCATACACAGATCATTTAAGAGTATAACCATTATTAAAAATACAAAAGATGTTTTTAAAGTCCTAATTTATTTTTACATTTCTAATGCAAAATATATATGGAATAAACTTATTTCAAACAAAAAAGATGGATTGATTAAGCAAGTACTTCAGTAATAAGTGTTATAGGCAAAGACCATGAATGGAGGCTAAAATTAGTGAGTGGGAGCAGGTTGAGTAACAGGATATTTGCATAGTCTCAAATTATCTCCACAAGAAACACTGACCAATTACAAAGTGGAAAACAGTAACTTGACAGAGAAAAATCTGGCAAATAACGAGACACGTCAACATCATGTGCCCCAACACGAAGCACTGAGAAGGGTACAAGATCACTTTCGTAGTATTCCTGCCAAAAAATGCCTAACTTTAATCATGAGAAGACATCAGGCAGACACATAATGAAGGACATTCTACAAACTGACAAAATAAGTGACTCTTCAAAAGTGGCAACGCCATGAAAAACAAGGAAAGACAAGGCAATCACCACATTTTGGGAGAGACTAAGAAGCTGCAACAACTAAACGCAGTTTGGAATTCTGGATTGAATCCTGGACCAGAAAAAAGGACATCAGTGGGACAACTGGCAAAATTCAAATAAGGTCTGTAGTTTAGCCAATAGTATGTTACCAGTGTTAATTTCCTCATTTTGATAACTGTACTATGTAAGATGTTATCAATAGAAGTTGGATGAAGCTTATTATTTGTCGAACTTTTCTGTAAGCCTAAATTATTTCAAAATAAAAAGTTAACAGCCAGGCGTGGTGGCATGCACCTATAGTTCCAGGTATTTGGGAGGCTGAGAGGCAGGAGGATCACTTGAACCAGGAGTTAAAGACCAGCCTGGGCAACATGGCAATACTCTACCTCTTAAAAATTTTTTTCTTTAAATTGAGTATGGTGGCACATGCCCATAGTCCCAGGTACTTTGAGGCTAAGGCAGGAGGATTGCTTGAGCCCAGGAGCTCAAGGCTGCAGTGAGCTATGATCATAACACTGTACTCTAGCCTGGGTGACAGAATGAGACCCTATCTCAAAAAAAAAAAATAAAAATAAAAAAATTTAAAAAAAAAAGAGCCTATGAAAGCTGTAGGAAAGTTTTTAAAAATAAAAATGAATAAAATGAAATACAAAAGAATTAAAGAAATATATTCCATCCAGCATTTTAGTTGGTTCAGTTGTTTGTCCAAGCCACTAGAAGGCTGGCGTTGCCACCAACTGAGATAGGTAAGCTGACAGTGTCATGGTTTGGGGTTAGGAAGTGAAATTAAGAGGTCAGGGTTAGACACATTGAGTTTGGGGGTCTCTTAGACACCCAAGTAGGGATATGTAAACAGGCAGTCAACCTTAATGTGTCTAATGCAGGGACCCAGAGAATTCATAAATTTAACACACTCCAGGTAAAAATAATATGATTACTTTCTGGAAGTGTATAAGCTGATTTAAAAATTCATATGAAAAAATAAACATTTAAGAAGAGCTAGGAAAAACTCTAAAGAACAATGTGGGAGAAATTAACCTTACCTGATAGGAAAGCATAGTAAAAATCCTCAATAACTAAAAGAGTGTGTTCAGCATATAAACAGATAAGACAGATGGACAAAAAGGATAGAAAGCAAATTTTTTCAGTGAATGGAAGTTTTTTTAAATTAAAATTATAAACTAAAAATAATAAAGTTTAAAAGTTCAAAAATACATACAAGAATTTACTGGAAGATAAAGCCAGAAACTCAAATTAGTAAAGCTAAAGGCGGCTTTTTAAATAAATAGTTTTGGGAAGCCATTTAGTAAATACCTGAAGAAAAAGATAAGTGTTCAATCCATGCTTTACATTTATATGGGATAAACTACAAACAGATAAAAGATTTCAAAGTAAAAAATGAAAGCAAAAAAGCAGAAGAGGAGGCCGAGTGTGGTGGCTCACGCCTGTAATCCCAGCACTTTGGGAGGCCGAGGCAGGCAGATAGCCTGAGCTCAGGAGTTCGAGACTAGCCTGGGCAACACGGTGAAATCCTGTCTTTACTAAAATATAAAGAATTAGCCCGGCGTGGCGGTGTGTGCCTGTAGTCCCAGCTACTCAGGAGGCTGAAGCAGGAGAATCGCTTGAACCCAAGAGGCAGAGGTTACAGTGAGCCAAGATCGCACCACTGCACTCCAGTCTGGGTGACAGAGTAAGACTCATCTCCAAAAAAAAAAAAAAAAAAAAAAAAAAGCAGGAGAGGGAAAAATAGCCAAATTTCTTTGTAATTTTGGAGTAGAAAATGTCATATGAATCATAGGAAACTTGATTCAAAAGCCAGCAGCCATTTCAAAAAATTGACAATCTACTGCTTAAGGATCGAAATTGTCTACCCAGCAGTCCCTTAAGCAAGGTCAAAGAGTAAATGACAAAATAGAGAAAGATATTCGCAACTCATAGCATGTATAAAGCACTCAAAGAAATAAAGAACCTGACAAATAACTTCACAGAAAAAATGAACAGGCCAGGGGAGGTAGCTCATGCCTGTAATCCCAGCACTTCGGAGGCTAAGGTGGGAAGATAGCTTGAGCCGAGGAACTTGAGACCAGCCTGGGTAACATAGTGAGACCCTGTCTCTACAAAGTATAAAAATAGCCAGGCATGGTGACTCACGCCTGTGATCCCAGCACTTTGGAAGGCCGAAGCAGGTGGAATACCTGAGATCAGGAGTTCGAGACAAGCCTGACCAACATGGTAAAACCCCATCTCTACTAAAAATACAAAAATTAGTTGGGCGTGGTGGTGGATGCCTGTAATCCCAGCTACTCAGGAGGCTGAGGCAGGAGTATCGCTTGAACCAGGGAAGTAGAGGTTGTAGTGAGCCAAGATGATGCCATTACACTCCAGCCTGGGCAAGAAGAACAAAATTCCATCTCAAAAAAAAAAATTTATATATATATATGTGTGTGTATGTGTGTATATAATTATATATGTCTCTGTATGTATACATATATATGTAAACATATATACACATATATGTATGTATATACAATTTTTGTATTATATGCGTAATATGTATTAATATTACATATGTATTTATATAAATAATTTTTATATATATTAGCTGGGCATGGTTGTACATGCCTGTGGTCCCAGCTACTCAGGAGGCTGAGGTGGGAGGATTGCTTTAGCCTGGGAGGTCAAGGCTGCAGTGACCCATGATCATGCTGCCACTACACTCCAGCCTGGATGACAAAGAGCCAGATCCTGTCTCAAAAAAACAACAAAAAAGGACAAAGCACGTAAACAGCTAAGAGAAAAGGAAATACAAGTCAGTCAAACATCTGAAAAAATGTCCAACCACACACTGTACATTAAAACTACAATGGGATATCTATTAGATGGGTGAAATTCTAGAAGTTCAAAATACACTCTGCCAACAGAGCTAAGAGAAATATGGTAGTCTTACACTGCAGAAAGGTGCGGTGCCTACAAACAGCTATCTGGCACCATCTATCCCATTTCTGAGAATTTCTCCAACAGGTATCTCCCGACTGCATATGAAGTGGCACACGTACAAATGTATTCATCATGTCACTGTTTTTAAGAGACAAAAATGAGAAATAACCCAGGAGTCCAACAATACAAGATCTATTAAATAAGCCAGGCTATAGTCCTGCCATAGAACAGTACACAGCAGTTTAAAAAGAGAGATTTAATTTGTTCAGAATAGAAAAGAAAAAAAAAGAAGTCTCTATGAACTGGTATGAAAATAATCTCGGGCCGGGCGCAGTGGCTCAAGCCTGTAATCCCAGCACTTTGGGAGGCCGAGACAGGCAGATCACAAGGTCAGGAGATCGAGACCAGCCTGGCTAACATGGTGAAACCCCGTCTCTACTAAAAAAATACAAAAAACTAGCTGGGCGTGGTGGCGGATGCCTGTAGTCCCAGCTACTCGGGAGGCTGAGGCAGGAGAATGGCTTGAACCCGGGAGGCGGAGCTTGCAGTGAGCTGAGATCTGGCCACTGCACTCCAGCCTGGGCGACAGAGCGAGACTCCATCTCAAAAAAAAAAAAAAAAAAAGAAAAATAATCTCTAGGACACACTGTGAAAATTTTTTTAAAGCCAAGATATAAAACAGTACCTCACATCATACCTTTTGTATAGAAAGGGAAATATTTTTTAAAAATTCATATTTGCTCACATTTGCAAATGGATAGATGGATAGAAAAAATTAATAAAAGTGATTATCTCTAGAGAGCAAGCAAAACAGGCTGGACAGAGACACAAATGAGAGCAAACCTTTCCAATTTAGACCTTTTCATATCATTTTGATATTTGAACTACCTCATCATACTACCTATTCAAGCATTAATTAGAAGAATAAAGTTAGAGGACTCACACCTCCCAATTTCAAAACTTACTACAAAGTTACAGTAATCAAAACAGTATGGTACTGTGTAAGGACAGAAACATAGAACAATGAAATAGAACTGAGAGTCCAGAAGTAAACCCTCATATATATGGTCACAAATATACATGTGTGTATATGTATATACATTATATTACATATATACATTACAAAAAATTATATATATACAATATAATATATTCTATATATTTTTTTTTTCCTGAATTCATAGTCCCTGAATCAATAAGGTTTTGAACTCTTCCCATTCCTCCTGTTGAATGATTCAGACTTTTCCTTGCATCCCAAGTCACCTTACTTACTTGGATTGTAACAACAGTGAACAGAAGTTTCTTTCTACCTATGCCTGTATCTTCTTTTAAAATTTGTCTTTATTTCTTCCAATTGAATTGCCATAATAGACTCTTGGGCAAGGAGAAATAACTGATCCTGCAATTCATGGTCAGAAGTGTGGAGGAAATTCAGGAAATGAGATAAAAGAGAGGAAGGAGAATAAGGACAGGAGGGGGAAAGAGCCCAGAGAGAATGGAAAGAATAGAAAGGATGGCAAGGTCACCAAAATGGGCCAGTCCTCATCTCCTGAGACCCAGAGGCATTCATTGCACAAAATAACAAAGCACCTGCTGTGCATAAGGCACGCTGCCATTATTGCAGGAGTGCAAAACTCCACCATACCACTGACACTGCTTTTTAAAAAAAAATTTTTTTAGAGACAGGGTCTTACTCCATCACCCAGGCTAGAGTGCAGCAGCGTGACCATAGCTTGCTGCGGCCTTGAACTCCTGGGCTCAAGCAATCTCCTGACTCAGCCTCTCAAGTAGCTGGGACTACAGGCGTGCACCACCACACTCAGCTAATTTTTTCTTTTCTTTTCTTTTTTTTTTTTTTTTTTGTAGAGATGGGGTCTTGCTATGTTGCCCAGGCTGGTCTAGAACTCCTGGGCTGAAGTGATTCTCCTGCTTCGACCTCCCAAAGTGCTGGGATTACAGGCGTGAGCCACTGTGGTGGCTGACATTGCTTTTAGGGTGACCATGGTTATTTTAGGTAGGGGAAGGGAGAACTGGCAAGATCAGGTTGCTGTTCACAATAGATAATCAACTAAGCACATCAAGGAAATCATGAAAAGATAGAGTTTAATAATGAAAGTGGATACATTTGGGAAAAGGGATGCTAAATTGTAGCTATGGAGATGATGTACGTGTAAGACCAAAAAAGTGACATGCAGGAATAAATACGGAAGTCAGTAAGCAAATTAGTGAATAGAATGAAAGAAAAGAATGAGAGAAAATATAAACCTATTTGGCCAAAATCAGTTGGACATCTGTGTCAAACTTTTACACAAGAGCATCAGCCTGGACCAGTCTGCCAACCCTACCATTCATTAACAATGAAGACACGATCCCACGTTGTAATTTCCTAAATTTACAAGAAAAATAATGCCTTTGGCATCATAGTCTTTGTATATAAAAGTATATACTTTTATCATACTTTGTATCAAAGTATATAAAACAGGCTTCCACTGAAAGTTCACTCATGCTGTTAAAATGCTTTAAATAGTAAACATTAGAAAATTAAACAAATCCACAGAAATCAAGTACCAAGCACAAAACAAAAACTAGACGTGGTCTTCCAGCTCCTGGCACCTTTTTGCATTATGAAGTGGGAGAGGCACGGGCATCATGGACGCCCCACGGAGCACACAGAGCAGAAGCGGTCATAAACTGCTGCTCTCCTAACATGTCTGTCCACATTTCTCTAGCTCTTAGACGCCCACAACAAATCAGGCCCAGCAGAGAATATACAGGTAATCCTTTTGAATACTGCAGCTGCTTCTGATTTGCTGAACAAAGCTGACCGGTGAATGTTTTCCTGAGCCCATTACAAACGCCTCAGAGCTGGAACTAGAAGCTTGAGCGGAGGTTGCTCTTCTCCACTATTCCATTTTGGTTTAACTTTTTTTTTTTCCTAACTATAAAAGCAATGCATGTTTAACACTCAACTTGGAGAGTGTTCAATGCCTCCTGTCAAATGAGGCCTTCAGCATTCATGTGAAGGCTGGAGATCCCTGAGGGGCTGCAGAGGACACAAGTGACCCAGTTTCCTGTGCCTATTCAGTCAGTCTGGGGACCCAATAATGTACCCTCAGCCTTTAGCTCATTCTCAGTAGAATGGAAAATATGATAGGACTATGCACTAGAGTTTTTCCCCTAAAGCAATGATTTGAGAAACAGCCATGAAATGAGGAAAGTTCCACCCTTTGAGAGCAGCAGGGTTACGAGCTGTGGAAGACTAGAGATGGCTACAAACTCTTTGACACTCCTGCCATTGCAGGGTGGGACTGTATCCCCTTCCCTTGAATCTGGGTAGGCTGTGAGACTGCTTTGACCAACACTGTATGACAGAAGTGAGGCTGTGCCACTTCCCAGGCCTGGTCTGAAGGGATCAGCACATCTGTTACCATCTTGGGACACCTGCTCTTGCAATGCTCACTGTGAAGGAAGCCAGCACATGTTATGAAGCCAACTGCCCTGAGACCACCAGGTTGGGAGGAGCCCAGTAACATGGTGAGGCTGAGGATGAGAAGTGGGGAGGAGTGGGGGCAGGAGAGTAGAAAGGGGAAGAGGGTACAGTGCGGCCATTTTAGACGGAAGAAAGGAAGAAAGGGATTGAAGGAGAGTGGAAGAAAGAGTGAGCAGGAGGAAGGAAGGCAGGAAGGGAAGGAGGGAGGGAGAGAGGGAGGGAGAAGGGAAAATGTGTGCAAGCCTAGGTAGCTTGCTGGGACACAGGAAAAGCCTCTAAATGGGCCCACACAAAAACACTTCCTGATACTACAGCCTGCAGCTTCTCTCATCCTTCTCATCTCAGCTTAAATATCTCTCCCGGCTGTCTTTGCCGCTAACAAACATAGAAGTCAGCCAGTGCACCAGATGACCAAGTTGCCAGATTGCCAACAGTGTTTTTCAGCAATGTGGTCTCTCTTCCACTCCTCCATCCAAGTCTGTCCCTGAACTTCTTTTTTTTTTTTTTTTTTTTGAGGCGGAGTCTCGCTCTGTCGCCCAGGCTGGAGTGCAGTGGCGCGATCTCGGCTCACTGCAAGCTCCGCCTCCCGGGTTCCCGCCATTCTCCTGCCTCAGCCTCCCGAGTAGCTGGGACTACAGGCGCCGCCACCACGCCCGGCTAATTTTTTTTGTATTTTTTAGTGGAGACGGGGTTTCATTGTGTTAGCCAGGATGGTCTCGATCTCCTGACCTCGTGATCCGCCCGCCTCGGCCTCCCAAAGTGCTGGGATTACAGGCTTGAGCCACCGCAATGTCCCTGAACTTCTTGAACCTGCTCAGGCCAGTCACGCACCTACCTAGAGCTGGATACTCTAGCGGCTTTACTGGGGACCTGGCCATGAACTCTGTCATTTCTCTAGCTGAAGCAGACTTAATCCTCTGGGATGTTCATCCTGGCCCTATGCAAAGAGGAGTGAAGATGGAGTCTGGCTCTGTCGCCCAGGCTGGAGTGTAGTCTCTCAGCTCACTGAAGCTCCGCCTCCCGGGTTTACGCCATTCTCCCGCCTCAAGTCTGGGACTCCGCCCTGATTTTTTAGTTTTCATCCTCTCGATCCCTACCTTGTCTCGGCTAAAGTGCAAAGAGAGAGTGCGCCCGGCGAGGAGTGCATTTTTACACAATGCATTCAGGATATCACCTGGCCCAGGTTTTCCTGAGAACTGCACTGCCACAGGGCTGCTTCTTTGGGTGTCCAGTCATCCTAGTTTGCCCAGGACTTAAGGGTTTCTAGGGATGTGGGATGCTCAATGCTTGAGCAGGAGCATGCTGGGAAAACCTGATCTCTCCTCTGAGGCTGGTCTGTCCAGTGCCCCAGGTCATTACAATAGAAGAAGAGGCTCAGAGAGTTTTTAAAAGAAAAATAGGCCGGATGCAGTGGCTCACACCTGTAATCCCAGGACTTTGGGAGGCCAAGGCGGGCAGATCACTTAAGCCCAGGAGTTTGAGACCAGCCTGCGCAACATGGCGAAATTGTCTCCAATCTTTTACACTTTATGTAAAATATAAAAGAAAAACAGTGGGGGTGTTTCCAATTTAAACAGCACACCAGTCAATATTTAACGAGGGGCAACAGCACATACCCACATACAGGCACAAAGATCAACAACATTCTGCATGGGGATTGGTTTGATGTG